>NW_024404432.1:3916128-4228347 GCF_905171775.1 Rana temporaria | reverse complement strand
CCAGTGGGATGCCAGGAACAGGGGGATGACGAGGAGCATGATGATCCCACCACCCTATCTCTGAGGCCTGTCATACATACATACCACCCACCCCTCTCAGCTTCCTACCACCCACCTCTGTCATCTCCATCCTCCCTGTCACCTTCCTACCACTCACCTCTGTCATCCCCATCCTCCCTGTCACCTTCCTACCACTCACCTCTGTCATCTCCATCCTCCCTGTCACCTTCCTACCACCCCTGTCATCTCCATCCTCCCTGTCACCTTCCTACCACTCACCTCTGTCATCTCCATCCTCCCTGTCACCTTCCTACCACTCACCTCTGTCATCTCCATCCTCCCTGTCACCTTCCTACCACCCACCCCTGTCATCTCCATCCTCCCTGTCACCTTCCTACCACCCACCTCTGTCATCTCCATCCTCCCTGTCACCTTCCTACCACTCACCTCTGTCATCCCCATCCTCCCTGTCACCTTCCTACCACTCACCTCTGTCATCTCCATCCTCCCTGTCACCTTCCTACCACCCCTGTCATCTCCATCCTCCCTGTCACCTTCCTACCACTCACCTCTGTCATCTCCATCCTCCCTGTCACCTTCCTACCACTCACCTCTGTCATCTCCATCCTCCCTGTCACCTTCCTAACACCCACCCCTGTCATCTCCATCCTCCCTGTCTCCCTGTAAGAAGGACACAGGGAGGGGGAGGGGGGAGTAAGAAGGACACGGGGGGAGGGGAGGGGAGAAAGAAGGAAACAGGGAGGGGAGTAAGAAACACACAGGGAGGGGAGTAAGAAACACACAGGGAGGGGAGTAAGGACACAGGGAGGGTGTGGGTGAACTTAAACTGTATCGCTATGCTGTGGTTCATGTAGGCTTTGCGTGTTGGGAGGGTTGGGGGGCCTCCATGTCCAATTTGCTTGGGGCCCCCAAATTCCTTCAAACGGCCCTGCCTGAGGTCCTGCAGAGAGCATAGAGTACTGTAGAATCAGACAGGACATGCAGAGAAGTCCTTATTTTTGGACCATCATAAGAAAGAGGGATCCTCTTTACCTGGTAAAAAAAAAAATTGGTCCCATCGAAAGGTAAGAGGGTTTTATGCAACGAGACCCATAATTTGAGAGGGTTCAAGTGCCATATACCTAATCAGCAGTGCAGTAAATTACCACTGCTTGGTAATACCGCTTAAAATCAACCAAGGAAAGTCTACCATCAGGCTTAGTTTTGGTAATAGGGAATACAATAGTCTAGGGCATTTATGCTACCAGACATATTTGGGGATTCAAGTTTTTAAAGGATTTAAATAAGCCTGAAATATGGAAATAAGGAGCATTTGGAATTAATATTTTAAGTTTAGGTAATAGTACCATTTTATCACATGAAGGGGATTTGGCAGGAAGTTGATGCAAATCATTTTAAATAGATATAATCCTTACCAGTATAGATCCCAACACATGACCCAGTCCATGTTCAGTTTGGTGTGTATTGCTAGAGCGTTTTTCAATGTTTTTTTAATCTGAATTATATGTGATGGATCAGAACACAATAGTCTAAGTTAGTGACGTAAAATTAGAAAAATAAATACATAAAATTATTTTTTCAGAAATAAAAAAAAAAGATAATTGTCATGTGCGTATGTATTCACCCCCCCCCCCCCCCCCCTTGTTATGAAGCCCATAAAATGCTCTGGTGCAACCAATTACCTTCAGAAGTCACATAATTATCTAAGGAAGATTTAATGATAATGGATGAGTGGCGGTATCACCAGCTTAGCCACTTTGTTAAGCACCTACTCCAACCTCTGAGATCAGGGGAGGAGCTTACCCCATTGGAACAGCTCTGCATAGCAGAGAGCTCAAAGGGTACTATCTCAAAGATGTATAAGTTGGTGCTTAGGGTGGACGAGTTCGAGATGCCCCCATTCATCCAAAAATGGGAAAGGGAGTTGGGAGCACCAAGGGAGAAAACTTCAATTGAAAAAAATAGGGGGAGGATCTATCGCGGAGACTTTCTAAATAACTGACCAAAAGGAAGCATCCTTAGCTGGCTTAGGCTGGATTTACGAAGGCTATATGATTTTAATTTTTTTTGGGAAAAATAAAACAAGACAAAATTAAATTAAATTTAGAAAACCACAAATGATGCTAAACCGTTGCAGAGTCGATTGAAGTAAACAAACCATGAGCAAGTCTCTAGTTCTGGTAAAGTCTGAAGTGGTTGTAAAAAAAATAATAATTGTGAAATGATGTTCACCTGTGTGCAATCTAAGCGTCACATGATCTGTCATTACATAGACACATATATAGTGAATCTTTAGTGAAAAAAATAGTAGCGCTCTGTTTCATAAAACAGTACTAGTAAAGTGATTATATTAAAATAACATAAATAAACACATAAAAATTAGCACATAAAAATTAACAAGTGAAAGTGCATGTGACTGATCCATAAACATATAAAGAAAGTTGAAAAGAAAATTAAAAAGTGTCCATAAATCACACCAATCTTCAAGTGATTAAGCAGTGATTGATCAATGAATGGTATCTTTCTTGAAGAAATCTTGATACAAACTTTCCACCACACCTCATGTGCTTTTGAATCCACTCCCAAAGGAAAAAACTCACCAAAACGATATGCCTCACATTCACATGTTCGGCACAATAGCTTGATAACCCACCCGGGTTGATAGACCATTCCAACAGTGATCACAAATCAATCAAATCCACATGAAAAAAAAAATGCTTCCAATGGTGAAGTATGTAAAACCAATTTATTAACCACTTGCCGTCGCCGCACCGTCGAAATACGTCCACAAGGTGGCTCTCCTAGGCGAGACCACGTAATATGACGTCCTGCCTATTAGCCGCCACTAGGGGCGCACGCGCGCCGCCGGAGGAGCGCGCGCACGCCCCCCGCTCGCCCCCCGTGCGTGTGCCCGGCGGGCGCGATCGCCGCCGGGCACACGCGATCGCTCGGTACAGAGCGGGGAACGGGAGCTGTGTGTGTAAACACACAGCTCTCGTTCCTGTCAGCAGGGGAAATGCTGATTTTCTGTTCATACAATGTATGAACCGAGGATCAGTGTTTCCCCTACTGAGGCCACTCCCCCCCCACAGTAAGAACACACCCAGGCATACTTAACCCCTTCCCCGCCCCCTAGTGTTAACCCCTTCACTGCCAGTGGCATTTTTATAGTAATCTAATGCATTTTTATAGCACTGATCGCTATAAAAATGCCAATGGTCCCAAAAATGTGTCAAAAATGTCCGAAGTGTCCGCCATAATGTCGCAATACCGAAAAAAAAAACGCTGATCGCCGCCATTACTAGTAAAAAATACCCCCTATTTTGTAAACGCTATAACTTTTGCGCAAACCAATCAATAAACGCTTATTGCGATTTTTTTTTACGAAAAATATGTAGAAGAATACGTATCGGCCTAAACTGAGGAAAAAAAATGTTTTTTTATATATTTTTGGGGGATATTTATTATAGCAAAAAGTAAAAAATATTCATTTTTTTCAAAATTGTCGTTCTATTTTTGTTTAATAGCGCAAAAAATAAAAAACGCAGAGGTGATCAAATCCCACCAAAAGAAAGCTCTATTTGTGGGAAAAAAAGGACGCCAATTTTGTTTGGGAGCCAAGTCGCACGACCGCGCAATTGTCTGTTAAAGCGACGCAGTCCCGAATCGCAAAAAGTACTCTGGTCTTTGGGCAGCAATATGGTCCGGGGGGTAAGTGGTTAAAAAGTGCTCACAACACAAATCTTCACTCATTGTACTCACATGTTATAAAATTCACACAGACACTTCAATCAAAAAAGTTCTCTAATGAAGGAGACTTGCAGTAAGAGGTTAGGTTATTGCGGTCACGGCGGACACAGAACACCCAGCAGATCTCACCCTCCACTTTCTCGCTCATTTCCCCAGCCGGAACAGCTACCTTCCCATAGTATGTATAGTAGTATAGGGATCACAAAAATTTGCCGTGCAGGCCCCGCCCTGACATGTTTCGTCAGTATAGACTTTTTCAATGGGATTGGCTGCACAACATAGCAGCATCATCTTTATAGTCCGCCCCCCCTTCCCATTACCGAGTGTCTCCTAATGCGCCTGCGCGCATTCTGTGTCTCCAGTGCCGCAATACCCCAGCATTTAAATGGTAAACACAGGTGAATAAAAAAAAAATATATAAAATGATCATAAATTAAATGCATCGTCCCAAATTACCTGTACATTACAGTGACAAATGCTTCTTGAGTAAAATGCATATTTAATTAGTGCATTTGCATGCACCAATTTACACTCAATAATATGACAACTATCTAAAAAAGCCCCCATACATAAAAAAATTATATTTATGTAAATATTATATAAAATGAGTGGTTGGAAAAATTAATTAATTAATAATAAAAGTACCTACGGCTTCAACAATCTATCGGCAGCATTGAAGTTGAGTAAAAAGGTGGTTTTAGAGAGAAACGCATAATGTTGATATGCAAAATAACCAAAACTAAATAATTCAGCAATATATGGAATATTAGTCCCAAATTCCACATACTACACAAGATGGATAGTAACCAAATCATTTAGTTTATTTTATAATAAAAAATTGCTGATAAAACTATTTAAATCCAGTTCGATGTTCAACCCCTTCGGGTGTAAACACTTCAAAAGGAAAATCCACTTAATTTCTCTCTGTGACAAATCCCTGATCCGATTCGACCCAGTGTCATCTTAAGAGCATTATAGGCCCCCGGGCAATACAGTGCACTGGGGCCCTGTCTACACAATCACGCACGAGAATTTACTGACAAAAATCATAAAATTTACTGGCAGAACCACATTTACTGCCACTGCAAAAAAAGTACCTAAAATTACAGTTTTCAGTGCCCAACAATGCAAATGTCAGTATTTAAACTATAAACATATAGCTAGTGCTATTAGAAATGTGTTTAAGTTAAACAAAAGTAAAAAAAAAAAAATGTCTTCATTGACATGAAGGTCAGGTTACTATAACCCAGCCAGCACAGCGTTTCCTCTTACATTAGAGTCCGCAGGATTCCCCCTTACAGTGAAAGGGAACTCTTATGTAAAGGGGAACGCTGCAGATCATGATCTAAGGGGGGAACTCTGATGTGGAGGGGGGCTCTGGTGACCAGAGACCACCTTATATCAGAGTCCACTGCTTTCTCTTTCCCACTTACATCAGGGTCCGCAGACTGAGTTCCCCCTTGCATTGTAAGGGGGAATCCTGCAGACTCTGATGTGGGGGGTACTCTGGTGACCAGAGACCACCTTCCTTAGATTAAATACACGAAGGTAAGGGGGGTCACTAATATAGGAGGGGGAACCTTTATATCGGTGCCCCCTTACATTTTTGCATTCACTCCCCCCTTACATCAGCAACCCCCGCACTCGTGGAGGACCGGATCTTCTCTGTGATTTCCGCGAACTGGGCATGGGCAGTTCTAACCCGTCACTCTCCATAATTTTTTACTGGGGTTGCTGGGCAGCCGGTGGGGCCCCCCAGGCAAGCGGGGCCCCCGGGCAACTTCCCAGCGTGCCCAATGGAAAAGATGGCCCTGATTCGACCCCCTCCAAGATGGGAATGTACAATCAATTCCACAGAATTGAAGGACAGATGGATCCTGGCTGTGTTTCTCCTTAAAATGTAAAGACACACTGTGGTCGTTGAACCCCTTACTGATATTAGCAAGATGTTCCGCTATCCTAATCCTTAACCACTTAAGGACCGCCTCCTGCACATTTACATCGGCAGAATGGCACAGCTGGGCACATGTACGTACAGGTACGTGGTGTGCTAGTACCCAGCCGTGGGTCGCGACCCGGTTCGAAGCTCCGTGACCGGTCCCGCAGACCCGATCGCTGCTGGAGTCCCACGATTGGTCCCCGGAGCTGAAGAACGGGGACAGCTGTGTGTAAACACAGCTTCCCCGTCTTCACTGTGGCGGCATCATCAATTGTGTGATCCCTTTTATAGGGGGACACAATCAATGACATCACACCTACAGCCACACCCCCCTACAGTTGTAAACACACTTGAGGTCACACATAACCCCTTCAGCGCCCCCTGTGGTTAACTCCCAAACTGCAACTGTCATTTTCACAATAAACAATGCATTTTAAATGCATTTTTTGCTGTGAAAATGACAATGGTTCCAAAAATGTGTCAAAATTGTCCGATGTGTCCGCCATAATGTCGCAGTCATGAAAAAAACCGCTGATCGCTGCCATTAGTAGTAAAAAAAAAAAAAATAATAAAAATGCAATAAAACTATCCCCTATTTTGTAAACGCTATAAATTTTGTGCAAACCAACCGATAAACGCTTATTGCAATTTTTTTTACCAAAAATAGGTAGAAGAATACGTATCGGCCTAAACTGAGGAAAAAAAATGTTTTTTTATATGTTTTTGGGGGATATTTATTATAGCAAAAAGTAAAAAATATTGCATTTTTTTCAAAATTGTCGAACTATTTTTGTTTATAGCGCAAAAAATAAAAACTGCAGAGGTGATCAAACACCACCAAAAGAAAGCTCTATTTGTGGGGAAAAAAAGGACGCCAATTTTGTTTGGGAGTCACGTCACACAACCGCGCAATTGTCTGTTAAAGCGACGCAGTGCCGAATCGCAAAACCTGGCCGGGTCCTTTAGCTGCATTTTGGTCCGGATCTTAAGTGGTTAAAAGATGTTTTGTTCTTCCTACATAATATAGGCCGCAAGGGCACCATAAAAGGTAGACCACATAAGACGAGTTACACGTAATGAAGTGTTCCATCTTAAAGGTTTCCTGATCTGAATTCATAACACTAACCATGCCTCTGTTGTTCACTCTGACCGTCCTACAACAAATGCCTTTACGACATGAATAGAAACCATTAAGATCTATTCCCAAGTTCTGAGTTATGGGCGGGTCCAAGATCTTCTGCACAACCCTTTCCTGACCAGTCCTCACGTCAGCACATCATCATGGGTTAATCCCCTCCTCCGGTCCACCAGTACCACCTTCTTCTAGCCAATAAGTAGGGGGCCCCTCCTCCCAGTCCTTGTTCCTTTTTTTTGGTCGGACGCCAGACCACCTAAGACTCTTCCTAAACATATGCTACAGACAAATTAGAAAAAGAAAACCCCCCTGCCGAACCCTCCCCACCCAGGTTCAGCCTCTCCTGGGGTTGGAAGGTCCAGAGGCAATAAAGGTATGCCCCTTTATTATACTGGACGCCAGGTGCATGGCCGCGGGCGTTTTAGCTTATATGAAGCTTACTGTGTTCTGGGCTGTGGTGTGTCTCCCTCCATATGCTGTAACACGCTTGGTTTCCCTGGCTCAACTGAGCTCCGTAGGAGCGCGCCGCCCCTCCTCTCTCTGCCTTCTGTCGAGCGGCGGTGACGTCAGAGGGGAGGGCGGTGCCGGGGGCACACCGTGGGCGTGCCCGGATCGGCTAGAAAAACTCTCCTAGGCAGTAGGCTGCCTAGGGAGAGGAAGCTCTCTGTAAGCCTCCAGCAAAGGAGGAGTGAGTGAGTGAGTGAGTGAGTGAGAGAAACTGGTGTCAGCGCTGGGCTTGTCAAAATGTGCTGGTTCTTTTTTCCTGATCTACAGGTCTTCAAAGAGACAATCTTTCCCCTTATACTGCTGCCACCCTGAGACACCTTGCTGCTTCCTTAAAGGTAAAATAAAATCGATGTATGAATAGACAGATTAAGTTGCAAAAAAAAAAAGATATATAGATATATAGGGCCACATTCCCAAAAACGTAGCCTAACTTAACTTTCAGCAGTTAAGTTACACGGCCTTAAAATTTCTACCTAAGTGTCCGATCCACAAAGCACTTACCTAGAAATTTCAGGCCGTGTAACTTAAGTGCCTCCGTTGCAAGGCGGTCCTCCTCTCCGGGGGGCGATTACAATTTAAATGAGGCGCGCTCCCGCGCTGGCCGTACTGCGCATGCGTGTGACGTAATTTTCCCGACGTGCAGCGCGCAAACGTAATTTACGCCGGGCTTTGTGGATTGCGACGGGACAATAAAGTTGCGACGGGTGAAAAAAAAAATACGCGCCGGGAAAACAAAAAAAAAAAAAAAAATTGACAGCGTCGCTCGGCATGCATTCCTGAGAGGGAGAACTCCATGCCAATTTTCAAATAAAAAACCGGCATGGGTTCCCCCCCCAGGAGCATACCAGGCCCTTAGGTCTGGTATGGGTTGTAAGGAGACCCCCCTACGCCGAAAAATCGACGTAGGGGGTCCCCCTACAATCCATACCAGACCCGTATCCAAAGCACGCTACCCGGCCGGCCAGGAATGGGAGTGGGGACGAGCGAGCAAACCTGAGCCGTACCGGGCCGCATGCCCTCAACATGGGGGGGTTGGGTGCTCTGGGGCAGGGGGGCGCACTGCGGGCCCCCCCACCCCAGAGCACCCTGTCCCCATGTTGATGAGGACAGGATCTCTTCCCGACAACCCTGGCCGTTGGTTGTCGGGGTCTGCGGGCGGGTGCTTATCGGAATCTGGGAGTCCCCTCAAATAAGGGGGCCCCCAGATACCGGCCCCCCACCCTAAGTGAATGGATATGGGGTACATCGTACCCCTACCCATTCACCTGGAGGCAAAGTGATAGTTATTAAACACACAACACAAGGGTTTTTAAAATCATGTATTAGTCTGCTCCGGAGGCCCCCCCTGTCTTCTTTAACTCTAATACCAGGGGGGGCTTCTTCTTCCACTCTCCGGGGGTCTTCTCCACTCTCCGGGGGGTCTTTTCCGCTCTCCGGGGGTCTTCTTCTATCTTCGCCGCTCTCCGCTGTTGACTCGGCGCACCCCGGTTCTTCTCCAGCTGTCCGGTGCCTTCTTCTTCAGCGCTGGCTGCCTGCTATCTTCGTGTGTTAGCTCAATTACTAGCAGGCAGCCAGCGCGGTCTTCTGTGACGTCATCTTCTTCTCTTCTCTTCGTCTCCCTTCTTCCGATGTTGACACGACGCCTCTTGTCACTGCAATGATGGAAGCGCGCCTTGCATCCCATTTATATAGGCATCACCGTCCCATCATGCTCCGGTAGGTACCCACGTGGTGGGTGCACGTGGGTAGGCACCCACCACGTGGGTACCTACCGGAGCATGATGGGACGGTGATGCCTATATAAATGGGATGCGAGGCTCGCTTCCATCATTGCAGTGAGAAGAGGCGACGTGTCAACATCGGAAGAAGGGAGAAGAAGAACACGACGTCGCAGAAGACCGCGATGGCTGCCTGCTAGTAATTGAGCTAACACACGAAGATAGCAGGCAGCCAGCGCTGAAGAAGAAGGCACCGGACAGCTGCAGAAGAACCGGGGTGCGCCGAGTCAACAGCGGAGAGCGGCGAAGATAGAAGAAGACCCCCGGAGAGCGGAGAAGACCCCCCCCCGGAGAGCGGAAGAAGAAGCCCCCCCTGGTATTAGAGCTAAAGAAGACAGGGGGGGCCTCCGGAGCAGACTAATAAATTATTTTAAAAACCCTTGTGTTGTGTGTTTTATAACTTTAACTTTTTGCCTCCAGGTAAATGGGTAGGGGTACGATGTACCCCATATCCATTCACTTAGGGTGGGGGGCCGGTATCTGGGGGCCCCCTTATTTGAGGGGACTCCCAGATTCCGATAAGCCCCCGCCCGCAGACCCCGACAACCAACGGCAAGGATTGTCAGGAAGAGGTCCTGTCCTCATCAACATGGGGACAGGGTGCTCTGGGGTGGGGGGGCCCGCAGTGCGCCCCCCTGCCCCAGAGCACCAAACCCCCCCATGTTGAGGGCATGCGGCCTGGCACGGCTCAGGAGGGGGGGGGCGCTCGCTCGTCCCCACTCCCTTTCCTGACCGGCCGGGTAGCGTGCTTTGGATACGGGTCTGGTATGGATTGTAGGGGGACCCCCCCTACGTCGATTTTTCGGCGTAGGGGGGGTCTCCTTACAACCCATACCAGACCTAAGGGCCTGGTATGCTCCTGGGGGGGAACCCATGCCATTTTTTTCTTTGAAAATTGGCATGGAGTTCTCCCTCTCAGGAATGCATGCCGAGCGACGCTGACAATTTTTCTTTTTTGTTTTTGTTTTCCCGGCGCGTTTTTTTTTTCACCCGTCGCAACTTTAGTGTCCCGTCGCAATCCACAAAGCCCGGCGTAAATTACGTTTGCGCGCTGCACGTCGGGAAAATTACGTCACACGCATGCGCAGTACGGCCGGTGCGGGAGCGCGCCTCATTTAAATAGTAATCGCCCCCCGGAGAGGAGGACCGCCTTGCGACGGAGGCACTTAAGTTACACGGCATGTAATTTCTAGGTAAGTGCTTTGTGGATCGGGCACTTAGGTAGAAATTTTAAGTCAGTGTAACTTAACTGCTGAAATTTAAGTTAGGCTACGTTTTTGGGAATTTGGCCCAGAGATACGCAGGCTGAACAGCAGTTCCGCCTGCGTATCTCTTTTGAGAATTTGGCCCATAGTTTGTAAAAGAAAAAAAAAAAAAAAGGGGGGTAATGTGTTTTTCTTAAAGTATAAATATAGAGGTATACACGTTTTTATTTATTTATTTATTTATTTATTTAAAAAAAAAAAAAAGAGATATGTAATATATAATATTTTCTTGCAAAAAAAAAAGATATAGAGATTAGACACTATAGCGGTTTGTTTCGCCACCTGATGTGCGTATCCTGCTTCTTTATACAGCATGAGCTCACCACAGCCCCAGAATGCACCAAGATCACCGGACAGGTAGGAGGGGTCAATGGGGGCCATAATGTAAAAGAGTGCAATACCAAGAGCTAAAGGTAGTGTTTCTTGGTTGTCTTTTTAGGAGCAGAAGCCCTAAGATAAGACATGAACGGAGGAAAAAGTCCCGCCACCGCTCAAAATCTCCGCAAGCGTCTGGCTCTCGGGCAACGCATAAGTCCCACGCTAGTCCAGCACGCAAATCCAGTCACTCTGCGACTGTAGCAGAACCAAATATATCAAGACTTCGCCCAGACAATGGTCTTTGTTGGGCATGTTCGGCACCATCCGAACCTGGTAAACTTCTTTGCACCGGCTGCATTACGGACGTGGCTACAGACAGAGAAGCAGAGGCGATAAGGATTAGAGACTATTTTCAAGACGCAGTGGCGGAAGGCATTCAATCAGCTTCAGCCACCAAGACCCCTGGGGCAAAATCTAAACTTAGTAGCGCCAGTCAGCCGCGGCGCGACGAATCACCAGCGCAGGAAGCGCTATCACTAGGCTCATCGGACGCGGAAGAGCCCTCAGAATATTTGTTTGATTTTCAATATATTGAATCATTTGTCATGGCCGTAAAGGAGGCCATTGACTGGGATCAAGATGTTCAGCCACCTGAAAAAATTAAAAGATTTTTCCCTAGCCGGAAAAGACAAGGGGTTACCTTCCCCCTCTTGCCAGAAATCCAAGAATGGTTCGAGGAGGAATGGGAGAAGCCAGAGAAGAAGGCAAACACACAAAATCGTTTTTCTAAGTTGTACCCGTTTAATACCCCAGAAGCAAATCTTTGGGAGTCTCCGTTGGGCATAGACGCGGCTTTACAACGCCTGGCCAGACAGGTCGCCTTGCCGTTACAAGATTCCACGACCTTTAAAGACCCAATGGACAGACGAGCAGACACAGACCTAAAAAAGGTGTACTCAACCGCAGGGGCAGCGTGCCGTCCGGCCATTGCCCTAACCTCAGTTTCCAGAGCATTAAAGGTCTGGACCGCGAGAACTCAGGCAGCCCCAAAAGCAGATACAGGCTCGGAATCAGCTATACAGTCAATGGAAGAATTTGATCTTGCCGCCGATTTCATAGCAGAAGCTGCGATGGATTTGACAAAATTGCTCGCAAAAATCATGTCTTTTGCAGTGACAGCAAAGAGGGCGCTCTGGTTGCGGCATTGGGGAGCAGACAGCACCTCAAAATTGAGTCTCTGCAATATTCCCTTTAACGGCAAAGTGCTGTTTGGAAAGACCCTAGAGGAAGCGATTAGTCGAGCTACAGGAGGAAAATCGGGTCTAATACCACAAAGACCCAGGAAAAGACAGCAGGCCATCCGACCCGCTCAACCAGACTACAAAAAGGGGTATGACGCCAGGTCATACAGACCAGGACGGGAGTATACTAGACCTTACTGGAGAAATCCACAAAATTCCTTCTTACGGAAGGTAAAGTCTAGAGCGGCGCAGACCGCAAAGAAAACTGAAAAGTCTTTTTGACAGATTAACCGCCCATCCTGCCCAGGTGGGCGCCAGATTAATGTCCTTTTGGGAAGTATGGGCGGAAGAAGTCAAGGACCAATGGGTCCGCAAGACAGTCAAGTACGGTTACAAAATATCTTTTCTGGACCTGAGATTTCTGAACCACTTCATAGAACCCAGGACGTTCAAAATGGAGTCTGTATTTACAATCATCTCTGTGCTGCAACCAGGAGATTGGCTGATATCAGTAGATCTGACAGATGCATATCTGCACGTTCCAATCAACGAGAGCCACCAAAGATACCTAAGATTCTTGGTGGGAGAAGACCACTTCCAGTTCAGGTGTTTGCCGTTCGGCATCAACACAGCCCCTCAAGTATTTTCCAAGATCTTGCTAGCTGTTATTGCAGTCATTCGCCTGAAAGGCATAAAGATATTTCACTACCTAGACGACATCCTGGTAGTAGCACGTTCGAGCGAAGAACTGGCGTCTCAACGCGAGATGGTTCTAGAAATCCTATCAAGATTTGGCTGGATCATCAACAGGCAAAAGAGCCAGTTAATTCCCTCACAACAGATGGAATATCTAGGACTGATGTTCAATACAAACAGAGGCCTGGTCCTTCTACCCGAACGGAAAAAGGCAGAGTTGGTAGCCTGCGTCAGCAGCGTGATGAAGTCAACATCGCTAATGGCAAGAGATTGTATGACCCTACTCGGGATGTTTACTGCAGCAAGCCCAACCATTCCTTGGGCAAGATTCCACACAAGAGCCTTCCAGGCAACCTTCCTGAACCAATGGGACGGTACCTCTCTCCATCAGAGGATTCTCATACCAGGCCGGATTCAACGGAACCTAGCTTGGTGGAAGTCGTCAGAGAACCTGTCGCGGGGCATGCCCCTCAGCCCCGGGGACTGGGTTCTGATAACTTCGGATGCCAGCCTCCAGGGCTGGGGTGCTCACTGCCTCGGCAGGCAGGTGCAGGGAGTTTGGAGCAAGACGGAATCTCGACACTCCAACCTTTTGGAGCTGCAAGCAGCATACATGGCCCTGCGGGCCTTCGAGAAACTGGTACAGGGTGCTCGAGTGAAACTAATGTTAGACAACAAGACAGCAGTAGCATATGTAGCCAGACAGGGCGGAACCAAGAGCTTGCCACTTTTGCAGGTGGCAACCAAGATATTTGTTTGGGCCGTAACACACCTGGAAGCCCTAACAGCAGCTTATATCCCGGGCAGCCAGAATTCCATCGCGGATCACTTGAGTCGGGACTTCCCCGACAAGAACGAATGGGCCTTGAACGAGAAGTTCCTGGAACCCACCTTTTCCGAGTGGGGGACACCCTCAGTGGATCTGATGGCGACGCGAGTCAATGCAAAGACACCTCACTTTGTGTCCAGGTTCCGTTGCAGCAAAGCCTTGACCCAGGATGCCTTCTCCATTCCATGGGATTTTCCCCTAGTCTACATCTTTCCGCCAGTGCCGCTAGTAATGAGGACTTTGCTAAAAATTGCGAGGGAGAGGGTACATGCAATAATAATTCTCCCCTTTTGGCCACAGAGGCCGTGGTTCCCTCTACTCCTTCACATGTCGTCGGCTCCCCCGATACGGCTACCACTAAAGAGGGATCTCCTATGGCAGCGCCAATGGGTACATCCCAACCCAAACAGGTTGCAACTGACGGCTTGGCTGCTGAATCAACCAGACTTCAGGCACAAGGCATTTCAGAGGATCAGAGGAAGTAATTTCAACTCTATTAAAGTCTAGGAAAGCCTCGACCAACGTCACCTACAACAGGATTTGGGCAAAGTTTTCAACCTTTGCGTCACAACAAAATTTTTCTCCAATAAAATCGAATGTGGCACAAGTACTGGACTTTTTACAATCTGCTCTAAACAAAGGTCTAGCCCATAGTACACTAAAAGTACAAATTTCAGCTTTGTCAGGTTTTTCAGGATACAGGTGGGCAGACGAACCACTGGTAAAACAATTCTTAAAAGCGACCATGAAAATAAATCCTCCAAGAAAGTCTCTATTTCCGGCCTGGGACTTAGGCACAGTACTAAAAGCACTGCTCCAACATCCTTTTATACCGGCAGAATCTTGCCCATTCTGGTTTCTAACACTTAAGCTGGTGTTTCTCATCGCCGTAACATCGGCAAGGAGGGTTTCCGAGCTAGCGGCCCTGTCCAGTAAGGAACCATACTGCATCATTCTTCCAGACAAAGTGATTCTGAGGCCTTCACCAATAACAACACCGAAGGTAGTTTCAAAGTTTCACCTTGACTGGGAGGCGGTGTTACCTAGCTTTACATTACCGCCTAGACAAGAAGAAGAACTAGATCTCAGGCCTCTGGACATGGTCAACCTTGTTTCAATTTATCTGCACCGTTCTCAACAGATGCGCAAGACAGATTCCCTTTTCATCTTACCATCTGGGCCTAAAAAAGGACAAGCCGCTTCAACAAGAGTAATTTCAACCTGGATCACCAAAATAATAAAGCTCACGTACAAGAAGCAAGGGCTGACGCCTCCACAGGCAACTAGAGCTCATTCTACCAGAGGGGTGGCAGCCTCTTGGGCAGCATTTGCCAAAATACCAATTGAAGAAATATGCAGGACGGCCAGCTGGAGTTCCTGCAAGACCTTCGCGAGGCATTACAATCTAGACGTGACGTCAGCCAAGGCGTCTAGTTTCGGAAATGCCGTAGTATCGGCACCTTTTCAGACAAGATAAAAAAAAATATATGTATATATAAGAAATAAGTTAAAGTAAAAGAATAAATATATTTACTTAAGCAGCATTAACAGTTGTCGTCCGAGTCTTATATACATTTTCCCGCCCTAGGGTGCTAAATTAAATCCCATGATGTGCTGACGGGAGGACTGGCCAGGAAAACGGAAAATTGTTATCCTTACCTTCGGTAATTTTCCTTTCCTGGCCTGTCCTCACATCAGCACAGCCTTTCCCTCCCTATAGTCTGTTGTCCGCCAAATTAGTGGAACAAGGACTGGGAGGAAGGGCCCCCTACTTATTAGCTAGAAGAAGGTGGTACTGGTGGACCGGAGGAGGGGATTAACCCATGATGATGTGCTGACGTGAGGACAGGCCAGGAAAGGAAAATTACCGAAGGTAAGGATAACAATTTTCCGTTATCTCCAAAGCTGGGTGCCCTCCTATAAATGAATTTAGGTTTTTACGGTAAGGAGCCACCAAAATGTCTGTCCATACACAAAATATGCCAATGTTTTCAAAATATACTCTCTATCTCCTTATACTGGGAATAAAAGCTGGAGATAAACCCCCATTGGTGTGAGCCATCTCCTACTACTTTGTCTTTTTTCTTCAGACCTTGTTCCCTAGGTATATTGACAATTTCAGTGATAGTTTCATTAATAACATCCTCTTTATATCAGGAAAAAAATAACTGCGCTAAACCAAAAATTAGTGTTCGTTTGAAGGAAAACTAGGTCGGGCGTAAGCCCAAAGATATATGTTGTTACCTAACAGTAAATTTCACCGTGATGCGTGCATACATAAATGAAATAAGTAAAAACACATTAGGTGAATTTACACAAAGATACGTGCATACATGAATAAATAAATAAAAACACATTAATCTAAGATGATAATTGAGCTCCAACAGCCTGGAGACCCAATGTGAACTTGTGTATATAGAACAGTGACACTTGTGTGTATAAATTAATAACACCTGTGACTATTGCTGGAAAAGTTCCAATATATAAATTATATCCTTAGCAAAATTAAAAATAAAAAGAAGCAGTAATAAAAAAGTTAATTTTTCTAAATTGGTGTCACAAAAGGAGGAAAGAAAGTCCGTAGTTGTGTCAGTTTTGAACACCCGTGCACAATCCAAACAGGTAGCTATTCGTGGTCTATAGAAGCCTTATGTGAATCCACCACCAGCAGTCTGAATCTGCTTACCAGATATGAAGGTCCCTACGGACCAAGCCCAACATGTAACTCCAAAACAGATGACCTGTTTGTTAATGATTTCCGGGTACAGCAAACTCCAAGTTAGTGTTCAATGAGACCGATCAGAAAAAGAAAAAGAGACGTGCCCCGAGACGAAGTGATTCTTTCACGAAACGCGTCGGGTGGAACGATCGACACGTTGGTGTCATCCCCTCTCACCGTACCTCTCCACGAGCGGTCCATTTGCCTGCAAGCATCCGGCCGGAGCTGCATGGCTGAATGCTTTTACAAATCATCATAAATGTGAGTGCTATACCTTTGTAAATCTTTGTACAATAAAAGTATCCCTGGTTTTATGCTATGGAAGCATCTCTTTTTTTCTTTTTCTGATCGGTCTCATTGAACACTAACTTGGAGTTTGCTGTACCCGGAAATCATTAACAAACAGGTCATCTGTTTTGGAGTTACATGTTGGGCTTGGTCCGTAGGGACCTTCATATCTGGTAAGCAGATTCAGACTGCTGGTGGTGGATTCACATAAGGCTTCTATAAACCACGAATAGCTACCTGTTTGGATTGTGCACGGGTGTTCAAAACTGACACAACTACGGACTTTATTTCCTCCTTTTGTGACACCAATTTAGAAAAATGAACTTTTTTATTACTGCTTCTTTTTATTTTTTATTTTGCTAAGGATATAATTTATATATTGGAACTTTTCCAGCAATGGTCACAGGTGTTATTAATTTATACACACAAGTGTCACTGTTCTATATACACAAGTTCACATTGGGTCTCCAGGCTGTTGGAGCTCAATTATCATCTTAGATTAATGTGTTTTTATTTATTTATTCATGTATGCACGTATCTTTGTGTAAATTCACCTAATGTGTTTTTACTTATTTCATTTATGTATGCACGCATCACGGTGAAATTTACTGTTAGGTAACAACATATATCTTTGGGCTTACGCCCGACCTAGTTTTCCTTCAAACGAACACTAATTTTTGGTTTAGCGCAGTTATTTTTTTCCTTATGCTTTTTTATGTTCGTTTGACGTATTAATTGCTGCTTATTAACCCACATCCACTATATTCACATAGCGCAGTTGTTTTCCATTTTTTTCTCTATCCTCTTTATATCCCTTCTGAATTAACTTATTGCCCAAAATATTGGCCTGTGCAAAATAGTCGCTTGAGGTCGTACAATTACGCCGTACTCTCAGAATCTTCCCTTGGGGATGTTCCTGATCCATGATGAATGGTGACCACTCCCAATGGACAGATAATTGTTTCTGTCAGTTGGTTTGAAATACACTTTCGTGCTTAGTGTGTCCCCACTTTTCATAATAGTTAAATCCAGTTAGTCTCTTTACTAATCACATGGTCCAGCACAATATTGTTGGTATTAATATTCAAATGGTTCAAAAACTTCAAGACTGACTCTTCGGAGCCCTCCCATATGAACAAAATATCATAAATAAATCGACAATATAATTTCAACTCTGGTCTGCATTGGTTGAAGACATGTCTGTCCTCCCACTCAGACATGAACAGGTTGGCGAGGCTAGGGGCAAATTTGGCTCCCATAGCCACGCCAACCTGCTGTGAATAGAACTGGCCATGATACCAAAAGTAGTTATGAGCCATACAGTAGTCCAAAACCTTGCCCAAAAAACATTTCTGTATGTAAGGAAAATCCTCTCGTTTTCTTAAGGCCCAGTTCAATGCCAAAACTGCATCATCATATTGTATGATGGTGTATAAGGAGCAGGTTACTAGATAAGTGGTCAAATCCGAATTGAGTCTGACCCCATCCAGCAACCGCAGCAAGTCAGTAGTGTCTTTTAAATATGCTCTTGTAGTAATCACACTTGACTGGAGAAATTTATCAAGATACTCTCCAAGTCTCGCGCTGATCGATCCTATACCATTCACAATTGGTCATGCTGGTGGGAATTCTGCATGTTTATGAATTTTTGGTAATGTATATATTACCAGGATTCTACTTGAAGTGGGATTAAGGTATCTCCTTTCTTTTGGATTTAAGGCATGATTTCTAAATCCCTATATGGTGCAGTTGGATCGTTCAACAATTTTTTATATGTTTTCTGATCATTCAAAAGTTCAATGAGTTGGTTGTGATAAAAATATTTCTCCATCAACACTACCCTTTGTCCGCTGGACGTATAATGATATCCTTTCTATCTTCCAGGGCATTTATTCCCTCTCTGATATATTCAGGATTTATCTGTTTTTTAAAGGGGGAGTTCATCCAAATCCTTTAGCACCATTGTTTTAAAAAACCCAATACAATGATTATTGGGATTTTGAGGGTTAAAAATGTATCTATTGCGCAGGTCACTATCTATTGCATCTGAATAGTTTAGAAAGTTACTAGGGGGCGTTAATTATGTTTGTTTACCAGCGTTTATTTATATAGTAATAATAATTAATAAATATAATTATTATTAGTCATACAACATTAGAATTCTTCTATAGCTTGTAGGCAGAACATTCGACCGCAAATGTACGATTGCGGCATCGTACAGTTTCGTTGCTCCGTCGGATCTTTTTTTTTTTTTTAAAGATTCCGTCGAATCTTCTTCTTTTTTTTTTTAAAGATTCCGTTGAATCTTCTTAGAACATTTGACAGACGCCATAAGCCTTCAATGACAGATTCGACCTTAATTAATTTGGATTTTGGGACAAATGCATTTTTTTTACGAAAAACAAAATAAATAATAACGAATTTCGGGAGTAACTAAATTTATTTATTTTTCGGACTAAAACGAAATTCCAAAACAAAATATTTCATGTATGAATGAATGAAATGAATGAAAAAACGTATATAGCGCGGCACATGCGAACTAAATCGCCTCTGGGCGCTTGTTGTTCCTGTCTCCATTGATATCAAAAGAGATGCGTCTTGACCTTTCTCCTGAATGCTAAGTGGTTTTCCTCCAACCGAATGCTGGTTGGTAAAGCGTTCTATAGTCTGGGACCCTGAACCGCGAATCTTCTTTCTCCTTTGGACTTGTAATTGGCTTTCGGTATCTGGAGCAGATTTTGGTTGGTGGATCGCAGAACGCGATTGGAGTTGTGAGCTTTTATTTTTTCGCACAGATAATGGGGAGCGGTCCCATGGATACATCTATGCGTCAGTGTGCACATGTCTAATACCCAACAGTTAGTTGTGCAGAGGACACAGTACACTAACTGAAAATACTTGCAGCTCCCTGCCTGTGGTATGAGAACACCAGCAATTGTCTTCAGTTAGTTTTAGTTGCACACTCTGCAGAGGGCACAGTACACTAAATGAAAATAATGCAGCTCCCTGCCTGTGGTATTAGTATGAGAACACCACCAATTGTATTCAGGTAGCTTTATGAGCACGCTGTGCAAAGGACTCAGTACGTTAAGTTAAAATACTGCAGCTAGCACAATCACCTGCCTGCCTGTCAGTATAGAGAATAACAGGAACAGATCTAGCTAAACTGAATACAGTGTATAAATATATATACAACACCTGGGTTGCATATATATCCTTTACACACTGTAACTGCAGCTAACTGACTCGCCTGCCTGCTCTATCTAACTCAAATCAAATTACACTGTCTCTCGCTCTGTCTTCTTACCCAACGCCGCAACACACTACACAAGGCCGCCACGCCGGCGGCCTTATATAGTGTGTGGCGTGTACCTACTCCTCTGAGCCATGATTGGCCAAAGTCACCCTGGCTTTGGCCAATTATGGCTCTCTGTACTTAAGGCGCTGTGATTGGCCAAGCATGGTGCATGCTTGGCCGTGACGCACCACTCGAATTTGGCGCAAACGGCCCATAATGTTCGAAATTCGCCGAATAGGTGATGTTCGAGTCGAACATGGGTTCGACTTGAACTCGCAGCTCATCCCTATTTCTAACAAAGGTTGCGATGAACTCTTTTACTTCCTCCACAATCTCCTTTTTTTTTTTTATCTTAATTTTTCTTTATTGTTTTCCAAAGAATAGACATATCTACAGATTTATATGTTTACATATCGATAGTTTACATTGTCTGGTACAATTACATTATATTTCTACATATAACCAAGCATATATTATTTAAATTCCTTAATTTACCCCATCCCCTCCCTCTCTTCTCCCCCCTCCCACCCTCCCTATTAATATTATAAACATGTTATAAAAAAGTTGAGGCAGATATCTTGGTCTACATTGTCTTTTGATTGGTTGACAAGGAATAGAATAAAGGGGTAAAAGAGAAGAGAGTAGAATGGAAAAGAAAACAAAAGGAGAGAGAAAGAAAACAAAAAGGGAGAAAGTGTCCAATCTCAAAAACCTGGAAAGGGAATCCAGCATGTCCAGGACTGGAGAGAGCGATATTAGATTGATTTCTCCTTGTCGTTCGGCTTTACCAACTACTGGGATAAGGGGGGGTTTATAGTCCCCCTATAGAGACTATCTCTCCACGGATATTCCCATTTCTGTCAGCCAAGGCTCCCACACTCTTCTAAACCTGTTGTAGTTTCCTTGCTTAATAAAGGCCACCCTCTCGCACCAAATCAGAGCATTAATGGTTTCAACCCAGTTCTCCACTGTTGGAGGAACATGCGCTTGCCATCTCTGTGCTATTAGCTTCCGAGCTTGGAAAAGGCACCTAAGCACGCTTTCCAAAGCTCCTGCAGGGATTCTATGGTCTTCCATGTCTCCTAGGAGGCAAGTTCTGGCCTCCGGCTCTAAAGAGGTCTTAAAGATTTTATTAATCCTATTTATCACTTCTATCCAATATCTAAAAAGCTTGGGGCATCTCCAGAACATGTGGATGAAATCCCCTGTTGCTTTGCACCTGGGGCATTCATCACTTACATTCCAGCCTAGTACGAACATTTTTTTAGGGGTGTAATAGACCCTGTGCAGTAGGAATAGATGGGACAATCTCTGTGCAGGGGCAATTGACACCAATGTTCCTCTCTGTAAGATTTGGTTCCACTGCTCAGAGGTTAACAATCCAATGTCTCTTTCCCACCTTTCTCGGCTTTTAGAGACCCCGGTTTGACTTATGGCTTTAGCCCCCAATTTCCCATACAGTACAGAGATTTGACCTTTTGTGATGTTAGTCTGAATCATTTTAAGAAGCGCAGGGGTATGGGTCCTAACCATCGGATGAATCTTAAACTGGGTTTGGAGGGCGTGTCTGACTTGTAGATAATTAAAGAATGTTTTATTTGGTATGTTGAATTCACCCCTCAATTTCGAAAACGTTTTAATTAAGTTTCCCTCATACATGTGTAATACCCGTGTTATCCCCTGATTCTCCCAGATCTTAGGGATTTCAATATCTTTAAGTTCTGTCAAGTTTTCATTGTGCCCGAGGGGGTCATACTCAGTTACACCAGTATATCCCAGCAAAGCTTTAGTAGTTTGCCACACTTTGTTGATTAGCTTTACAGTTGGGCACTGATGGCGAAATGAGTTTGCTTCCAGGGCTTCTATTAGGATTTTATGTGGGGACCTTAATAGGATTAATCTAAAGTCGTTGTTACCCGGATTTTGAATACCACAACCCACCATGTGTTGCAACTGAGATGCCAGAAAATATGTTCTAGGGTGTGGGACCGCCATCCCCCCCTCCTTCACCGGGAGCTGCATAGTCTGCAGTCTAATTCTGGCCTGGCCTCCCTTCCACATTAACTCCCTGAATAATGTTTCCATTCGTTTGAACCATATTTGGTTCACCCAAATTGGAGAGTTGTGAAGAACATATAATATCTGGGGTAGCCAGATCATTTTTATCAGGTTGCATCTCCCAGCTACAGAGAGGGGGAAGCGGCCCCAGACATCCTTCTTTAATCTCAGTCTCAACAATAGTGGAGCTATATTGTTGGTGGTGTACTCCTTAACTTCACTAGTGATCCAAACCCCCAAATATTTCAATTTTGTTGATATTTTCAGCTGGGGCATTTCGGCGATTGTCTGTTCCCCCAACGGATCTATTGGGAGTAGGGCCGACTTATCCCAATTAACACTTAGTCCCGAGAATCTTCCAAACTCCTTAACCATTTGGACCACTTTAGTCAACGAGTTATCCACATTTCCTATAAAAAACAGGACATCGTCCGCAAAAAGCAATATCTTGTCCTCCTCTATACCCCTTCTAAAGCCCTGTATGTCTTTATTTAATCTGGTTTTGATAGCAAGGGGTTCCATAGCAAGTGCGAACAGAAGCGGTGAAAGGGGACAACCCTGTCTCGTCCCTCTCTCGAGCTCAAATATATCTGAGACTTCACCGTTGATTTTAATTTTTGCCCGTGGTTCGCTGTATAGGAGTTTGACCCATTTAATAAATGTTGGGCCAAATCCAAAGCTTTCTAATACCTTCCATAGGTATGGCCACTCGATGCTATCAAAAGCTTTAGCGGCTTCTAAAGCCAGCAGAGCTCTAGGGCCCTCATTGTCAATAGGAATCTGTATATTTAAGAAGGCTCTTCTGATGTTTTTGCTAGTTGACCTGTTTGGGATGAATCCTGATTGATCAGAGTGGATAAGGCTCTCAATACACCCTTTTAAGCGATCTGCCAGTACTTTGGCGAGGATTTTTGCATCTGTACAGAGCAATGATATTGGGCGGTAGGAGATCGGGTCTAGTTTATCCTTTCCCTCTTTATGGATTACAACAATCGTTGCCTCCATCATGGAGGAGGGAAGCTGCCCTTCCAAAAAAGCACTTTTCAATGTCTGAAGCAATTCTGGTAGCAAAGCTTCACCAAAGCGCCTGTAGATCTCTATTGGGAGCCCGTCCGGGCCAGGTGATTTGTGGCTGGACATCCCCGCTACTGCCAACTGTAGTTCTTCCAATGTAACTGGAGAATCCAACTTTTCCCTATCTTTATCTGATAGTGTTGGAGCTGGAATTCCCTGAAAGAAGGTTTCCATTCCTTCGTTTCCTCCCCTTGACTTATAGAGAGATTTATAAAAGCCGTGGAATATTTGTCTTATCTCGCTACCGTCCGTAGAAATATCACCTGTTAAAGACCTAATTGCCAAAATATTTGGCCCGAGTCAGCAAGGACAATACTCGTCCCACTTTCTCCCCCTCCCCAAATTGGGTTTGTCTTTGAAATATTCGATGGTTCTCTGCCTTTCTCATGGTAGCCATTTTATAGACCTTCTGTTTGTCGAGCCACTCTCTTTGCCTGCTTGGGGACGGGGTCTCAATATATCTTTGTTCAGCTACCATCACTTCACTTCTAAGATCCTCCTCCCATGCCCTAGACTCTCTCTGTACTCTTGCCACTCTCTGGATCAGCAAACCCCTCAAGTAAGCCTTCAGCGAATCCCAGACCACTCCAGGCTTTGCTGAGCCTGTGTTTATTTCGACATATTCTTTCAAGCTATTCAACAGCTCCTGTGAGTCTCCCAATAGCTCAAGCCAGTATGGACTAATTTTCCACTCTCTTAGAGAGGTGCTCTTACTCCTCCTAATCACTAAGTCCAATGGTGAGTGGTCTGAGATTCCCCTTGGCCCATATTCTATCTTCTCAACCATGCCCAGAGCCAACTCGTTTCCCAAGGCCATGTCGATTCTGGACAAAGTAGCATGGGAGCTAGATAGACAAGAATACTGTCGGATACAAGGATGTCGAGTACGCCAAATATCCTTTAATCCCATCTCATCCAGAAAATGGGCCAGTCGGCTCCCTTGTTCCATATTTGGATCGTATGTCGAGGGGAATCTGTCATAGGCTCTATCTAGCACTTCATTATAGTCACCCACTGCTATTAAGGGAATGTCAGTTTTGTCCAACATAAATTCCACTAATTTCTGTAAGACATCAAACTTAAATGGGGGGGGGGGGGGATATAGATATTAGCAAGAATATACTGCTTATTTTCAATAGAGCAGGCCAGGAACACATACCGCCCCTGCTCATCTATCAAACTTCTCTCACATGTAAATGGCACACCTTTCCCCACCATTATGCTCACTCCTCTCGAATATGAGGAGTGTACAGAATGGTAGCGGAACGGAAATTTTCGTAGACCCAGCTGGGTCATAGTGTCCTTGGTCAGGTGTGTCTCCTGTAAGGAGAGTATCCCTGGCCCCCTTCCCTCCATTGAAGCCAGCACCAGTGCTTTCTTAGTGGGGTCCCCTAGCCCTCGTACGTTCCATGATTTAATTCTCAAAGCCATGGACTAAATAAAGTAGCAATGACATAAAATAAGATAGCATAACATAGAGCAGCCGATTTTTTCTCATCCCCTTCTCTCTCCCTTTCCCCATCCTTCTGCCACTTATCAAAACCAAGACCTCTCCTCTCCTCTATGATGACCAAGATACCTCTTTCCCCCAAAATTCCCTCCCACTTTTCCCCTCCCCCCTCCCAATTTGGCTGCTTGTTGATTCGTTTTCTCCTGTAGACCCCTGAGTTCCTTCTCAAAGGGATACAGGGTATCCTCCACCGTACTCACTCGTTTTTCCAGGGTGGTAACTCTTTCAACAGTTTTGCGTATATCCTGATGTATTGAGACAAGCTCATCACTCAGGTTCTTTAACTGATTATCAAAGCCCACCATGTATTGTTTACAGTCATTGACAGCTCGCAGGACATCCCTCAATGTGGGGTCTTCTACTAGTTCAGGGCCGGGTACGGTAGTATGATCAGGTATCGTAAGCGTAGCCAATGCAGACGCAGCTCCATGTACCTCCCCCCAAGTCCTTTAGTAGTAGTCGAGGCTTTAGTCCCAGTTAGATTTGTGGGGTTAGTTGATTTAGAGACCACCGACCCCTGACTTTTCCTAACCCCCGATGAACCCACGGAGCCCTTGGGCTGTGTAGCTGGTGGTGATGGGCCTCCTTTAGTGGGCGTTTGGGATATGGGCTGAGATGGATGAAAGAAACGGTCCAGTTTAGCCGCTGCAGCCTGGCTACCCCTCTCCTTTCCCCTAGCGGACCGTGTGGTAGGGGCTCCCTCTAAGTTTTGCTGACAGAATTCTCACCGCTCCAGGTGAGCCTCGTGATGATCAGGGGTTGTTGAACCACCAGGGTGCTGGCGATGCGGTAATAGCAAAAAACAAAAGAACAAAAGCTGGACAGCCGCACTCCAAAATTTTCTTTAAAAGAGATGTCTTTTATTTTCAACTGTGCATACAGTCACTGCAAGCCCACAAAAATCCGTATGGCCAACGTTTCGCACTGGCGTCAGTGCTTAGTCATGGCTAAGCACTGACGCCAGTGCGAAACGTTGGCCATACGGATTTTTGTGGGCTTGCAGTGACTGTATGCACAGTTGAAAATAAAAGACATCTCTTTTAAAGAAAATTTTGGAGTGCGGCTGTCCAGCTTTTGTTCTTTTGTTTTTTGCTCTAAGTTTTGCTGGTCCTCAGGCCCACGTTTATTAGTCATGGTAAACATGGAGGAGAAAAAAAAGGACAGGGAGATACAAAAGAGAATATCCCAACTATATTAAAAAAGAAGGGGGGGGACAAGTCTCCCAGGGGCTCCCAAAAACTATCTAGGACCCCGTATCAGAAGATAGTCTGTTGTTAATAGGGAGGAAACACATAGATTCACACTGTTTCTAATGCAATGGGCAATAAGCGCAGAGAACCACCAGAGAGCATTGGATACTTGTCCCTGCGTGCTTCAGAAGTTGTCTCCTTACCAATACCCTCGCATACAATGTGGCTCTTTCCACTTTGCCTCTATGCAGTCCTCTGGTAACTCTAATAATAGCCCTGGGATCTTTCCCCCGCTCTCAGTGGCTCAGTTTCGTCCCGATCCTCGCTATAAAGGAGAGCAGCAGCCAACAGACTCTTATATGTATTCAAAATCTCAGTCCACACAGTAGGAAAACAAATTGATTTTTTTTTTTTTTTTTTTTAAGGAATGTTTAAGTCCTCTCCTTTCCTTTCCTCTCCCCCCTTCTTAAACAGCAGTTGAGATCGCTCTCATTGTTCCTTTAATAATAATGGTCTATTGATGTGAAAAAGAGAGGGGAGCTGCAAAGACAAAATCCCAAATGCCAAATGTTCAGGCAGCTACCAGGGAACCGCTAGGTAGTTTATACTTGCGCGCTGGAGCAGGCTTCTCCTTACCAGTACCTCCACGCGTAGTGTAATGTCCCTCCTCTGTGATCTCCTCTATCCCCTCCGGCAGTGATCCTGGTGGAGCAAATCGCCATCCTCCAGCTCTGCGAGTCGTCTCCCCAGCGCCGACCAGCTCCGATCAGCGTGACAGGCACACTCGCGAGTTTCCGTAGTCTCGCGAGATCTCGGGAGTAGCGTCTGGGAGACCCGAGTCTCGCACCGCCCCCCCTGGACAACACTCGGGGAGTCAGTCGGGGAACAGTCGGGGAACAGCTGGGGGAGCCCGCTCACAGCTCAGCGTCTCAACGTCCAGCAGCCTCCGATCCCTCCGATTGCAGCCGACCAATCCCGTCAGAGCAGCGGGTAACAGACAGGTACACGGCAGTCCTTTAGAGTGATCATCTCCGGGGTTTAGAAATCAGTACTTAGGCAGCATGTATTTTGCCAGGGAGCGGGGAGGTGTGGAAGCCTCACACACTCATACTCACATCACTACTCTCACTCCCAATCTCTCCCTCATCCGGCCACGCCCCATTGAATGTTCCACACAATCTCCTTTTTTAGATCTTCACTCAACTGAGCTCCCAGTCTATCACCTAGACCCGCTGATCCCCTGCCACAGGATCTCCTGAGCTCTTTCAATCATCTCACTGAGTATCTTCCTCAAACATCATGCCGTCATTCCTGTCTGAGCTTTTGGTTGGGAATCCTGACCGTGTGTATGCTCCATCTGACTTTTTCCAACGGAAAAACAGCCGGCAAAAGATAGAGAGCAGGTCCTCTATTTTCCCGTTGGAAAGAAATCCGATCGGAATTTTCGTTGGGCAAAATTCCGACTCATGCTCGGAAACAAATCGACGCATAGAACATAATTTTCTCGGCTCATCGTAGTGTTTTACGTCACCGGAAAAAACATCCAAGTTTTTTTCAACGGAAATTCCGCTCGTTCAAGGCATCACCACCGTGTCCCTGCTGCGTCCCTAGCTTGAAACTCACAGACAGAGGTAGCTCTAGGCTTTGTGAGGCCTTAGGCAAAACTTAGACATGAGGCTCCACTCATGCCCATAATGGGAAAAATAATTCAAGCAAGAAAAATGGCTGGAGAAAATGCATGGATCTAGCACACAGGTGATCAGCACCACTTCCAGGGCACCCTCTTCACCCATTAGACATATTCAGCCAATGCAAGAGGGGGAAAAGAGGGGGAGGTGAGAAAGAGAGAGGGGTAATAGAGAGATCCAATGACGTCGACATTAGTATTGATCACAGGCAAATTAGGCGGCCGTGAGGCCCCTGCGAGTGCAAGGTCTTAGGCGACTGCCTAATTTGCCCAATTAGAGAGACGCCTCTGTTCACAGATACTCCTCAAGCATCACCCCACTGGTCTGCTCGGTCCCTGGCTTGGAACCAAAGACTGCTCTGCATGCATCACCTCTGCTAGCTGGGTCCCTGGCTTGTAACCTGCTGAAGTTTTCCCAATTATTCACCGTACCCGGTTGGTGAGAATGCTGCTCTGGTACTGGCTTCTGCTACTCATGGTGGTCCCTGGCAATAAGGTGGATAGTCCCCTAGCGTAAGGTGACCAGATTTTTTAAATGAAATCCGGGGACATATATTTTTTCTTAACTAGTAATGGTGGCAATCAGCGAATCTCTGCCCGTTGCCGCTGCCCGCCTCACAGCCAGTCAAGTCTTACTCTCCAGGGGGGAGAATGGAGGAAGATCACTCCACCAGGGAAGGCAAAGAGATAAACAGACAGGCGGCTGGCCGGGACTTGAGCCAAGGCAGAATAACATGCGAGCGGAATGGGCATGCACCCGAAACTGAAGAAATATTCCCTCCACTCCGACCAGCACATGATAATCAGAAAGGGGCACAGATAATGGAATAAAAAACACTCCCCTAAACCTTTTTTTATTCTGCACTGACTGTCTTTGAAATTGCCCCAGCTCTTGTTGAAATCCAATCTGGGGACAAAACCGGGGACAGACTTGGTACGGGGACAGTGTCCTCAATCTGGGGACTGTCCCCGGAAACCGGGGATGTCTGGTCACCCTTCCCTAGCGGCGACAGCTTCCCCTCTACCTCCGGCCAGCAGAACCATCACTTGTGGTTGGACTGCAAGCCACAGTCCCAACCCTGCGCTGCTCTTGCTTCTGGATAGGCCCTCAGACAGCCTAGCAGCCAGATGTCCCCAGGATATGCCTCAGGCTCTGGCCTGTACATCTGTGCAATTGTAATGCAAACTGTTATTGTTTACTTGCAAACTATTCATCCTCTGACAGGGTATTTCTTACCTTGTCTATGACTAACAAAAACGTGTGGCCCAGATTCTCAAAGGGCTTACGACGGCGCAACGCCATGTACGCCGTCGTTAGTCCTAATCTGGGCCGTCGTATCTATTTGACTGATTCTTAGAATCAGTTACGCATAGATATCCATTAGATCGGACAGTGCGAGAAATACACAGATGTGACATAAGCAAAGGTGTTCCAGGAGCTCTTCCTGTTGGGTCTGAAAGAGTGACCCTCCCGAGGGCGAGAACTGTCCCAGTAAGTAATTGGCGCACGTACCTACCAGTAGGACGTTGTGGCTCCTGGGCTCCAGACAGGCAGGGTCTCCACCTTCCAGCCGCAGCACGCCTGGCTCCAGGACCATCCACCTTCCAGGCTCCAGGACCATCCACCTTCTTCCTGGCCGCCTCTCCCCCTCCGCAGGCTTCACCCCCAGGAGGCTCACAAGGTAGGCTCCTACTCAGAGCTATCCACACCTCCCCGAGGCCCGCAAGCGGCCGTCCTTTTCAGGACAAGCCGTGGCGGCGGCCTAAGCTTTCACCATCGGGGAAACGACCCCCCTCCTTCTCACCCCCCATCTCCGGACCCTCGACCACCAATCGGAACCTGAGGTACCCCCCCTCGGCCTCCGACAGCCAACAAACCGGATCCTGGCCCTCGCGCCACCTCGTGGAACAATTCGCGGCAGCCGCATTTAGGAAAGACCGCGGCTTCATCCGCGGCCTAGCGGCTCGCCGCACCAAAAACAGCCAGCACCCGTCTCAACCTATACTAAGCCCCCTCTTACCCCAGGAGGACTCCCCCCTCATTAGACACCCCTCTAACTTTCTCCCCCCCCCGCTCAAACTAACCATCCAGCGGCAGACCATCCAGACCAGGACCCCTGATCAGGGGCTATCTGAACCCCCTCCCCCCCCCAATAACCACAAGCTGCTCCTACTGGACATAGGACATAGGAGAGAGTATATCCCCCCCCCCTATTCATTAGGCCCTAACAACCACAGCTTTCTCACATTTTTTTTGATACAGGGCTCGTCCGATCGCCTCCGAGGGGTCAGGAAGGAATTTTTTCCCCTATCCTTAGCATATTGGCACAGCACAGGTAGGGGTTTTTTGCCTTCCTCTGGATCAAAAAAATAGGAAGGAAGGATTCAGTGAATCCTCCTGAAATACCCTCCCATCCCAAATAGACAACATTTCCCCACGCCTTGTGGCGACAATGGCCAAGCTGAAATACTCTGCAGAAACTATACGGAGATTACAGCCATTTGCCTCAGGATTATTAGCCGCCACCAAAAAAGCTCTAAGGACTGAGCATATTTTTAGAATCGATCGACGATCGACACGGCGAAATTACATCCACTTACCGCAGCCCAAGCGAATATCATGCGCTTTGGTTAACACAAGATCAGCAGTAAGACACCGATTGGAAATCCATGATTTCATCCTACAATGCGACTTAGACTGTCTCTTTATTACAGAAAGCTGGCTCACAGCTGACTGTAACACCATTCTAGGTGAACTGGTGCCAGAAAATTATCGCATTATAACAGAAAACGGAGTGGGGCAAAGAGGAGGAGGCCTGGCAGTGATCCATAAGACTCACCTCGCGATCACTAAACCAGCCCTTCAGTACTCACTTCCATTCATGGAAACCCTCACCCTGCAACTACAAACAAACCCCCAGGAGACCGTCCATATTCTTCTCTGCTATAGACCACCGGGTCCAAAATCGCAGTTTCTCTCACCCTGGACAGAATTCATGTCCACTTTCACCCTAAATAGCAAACACCTTTTGCTACTCGGGGATTTCAACCTCTGGGCAAACTCCTCACAGGATCCCGTGGCCGACACCTGCATTGACCATCTGGAAGGACTAGGTCTGCAGCAACTAGTATGTGGGCCCACACATATTTCCGGTCACACGCTCGACCTGATTTTCAGACAAGATCTGGAAATAAACATTTTGGAAAATGAACCATTGCCATGGACAGATCACCATGCAATTAAATTCATAGTTTCCAAAATTCCACCATTAATAAAAATACCTAAGCCGGTGATAACACACTGGGCTAGATCTCAGAAGAAGCTCCATTCGGAACTCTTCAAATCTACCTTAGGTAATAAAATAAAAATAATCCAACCACCTCAAACAGCCTCTGAAACACTGTACGCCATAAATACAGCCCTATTACAGTCAGCCGACTTAATAGCGCCGAAACGCAAGACCTGCATCCGGAAAAACAACTCCGGCTGGTTTAACAACCAGCTGTCGGTACTGAAGCAAGAGCGCAGAAGGGCGGAAGCCGCCTGGAAAAGAAACGCTTCAGAGGAGAACCGCACCATCTACAAGGCAATAACAAGAAAATACCATAAAGAAATCTTCAAAGCCAAAAAATATCACTTTTCCAATGCCATTACTAATGCCATAAACCGCCCTCGCAAACTCTTCAAACTGGTCACTCAGACCATGAATCCAGGATGTCTTGAACCCCCCAGTTCAAACACCCAGGAATTCTGTAATGAATTATCGGATTTCTTTATCAATAAAATCGAGAGAACTTGGGAAAGCATTCAGCAAATCAATACCCCCCTGAACCCCCCTCTCAATCATTCACACAACACCCATAGAGATTTAAAAACAAAAAAAGGGGATGCAGCGCTAATAAGTGACGAATCAGCAATATAGGTGAGTAATTGGTGATGTTAGTAGAAAAAAATCAATAATAAAAATGATCATTCCAAAGAATAAACAATTTAAGGAATAAATAAGAGAAAATCACCACGCTGCAAATAGTCCAGAAGTTAATGAATGATTGCACTTAATTTTCTCTTAATTGTCCCACAAGTGAAAATGTGAAAAAAACTAAAAAAAGAAAAGATGACACGGAAAATCCATATAAAAAAGATCCATAAAGATTTCCAAGACGGTGAAGATAGGGTGATGAAAGATGAAATTCCACACTGCACCCGTGCTTATAAAATGCCTCCTTACCGCAATTAAAGACTGTATCTCACCAGTCTCATAAAGCCTATGGGAATTGAGGTATCCCACAACCCATCCACCTGGATGATCAGAGGGCTCAGCATAGGGTCCGAACGGAACCGTGGATAATGAAAGAGAAAGGGATTCTCATAGTGTATACCGTTTAAAATCACAATCGATATTTATTAAAAGTTGCACTTACAGTTAAGTAGTGTATAATAGGCAGTAACAAGCAGTCATAGAAAAAAGTCCTTCTCCGATGCTCCAATGCTACGATGCTTCCTCGCTACCAGGACTCACACACCGCTAGCGTACAGGGCGAAAACGCGATGACGTCACAGCAACCCGACGATCGTTTCGTCTCAACAGGACATCTACGGGGGTTTGGCCGGATGACGACGTCAGCGCGCACAGTGTATAAATAGCAGAGGACTCCATCTTTGAGGTGGGAAAGACATGCAAAGGCCCTAGTATTCGACTGAGGGCAAACTAGTATAATTGGTAGCGGGAAGAAGAGATCAATTCCGATCATTGCATAAAGCTAATCGGTCAATCATAGTAAAAATAAAATCTTATAGCATAAATTCTTATAGCATATAAGAAAAGAAACGCGGAGGTGTGTTGTCAACCAGTAGGATAGCATCGGGTAGGCGGCAACTAAGTATGATCGGAGAGGATCGATGTTATATCATAAATTAATACAATGTAAACAGTTAATATACATTCTAATTAACAAATTAGATATGCTTAAATTACAATATAAATTAGATAAGAAATTAATACAACAATATATTAACGGGTGCATATAGGACGTATAGACATGCATGCCAGTGCTTGATCACCGGGTTGTATATAGTACCCATTAGGGCATTAGATTTACTTCTGCCATGCCAAATCAAAGCATGTCAGTGACTAGCATGCCGGTGTTCAATCACCAGAAAGTATGTAACAATCAGTACGGCATCAAGTTAACTGCAACCATACAGAAGTATAGTGCACGCCATTATTTATCAACAACATACATAAATATAATAAACTTTTAATGATAAAACCATATAGAATAAACCCTAAATTAATCATGGGTCACATAAGTTTGGATAATAATTTGTTAAAAAATAATTTGTTAAAAAATAATTTGTTAAAAGGAATTTATATTAAGAATTATTAAGAAAACAATTAATATCCCAATCGACATTTAGTCCAAAGGGAACAAAAGATTTTAAACAAAAAATCCAGCGAGTCTCTAGCCTCGATATGGCACGAACCATGTTGGTACCTCTCCAATGAGGGCGGATGTTATCAATAGCAAAAAAGGTGGTCCCCTTCAAATCTCTCCCATGGTATTTGTCATAATGTTTAGAAAGATTATGTTTGGGGAACCCACTCTTAATCCTACCTATGTGTTCACCAAGGCGAATATGCAGTTCACGTTTGGTGCGACCCACATATTGCTTCGAACATGGGCACTGTATCATATACACCACATACTTTGTCGAACAGGTAATAAATGATTCAATCTCATGTGTTTTCCCAGTGACTGTAGATTGGAAATTCGTGCATTTTCTTTCCTTAAAGGAATTGACCTTACAAACACTACATTTCCGGCAATGCTTCCTCAGGATTTTTTTAATTGAAAAAAAAAAAAATCCTGAGGAAGCATTGGGGGGTACTTAGAAGTGATCGGATCCTGGGGGCATATATCCCTGAGAACCCACTCCTGATTTTTAAAGGGGCACCCTCATTAAGGCTGAATTTAGCACCCAATGTCATCGACCCTCCTAAAAACTTAGTTTTCTTTCAATCTCTGAAGGGCTTTTTTCCATGCCGGAAATGTAGTGTTTGTAAGGTCAATTCCTTTAAGGAAAGAAAATGCACGAATTTCCAATCTACAGTCACTGGGAAAACACATGAGATTGAATCATTTATTACCTGTTCGACAAAGTATGTGGTGTATATGATACAGTGCCCATGTTCGAAGCAATATGTGGGTCGCACCAAACGTGAACTGCATATTCGCCTTGGTGAACACATAGGTAGGATTAAGAGTGGGTTCCCCAAACATAATCTTTCTAAACATTATGACAAATACCATGGGAGAGATTTGAAGGGGACCACCTTTTTTGCTATTGATAACATCCGCCCTCATTGGAGAGGTACCAACATGGTTCGTGCCATATCGAGGCTAGAGACTCGCTGGATTTTTTGTTTAAAATCTTTTGTTCCCTTTGGACTAAATGTCGATTGGGATATTAATTGTTTTCTTAATAATTCTTAATATAAATTCCTTTTAACAAATTATTTTTTAACAAATTATTTTTTAACAAATTATTATCCAAACTTATGTGACCCATGATTAATTTAGGGTTTATTCTATATGGTTTTATCATTAAAAGTTTATTATATTTATGTATGTTGTTGATAAATAATGGCGTGCACTATACTTCTGTATGGTTGCAGTTAACTTGATGCCGTACTGATTGTTACATACTTTCTGGTGATTGAACACCGGCATGCTAGTCACTGACATGCTTTGATTTGGCATGGCAGAAGTAAATCTAATGCCCTAATGGGTACTATATACAACCCGGTGATCAAGCACTGGCATGCATGTCTATACGTCCTATATGCACCCGTTAATATATTGTTGTATTAATTTCTTATCTAATTTATATTGTAATTTAAGCATATCTAATTTGTTAATTAGAATGTATATTAACTGTTTACATTGTATTAATTTATGATATAACATCGATCCTCTCCGATCATACTTAGTTGCCGCCTACCCGATGCTATCCTACTGGTTGACAACACACCTCCGCGTTTCTTTTCTTATATGCTATAAGAATTTATGCTATAAGATTTTATTTTTACTATGATTGACCGATTAGCTTTATGCAATGATCGGAATTGATCTCTTCTTCCCGCTACCAATTATACTAGTTTGCCCTCAGTCGAATACTAGGGCCTTTGCATGTCTTTCCCACCTCAAAGATGGAGTCCTCTGCTATTTATACACTGTGCGCGCTGACGTCGTCATCCGGCCAAACCCCCGTAGATGTCCTGTTGAGACGAAACGATCGTCGGGTTGCTGTGACGTCATCGCGTTTTCGCCCTGTACGCTAGCGGTGTGTGAGTCCTGGTAGCGAGGAAGCATCGTAGCATTGGAGCATCGGAGAAGGACTTTTTTCTATGACTGCTTGTTACTGCCTATTATACACTACTTAACTGTAAGTGCAACTTTTAATAAATATCGATTGTGATTTTAAACGGTATACACTATGAGAATCCCTTTCTCTTTCATTATCCACGGTTCCGTTCGGACCCTATGCTGAGCCCTCTGATCATCCAGGTGGATGGGTTGTGGGATACCTCAATTCCCATAGGCTTTATGAGACTGGTGAGATACAGTCTTTAATTGCGGTAAGGAGGCATTTTATAAGCACGGGTGCAGTGTGGAATTTCATCTTTCATCACCCTATCTTCACCGTCTTGGAAATCTTTATGGATCTTTTTTATATGGATTTTCCGTGTCATCTTTTCTTTTTTTAGTTTTTTTCACATTTTCACTTGTGGGACAATTAAGAGAAAATTAAGTGCAATCATTCATTAACTTCTGGACTATTTGCAGCGTGGTGATTTTCTCTTATTTATTCCTTAAATTGTTTATTCTTTGGAATGATCATTTTTATTATTGATTTTTTTCTACTAACATCACCAATTACTCACCTATATTGCTGATTCGTCACTTATTAGCGCTGCATCCCCTTTTTTTGTTTTTATGTTTGTAATATTGTGGTACACAATTTAATGCTAGCTGCTCTTCATTTATATAACTATTAATTTTTATTGTTACACCTTTTAATCACTCAATTAATTCAGCGCAGCGCCAACCTTAGGGTTTTTTGTTTTGTTTTACCCATAGAGATTTGGTAGAATCTACAAAGTTCACTCTGAAACCCATCTCCATCGATGCCGTTAAAAATATCATCAGCGCTTTGCGAAACAGCACAGCGCCTAATGATATTATCCCCGCTAAACTGCTGAAGGAATGTGCCGATATCCTGGCGCCGCCTATCACGCAGCTTATAAATCAGTCATTCAAGGAAGGCATAGTGCCCTCACAGCTGAAAGAGGGCACAATTCAACCCATCTTGAAAAAACCCACCCTAGACCCCAAGGACCCAACTCACCGCCGCCCCATAACAGGCCTAACCACCCTCTCCAAGGTATTGGAAAAAGTAGTGGTACAACAGCTGCAACAGCATCTGGACACCCATAATCTACTTGATCCATTTCAATCGGGTTTCCGTCCCGGACACGGGACGGAAACAGCATTGCTCAAAATTTGGGATGACGCCCTCGAGGCCGCAGACGAAGGAGAACCCTGTCTCCTGGTTCTGTTGGACCTAAGCGCAGCTTTCGACACGGTAGACCACAAACTGCTACTGACTCGGCTAGCTGAAGTAGCCAGAGTCGCAGAAGGTGATTTAGCATGGTTCTCCTCCTTTCTGGAAAACCGATCACAAATAGTGAAATTGGGACCTTTCACTTCTGAAAAACGCACGGTGTCATGCGGAGTCCCCCAGGGATCCCCCCTGTCACCGGTGCTGTTCAATATATACCTTCGCCCTCTCTTTGAAATCATCAGTGGCCAAAAACTACTTTATCACTCATATGCAGATGACACGCAACTGTATTTTCGCATCCGTAACAAAAAGGATCATCATCCAAATCTAGAGACATGCCTCTCTTTGATAGAAAACTGGATGACCAAGAGTTATCTTAAACTCAACAGTTCCAAAACAGAACTTCTTCTGTTACACGCCAGCCGTAAGAGTCAACGGACAACAACCTGGACCCCCCCCGCCCATTCTGGGCCAAATCATCACCCCTAGCTCCAAAGTCAAAAGTCTCGGGATCATCTTTGACACCTACATGACAATGGACGCACAAATAGGGTCAGTAGTCAGCGGATCTCACCATCTGTTGCGCCTACTACGCAGACTTATTCCATTTATCCCCAAAGAGGACATAGCAGTCGTGGTGGGAACAATTGTGAACTCCAGATTGGACTATGCTAATGCCCTTTACCTCGGACTCCCAAAGTACCAAATCTCCCGTCTGCAAGTCGTACAAAATACGGCTGCCAGACTGGTGACTGGGAAAAAGCCCTGGGAATCAATCTCACCTTCGCTGAGAACCCTTCACTGGTTGCCAGTAAAGGACAGAATTGCTTTTAAAGCACTCTGCCTGACACATAAGTGCATCCATGGGAAGGCGCCGCAATATCTTTGCGACAAGATAAAAGCTCACAACGCCAATCGCGTTCTGCGATCCACCAACCAAAATCTGCTTCAGATACCCAAAGCCAAATTCAAGTCCAAAGGAGAAAGAAGATTTGCGCTCCAAGGTCCCAGACTATGGAATGCTTTACCAACCAGCATTCGGTTGGAGGAAAACCACCTGACCTTCAGAAGAAAGATCAAAACTCATCTCTTTTGATATCAAGAGAGACAGGAACAACGAGCGCCCAGAGGCGATTTAGTTCGCATGTGCTGCGCTATATAAATTTTTCATTCATTCATTCATTCAAGGCTCTTACAGTACGCTGTCAGATCTTAAATGCAATTTTTTTTTCGCCGCTAGGTGTCGCCTCCATCGTTTTCCCTGTCGAGTGTGCAAATTAGCTATTTACGCAAATTCACGAACGATGCAGTGAAGTTACGACGTTTCCGTAAGTTTTGCGTGGCGTAAAGTTGCCCCCGCTATATGAGGGGCAACCAATGTTAAGTATGGCCGTCGTTCCCGCGTCGAAATTAAAAAATGTACATCGTTTGTGTAAGTCGTCCGTGAACGTTTTACGCCGAGATACAAGAATCTGGGCCTATATGTTTCTATGGGTAATTGTGCAATATTCTGAATTATTTATGCCTTATATTGCTGTAGCGGGGTCATGCCATCATGGACTATTGATAGCAATGTAGACCTGAATCCCCACTGGAGCTCCGGTTACATTGTATATATGTGTTTGTTTTCTTAAAAGCAATGCATTGTGGGACTAGAGGTACCAGGAGAAATGGACTCCATTGACAATTAGTGGGAATAGACTACACTTCCCACAATGCCTTCCTGGAGCACATGACACCTTCGCACAGCCTTATAGGGGAGGTTACTTAAAGGCAGGGAGGAGCTGAATTCGCTCTCTTGGGATCTACGCTCTTCCCTCTGCGGAGCAGGGGAGAGCATCACAGCCAAGGAGTTAGGCCTGAAGCCTGAGAGGAGATCCATCTGGAGACCGGCCATCCGGAGAGGAACAAGACCAAGTGCCTCCAGCTCGTGCTTAAAAGAGACCGGAGAAACTCACCAGCTGACGATTGCAGCAGTGGAGAGCCGGATACCGGAGATCATGTGTTGCGGAGCGGAGACTGATTGGCACGTCTTTCGTGAAGGCCTCAGGCGGACTGGGCCTGCTCGGGTGATCGGGCACTTGCCCAAGTTCTAAAATGACCACAGCTAGTAAACGAATAGTACTCCATAAACCGGAGCCACGTGTTGTTCATTGATTTAGCTGAGAGGCCTAACATCTGAAAGTATGCTAGCAGAGTTGACTGACGCTGACTGGATGATCGGTCCACAAGCACTTTTGTTCATCATACCCCTTCGACTGAGTTTAACTTCCTTTTTGGATTACAATTAAATTAAGTGCACTAACGTTTTCAACATAGACTTCATCCTTGAAGAACATTCTGAAGCTAGTTGAGCCAGGCCTGGCCAGGGTTTTTCTGCACTCGTGTTTTACGGAGCTGCCCACTAGGGGGAGTTCGCAAGCATAGATTACTTACAGTTACTTATAGACTCATTTGTATTACCCTTTTAGGTTTGTTTTACCGACTACTGCAGGGACGCTTGCAGAGTAATTTTTATACCAATATTTGTGTGTTTAACCTGTTGTTCAACCCCCCTTTTACCCTCTTTACTATATGCCAAGTAAATTTACCCTTTTGGTTTTACTACATTGATTGTGTGAGGTGTGTTTACTCCTCGGAGCCGTAAGTTGAAGAAGGTAACAACATTATTGTATTGCCATTGCATATTTCATATGTGTTATTGTGGCCCCAGTCAAGTAGGGGACACAATACTATTGCATTTGTCTGGTGTGCCAAGGGAGGGTTCGAGCCACTTGAAGGGGGTGAATCAATTAGTGAGAGTAGATCCAAAATCTATCCAGCGGCTCCTGCGGGGGTAGCGCTACATTGCTCTTTTTTGTTCTTTGTTTTTATTTTCTCTGTTTAATATAACAAAAATATGATAAAGATTAGAATAAAAAAAAGATTATTTATCTAATGCCTAATATCTTTATTTTGTCTCTGCAGCCTCAATGATTGTTGTCTGACCTCCTCATGCTGTGATGATCTCAGCATTGTTCTGTTCAAAAATCCAATCATAACAAAACTGGATTTATCAGAGAATGATCTACAAGACTCTGGAGTGAAACATTTGTGTAAGGGACTCCGAGCTCCAGGCTGTAGATTACAGGTGCTGGGGTAAGAATTATACTTATAAATGACACAATAATCTGTAAAATTCGTAAACAAAATGTGTGTGTAAAGGACTTGTAGATTTTGGCTGTACCCTGTAGGGACCGATTTAAAGCGGTATTAAACCCCCAAAAAATGTTATTACAGCTTACCAATTTTTATATGTGACGGCTGCATTCATTTTATTTTTTAGGCTTTCTTTCTTCTTTTTTTACCTGGTAAACTAGCCAGCAAATCTGTTGTTTTTCAGAAGCACAAGCTCTCCAGCACAATGTATCAGTTTACAGGGATGAGACATACCGCTAAACACTGGCTTGGGTGCTTACAATGATTAGCTGTTATTGATTTGTGTAAAACCTTTGTAGCACCTGTGTACTTTTCCTACAGGTGCTATCAGGGCCGGACTGGGAGTAAAAACCAGCCCTGGAAAACATTTCATACCAGCCCTATAGCATTATTATACCAGCCCAACATCATAACGTCATTATTTTTTTGTTCATAAAAGAGAAAACCATACATTTTAAAGAAATATTTAAAGAGCGTATTATATAAGGATAAGACAGATATGAAAGCACATAGGGCTAGGGAGATTTTATATATATATATATATATATATATATATATATATATATATATATATATATATATTACACAGTGGAACCTCGGATTACGAGCATAATCCGTTCCAGGAGAATGCTCGTAATCCAAAGTGCTCACATATCAAAGTGAGTTTCCCCATTGAAGTTAATGGAAACGAAAATAATTTGTTCCGCATTGACTTCAATTGAATGCAATACCGCATGTGGCCAGAGGTGGGGGGCGCCAGAGAGCATCGGAGACACTCGGAAATGTCACTTGCCACTTGTCACCAGATTCAGCATGTCACTTGCCATCCGTCCCCTGCCACCAGATTTAGTGTGTCACTTGCCACCCATCCCATCACCAGATTCAGCGTTTCACTTGTCACTTGGACTGGGTGACAGCAGGGGGACTGGGCGACAGCAGGGGGACTGGCTGACAGCAGAGGACTGGGCGACAGCAAGGGGACTGGGCGACAGAGGACTTGGCGACAGCAGGGGACTGGGTGACAGAGGACTGGGCGACTGTGTGACAGAGTACTGGGTGACAGAGGACTGGGTGACAGAAGGCTGGGTGACAGCATGGGACTGGGTAACAGAGGACTGGGTGACAGCAGGGGACTGGGTGACAGAGGGCTGGGTGACAGGGGACTGGGTAACAGCAGGGGACTGGGTGACAGCAGGGGACTGGGTAACAGCAGGGGACTGGGTGACAGAGGGCTGGGTGACAGCAGGGGACTGAGTACCAGGGGGCTGGGTGACAGAGGACTGGGTGACAGCAGGGGACTGGGTGACAGCAGGGGACTGGGTGACAGAGGGCTGGGTGACAGAGGACTGGGTGACAGCAGGGGACTGGGTGACAGCAGGGGACTGGGTGACAGAGGACTGGGTGACAGCAGGGTACTGAGTAACAGGGGACTGGGTGACAGAGGACTGGGTGACAGCAGGGGACTGGGTGACAGAGGACTGGGTGACAGCAGGGGACTGGGTAACAGGGGACTGGGTGACAGAGGGCTGGGTGACAGGGGACTGGGTGACAGGGGACTGGGTGACAGCAGGCTGGGTGACAGAGGACTGGGTGACAGAGGGCTGGGTGACAGAGGACTGGGTGACAGCAGGGGACTGGGTGACAGCAGGGGACTGGGTGACAGAGGGCTGGGTGACAGTGGACTGGGTGACAGGGGACTGGGTGACAGGGGGCTGGGTGACAGGGGGCAGGGTGACAGAGGACTGGGTGACAGAGGACTGGGTGACAGAGGACTGGGTGACAGGGGACTGGGTGACAGGGGACTGGGTGACAGAGGACTGGGTGACAGAGGACTGGGTGACAGAGGACTGGCTGCCTGGGGGCTGGGTGACAGAGGGCTGGGTGACAGGGGGCTGGGTGACAGGGGGCTGGGTGACAGAGGAGTGAGTGACAGAGGAGTGGGTGACAGAGGACTGGGTGACAGGGGGCTGGGTGACAGGGGGCTGGGTGACAGGGGGCTGGGTGACAGAGGACTGGGTGACAGGGGGCTGGGTGACAGAGGACTGGGTGACAGAGGAGTGAGTGACAGAGGAGTGGGTGACAGAGGACTGGGTGACAGGGGGCTGGGTGACAGGGGGCTGGGTGACAGGGGGCTGCGTGACAGAGGACTGGGTGACAGGGGGCTGGGTGACAGGGGACTGGGTGACAGAGGACTGGGTGACAGGGGACTGGGTGACAGGGGGCAGGGTGACAGGGGGCAGGGTGACAGGGGGCTGGGTGACAGGGGGCTGGGTGACAGAGGACTGGGTGACAGAGGACTGGCTGCCTGGGGGCTGGGTGACAGAGGGCTGGGTGATAGAGGGCTGGGTGATAGAGGGCTGGGTGACAGAGGACTGGGTGACAGAGGACGGGGTGACAGAGGGCTGGGTGACAGAGGGCTGGGTGACAGAGGACGGGGTGACAGAGGGCTGGGTGACAGAGGACGGGGTGACAGAGGGCTGGGTGACAGAGGACGGGGTGACAGAGGACGGGGTGACAGAGGGCTGGGTGACAGGGGGCTGGGTGACAGAGGATGGGGTGACAGAGGGCTGGGTGACAGAGGACGGGGTGACAGAGGGCTGGGTGACAGGGGACTGGGTGACAGAGGGCTGGGTGACAGAGGACTGGGTGACAGAGGGCTGGGTGACAAAGGACGTGGTGACAGAGGGCTGGGTGACAGAGGACGGGGTGACAGAGGGCTGGATGACAGAGGACGGGGTGACAGAGGGCTGGGTGACAGAGGACGGGGTGACAGAGGGCTGGGTGACAGAGGACGTGGTGACAGAGGGCTGGGTGACAGAGGACGGGGTGACAGAGGGCTGGATGACAGAGGACGGGGTGACAGGGGGCTGGGTGACAGAGGACGGGGTGACAGAGGACGGGGTGACAGAGGACGGGGTGACAGAGGACTGGGTCAGGGTGACGGGGGACTGGGTCTGGGTGACGGGGGACTGGGTGACGGGGGACTGGGTCAGGGTGACGGGGGACTGGGTGACAGGGGACTGGGTGACGGGGGACTGGGTGACGGGGGACTGGGTGACGGGGGACTGGGTGACGGGGGACTGGGTCAGGGTGACGGGGGACTGGGTGACGGGGGACTGGGTGACGGGGGACTGGGTCAGGGTGACGGGGGACTGGGTGACGGGGGACTGGGTCAGGGTGACGGGGGACTGGGTGACGGGGTACTGGGTCAGGGTGACGGGGCACTGGGTGACAGGGGACTGGGTCAGGGTGACGGGGGACTGGGTGACAGGGGACTGGGTCAGGGTGACGGGGGACTGGGTGACAGGGGACTGGGTAGAGAGAGATGATACAGTCCAGATTACAATTTGCAGGGCAGCAAAGGTGACAGAGAAAGGGGGTGCACCATGCAACCCCCTCTCTCTCTGTCACCTTTGCTGCCCTGCAAATTGTAATCTGGACTGTATCATCTCTCTCACCATTGCATGGTCAACCCCCCCCCCCTCTCTGCACCTACCTTTTCTTCCCCTGCAAATTGTAAACTGTATAATCTCTCTCTCTCACCATTCCATGGTCAACCCCCCCCCCCTCCCCTCTCTGAGATTATTAGACAGATAATTTTCATTTTCCAGGGGCAACAAAGGTAGATAGGTGGCAGAGAGAGGAGGGGGGGGGCGGGGGGTGCACCGTTATATAGTGAGAGAGAGTCGAGAGATGTTATACAGGTCAGGATTTCTAATCTTTTTTTCCTCACCTTGTGCTCCAAGGGTGGCCGGGCCGCGCGTTATCTTCTTCTCTGCGGCTGAAGACACGTGACGTCACTCTGCACTTGGCGGTGCTGGCGCCGCACGGGAAGAAGGAAGAACATCTGACGTTCGTTTCTTCTCCTGCTCGGCTCCTCCCCTCCCTCAGACACGTGACACGATCGCGCCTCCAGACAGTCCACACAGCCGCGAAAGTGCAGCGGCGAGCATGGCGGCCGCAAATCGCCGGCGGCCGGCCGCCGCTGCTTTTAAAAACATACACACAATGATCAGAGGTGAGAGCCATTAACATGACAGTCACTGGGAGAGGGCTAATTGAAAAGCCCGGCCACACAGGCAGCTAAACTTGTTGTTTTTTGACTGACTTTAGGCGGCCTACCGGGAATTTTCCCGGTATCCCGGTAGGCCAGTCCGGCCCTGGGTGCTATATTTAAATCTAGTGGGAGAATGAGAGAGTTATGTTGCTCTTATTCTTTAATTTGTTAAAATTTGGCTGTTGCCAAATCTGGATTGTCCTGTGGGTCAGTTTGCGCTCCAGAGATGCGGTCTCATCTCTGGGCGGCAGGTGGTGCCAGAGGGGTCCAGGCGGAGCCGCTTCTTCCCAGCAGCCAATTGGAGGAGTTTTTCCTCGTGGGGCATGCTGGGGAGGGGTATTTCTGTGGCGGAGGCCGTTGTTTGGGGTTCTTCTTTGCCGGTTCCTGGTTCCAGGTGTGGCACCCACCTTTAGGGTGTGCGCACATCACGGGCCCCACCACTATGGCCTACCAGGCCGGGGTCATATGCTACATGGAGTTCCTGACTCTGGGCTCTCATAGCTCGGAGAAACTGATGCTGCCAGGGGACCCCAGTGACTTATTGGGTCCCCACTTCTATTGAGAAGATCCCAAGCTGGGTGCTGTTCGGTGGGGAATCGGTCTGAGGAGAACCCGGAGGCAGGTGATCCAAAAGGGCTTGAACAAACCATCGGAGATCGGAGATCTGGACACTGACAGGTTGCATTTAGACTGTCAGTCGGTGACCCCAAAAGACATACTGGGAGGATTCGCTCTATCATTCTAACTCTCAAGCACTAGGCCTGTGGCAGAGGTCTCACCTGGACATCCCAATTTACTCAGAGCCAAGTCTGTGGCAGAGACTTGTTCCTCTCAGAAGCTCTAAGTGGGCCTCTGGCTGCCAGGCCTGTGAGAGAGGTCTGTCCAGGGGCACTTTTACCCACTCCGGCGGGAGTGGCGACGTGGACGAATATAACTACAGAGGGCAGGACTGCTTTCTCTATCCATAGCCTGATACTGTGAAGTTTATTCTTCTTTCACCAACCTGTCCTGTCTACCTCAAGTTCACATGTTGGTCGTGTTTGACTGGGAAAATAAAGCATTGAAAACGTCAAACAACGGTCTGGACATTCTGTTATTGCTCTCTTCACTACCATCACCCCTAGACACAGAATAGAGGTAACTTAAATACGCCGATCCCCAATCTAATCAGCGGCTCCTCCGGGGGTAGCGCTACACATTTATCACAAAAAAACACTGTTTGCTGTAAATGAGTATAAAGTGTGAGCTGGAGTTTGGCTTCAATTTGTTAGTGTATCTAAAACTACTACATTTATTTGAATAGGCTGCCATGCCCTGTGAAACACAGGAAAGTATAGTAGTTCCTGCATGACGTTGGAAATCGCAGCCTACACGGGAACATTGAGTACAGTGCAGTTCTAAGTGTGGGTGCAATTTACAGTGCTGGAGGTGTGCCATTAGGATTAATGGGACCATTCTGTGAGGCCTGCATTTTACTGTGTGAATGGCCAGGGCCGCCATCAGGGGGAACAGCCCATACACATGTAAAGGGCCCCACCACCCCAAGCTGCCCACTCCGCTGTATTTTCTTTCAGGAGCAAGTGGAGAATTTAGCTTAAAGGGGTGGTTCCCCTAAAAATAAACTTTTGACATTGCATTTGCTACATTAATTACAATTAGAATCGGCTGGTTTTATTGAAAAAATACCTCCGTACGTAGCGTTTGCTATATTCGTTCCCACCGCCACTTCCGGGTACGATGCTGGCGGTGGGCTTTCCCAATTGATGGACAGGCATCCGACCAACGCATCCATCGCGTCACGAGATGCCGAAAGAAGCCGAACGTCGGTGCGCATGCGCTGTATAGAGCCGAACCGACGTTCGGCTTCTTTCGGCATCTCGTGACGCGATGGATGCGTCGGTCGGATGCCTGTCCATCAACTAGGATTGCCCACCGCCAGCATCGTACCCGGAAGTGGCGGTGGGAACGAATATAGCAAACGCTACGTACGGAGGTATTTTTTCAATAAAACCAGCCGATTCTAATTGTAATTAATGTAGCAAATGCAATGTCAAAAGTTTATTTTTAGGGGAACCACCGCTTTAACAGACAGACTCCTGCTGAGCCTCCTCTCACCTGCAGATTCCTTTGTTTGGCTGGGGGGTGAGCGTGGTATCGGTCACCAACAGAGGCGGCTCTCTAATTAGGCAAATTAGGCGATCGCCTTAGGCCCCGCGATCAGAGAGGCCTCACGGTCGCCTAGTTTACCTTATAACAGAGTCACCTCTTCTAGTTGCAGACATCCCTGCCACCAGCGCAGCGCCGAGTAACATAGAGAAAACGCGAACGCGACATACGGTATTAGCAGCAAGCAGGGGGATCGGAGCTCACTGAAAGCTCCGTCCAGATAGAGAGGGATAAGCTGGGCGTATAACAGCCAGCTCTGACACTTCCTCCCGCCCCCTGCTGCCCGCACAGCCAATAAGAGGAGAGGAGCTGCTTCTACTCCTCCCCTCCAGTCCTCTCTTCTTGTGTCTGCCCCGCCCACTCTCCCCAACAGACACTGTTCTGCTGCCTAAGAGATGTGGGCGGGAAGATTGAAACTAAAGTCCAGCAAACAGAAAAGAAAGATGGAGTCTGTCTGATCCATCCAATCAATCCCTCCTGCCTCCAAGTGAGTACATTGTACACTGATGTAGGGGTTCCCTTCTTTCCCCTCTCTATCTATCTATCTATCTATCTATCTATCTATCTATCTATCTATCTATCTATCTATATCTATCTATATCTATCTATATCTATCTATATCTATCTATATCTATCTATATCTATCTATCTATCTATCTATCTATCTATCTATCTATCTATCTATCTATCTATCTATCTATCTATCTATCTATCTATCTATCTATCTCCATATCTCTATCTATCTATCTATCTATCTATCTATCTCCATATCTCTATCTATCTATCTATCTATCTATCTATCTATCTCCATATCTCTATCTATCTATCTTTCTCTCTCCCTTTTATCTATTAATCTATCTATCTATATTCTTTCTCCCTTCATCCTTTCTTTATGTATGTCTTTTTTTTAACTCTCCCTTCATCTTTCTTTCTTTCTTTCTTTCTTTATCTATCTGTCTATCTATCTTTCTTTTTCCCTTCATTCTTTCTTTCTTTTTTTTTTTTTTTTTTTTTTTTTTTTTTTTGTACTTTATTTCTCTTTTTCTTTATATGACAGTATCACAAAAGGTTAACATAACATATATAATGGGTACAGAAGCATATATATGTAGTTTTTCACACTACACTCTTATATAAGGTTGGTGAATAAAACAAGAGGGGTTCCGAACAACTTAAAATGACTAAACCTAAGCAAAGGGAAAAGCACTCTTTCGTCCCCTAACCCCGTTCACATACCACTCCGCCTCTTATCCTTAACTTCCGTTCCCATTTCTTAGTACCACCATATCATCCCCCAACAACACTCACCCCTCTTTTCCCCTACCCTTCCATATTCCCCTACTTAACCCCTCCCCAGACCCACCCCCCCCCCCCCAAAAAAAAAAAAAGAGAGAAACCCCCCCCCTCCTACCTCCCCCCCATCCCTTCCGCGCCGGAGACAAGGGGCCACTCCCAGATAAGTCCTTCGACCCTTCGACCCTTCCCAACATGTTCCTACCCAAAAAGGGTATTTTCCTACTCGCTCTCCTCCTCCAGTAGACTCTTCCCTTCTTCCGTGTTTACAAATTGATTCCATCCAGTCCATGTTTCTATGTATTGTTCCCTTTTGTTCCGGGCTGAGAGGATCAAGTCCTCTATAGCTCCAGTCTCTCTTACTCTATTGAGCCATCTCGCGATGGATGGTGGTTTACTGTCCCTCCATTGTAGTGTTATCCCCTTTCTGGCTGTATTTATCATGTGGCAAATTACCGTCTTTTTATACTCTCGTACTGGGATTTGTGAACTATGGAGCAGAAAAAAGGCTGGATCATCCGGAATCTGAAATTCCGTAAACTTCTGAGCGATTCTCTGAACCTCCTTCCAATATTCTCTTATTTTTACACCAAAATATGTGTAGGAAGGTTCCCTGCTCCAAGCCACATCTCCAACAGTATTCTGAGTAATCTTTAGAACATTTTTGCAACTTTACTGGTGTATAATACCATTGGGTCAATAGTTTATAATTTGATTCCTGTATTTGTGTAGATATTGAAGAGTTTAATGCTAAATGAATTATGTGTTTACGTTGAGACTGTGAAAAGTTCCTCCCCAAATCCCTTTCCCATCTCCTCAATCCCGGCAGCTCGAAATCCTCTTGAGGGGCATTCAATAAACTATACATCTTTGAACTCACTCTTTGTATTGATTCCTCCTCGTCGCAATATTGTTCAAATTTTGTTAATTGGCGCCGGAAATTGGATGGATGTCCCAGGGATCTTAGGAAGGAACTTATTTGTAGTGCTTGCCAAGGGGATAGCTCGTAATTCCCTCCTCTCCTTGTTAGAGCCTCAATTGATGGCCACATATCCCTTTGCAAAAAATGGGATGCCTGTACCTTGCCCCTTTCTTTTAGTTTATTAAAGATTACTCCTTCTGTACCTGGAACAAAACCCGGGTTCCCTAATATAGGGAACAAAGGGGATTGTTTTGATGAAAATTTCGGGTTATTACAGATTTTAGCTGCAATTAATAGCGTTGGACCAATTGTGGGGTGTTTCTTCATCTTACTTGGCAATAATTTATAACACCAAGATGCCCTACTTAGTGCTATTGGACATAACTGCTGCTCTACCTCAACCCACTTTTTATACTGCCCGTTTCTGCACCAATCTATCATTCTCGTCAAATGAGCCGCTTGGTAGTATTTGGCAATATCCGGAACTGCCATCCCCCCAAAACACTTGGGCAACCTCATCACCTCTTTTTTGATTCTGGCCTTTTTCCCTGCCCATATGAAATTCATCAGAAGGGCATTCGTTTGCCTAATGAATACCGATGGTATCATTATCGGAAGTGTTTGAAATAAATACGTAATTTTTGGCAAAATGCTCATCTTAAGTATATTATTTCTACCAAACCATGAATGTAATCCATGTTGCCATTTTCCAAGTAACCTACTTATTGAGGTAAGAAGTGGTGGAAAATGTATTTTAAATGTTTCTTTTAAGTTTGCTGGGATCAGGGTACCCAAAAATTTCAGTGCAGTCTTCCACTTAAAACTAAAATTTTGTCGTATCCTCGACTGTTTCTGGGATGTCAGTGACACACTCATTACTTCGGATTTTGCCTGATTTATTTTTAAATTGGATAGCTCTCCAAATTTAGCGATTTCTTTGACGAGACTGGGAAGAGATACGTGTGGATTTGATATAGTGAACAGCAAGTCATCTGCAAATGCTGTTACTTTGTGCCCTCTCCCCCCTATCTGTAAACCCTGTACATCCGGATTTTGGCGTATTTTGTTTAATAGAGGCTCCAGGAATAACACAAATAATAATGGCGACAGGGGACATCCCTGGCGCGTTCCGTTTGTAACTTTGAAAGTTTTGGAGTTCCTTCCGTTAACTCTCACTGAGGCACTCGGGTCTGTATAGACGCTCCCAATCCATCTTAACATATTTTCCCCCAGACCCGCGTGCCTCAGCACTGAGAACAGGAACCTCCAATTCACTCTATCAAAAGCCTTCTCGGCATCAGTATTTAGGAACACGCAAGGGATGTCCCGGTCCCTAGCCCACTGCACCAGGTTAAGAACCCTTATTGTACCGTCTCTTGCCTCCCTAGTAGGAACAAAACCCACTTGGTCCATGTCCACTAGCTCAGGTACCCATACTTGGATCCATCTTGCTAACATCTTCGTAAAGAGTTTTAAGTCCGAGTTTAGCAATGAGATCGGCCTATAGCTACCGCACTCCGCGGGATCTTTCCCCTCTTTGGGGATAACTATAATTTGAGCTAATAAGGCCTCTGGTGGAAATTTAGCCGTCTGACCCACTGCATTGAAAAATTCTGTTAACTGCCCTCCCAATACTTTTATAAATTCTTTATAATATCTGATTGTGTATCCATCTGGGCCCGGGGCCTTCCCTTCTTTCATAGTTTTTAATGTTGCTTCTAATTCTTCTATCGAGAAGGGGATGTCTAAACTTGCCTGTGCTATTGATGGTAACCTCGCTAAATCCGTTGCTAAGAGATATTCTTCTATTTTTGACTGGTCTGCTTGTGGCTGAGTCAGGTTGTATAGAGAGGAATAATACCTCCCAAACTCCTCCACTATCTCTTCTGGCTTCCTTTTTAATTGTCCCTCCTTCCCCTTAATTTGTGGGACATACGTTTGTTGACTTTTCTCTTTCAATTTCCCTGCCAGTAATTTGCTACACTTATCTCCAAATTCGTAATTTATTTTTCTACCCCTTTGTATTATTGCTTTGGCCTTATAGCGAAGGATCTCTGTGATCTGCCTACGGAGATGGCTCAGTTCTCTGCTTGTTTGGGGGTTATGTATCTTTTTATGTTGGAGTTCCTATTCCTGAATTTCCCTTAGTAAGTTTTTAACCTGCTGTTCTCGCTTCCTTTTTATCTTCGCTCCATGTCTGATGAGGACCCCCCTTATCACCGCTTTATGCGCTTCCCACACCATCCCTAGGTTACACCCGGGTGTAACATTCATTTGAAAGTATTCTGTAATTTCCCGAGCCACTTCCTCTCTCACTTCATTATTCTGCAAGAGGCTTTCATTTAGACGCCACCTTCTCTCCTGAGCAAGCCCTGCTCCTGATAATGAGATACGTAAACTAACCGGCGCATGGTCCGACCATGTTATACTACCAATGGAAACCTCCATCACCAAGGGGATCAAATAGTGAGGTAACATGAAGAGGTCTATCCTCGAGTACACCTGATGCGGATTAGAGTAAAAGGTATAGTCCCTCTCTTCCCCATGTAGCGTCCTCCATGCATCCACCAGCTGGGTTTCATGGAGGCTACGTAAGACCCCCCGTCTGACCCCCTCCTTGATGGACGAGGTTCCCCTTGAAGTATCCATCTTTGGATTTAGGGGGATATTAAAGTCCCCCCCTAGAATCAATTTGCCTTCTGAAAACCCCATCAGTTCTTTAAGAATCTTCCTCATAAAGGTATCTTGATGTACATTGGGTAAATAGACTGTAGCTAAAGTCACTTTTGTTTCTCCTAATCTCCCTTTTAAAAAGAGATATCTCCCTTTTGGATCACAGTAGCTACTTTCTAATGTCCAGGGGATCCTATTCGAAATCAAAATAGACACCCCCTTGGACTTTGCTTCTTGGTTCCCTGCATGGTAGGCCGAAGGAAAAAATCTATTTTGCAGCAGTGGGAGCCCCCCCATCCTAAAATGGGTCTCCTGTATATAGGCAATATCTGTCTCTAAACGTCTCAGGTCATTTAATAACATCCTACGTTTCTCAGGGACATTAAGTCCCTTTACGTTTAGGGAGGTAATTTTTAATCCCTCCATCTCCGGCGCGGAAGGGAGAGAAAAAAAAAAAAAAAACACCTTACTCTCCCACCCCCTTTACTTAACCCCCCCCACTCTATCTCCCCTTATCTTCCCTCCCACCTCTAAGTCCCCTCAGGGTACGTTACCCACTTTAAACCCCCTCACCCAATGGTTCGGTGGGTAATATTCTATTCTAGGGGCTGGTCCAATTTAAGTGGAGCAAAAAAAAAAAAAAAAAAAAAAATAAACAGAAAAACCACACACAGAGAAAATAAAATAAAAATGGGACACCCCAGCCTGCTCCATCTCCACCCCTCCCCCCCCCCCCGGTTATTCCTCTATTTATTTATCCCTACGGTCATATTATTCAATCATTTATTTATTTATCCCCCCCTACCTACCCCACAAAATTATTCTTCCTTAGCGTATCCACATGTTTTTCTTATCTTGCCCTCCAATTAGTCCATTATCCATACATTAAAGTTTCCCCTTTCCTTTTTTTTTTTTTTCTTTTTCCCTTCCCTCCCTTCCTCCCTCTCTCCTTCCCTTCCCCTTCCCCCTGCCCCGACCCAGGCCTTCCTCCTCCCTACCCGTCCTCCCCTCTTCTAGGGCTTACACCCCACCTTAATTCCTGCCCACCATCCACCCCTAACTCTCCCCCCTTCCCCCCTGGACCCCACCATCCCTCAGTCCCAGCATTATATATTAATTAAGTGATCCTTCACACCCCGGGAACCAGGAGGGAATCCAACCCTCCCCCATCCCCCGTGTCATGCATGCTTATATTCCTTGTGAACTTTTATTACTTTGTAATACTTTGTAATACTTTGTGTTGCTACCATTAGTGCCACCCTGGTCTACTATGGTCTACTATAGTCTACTATAACCCAACCTACTTAACTGTGTTATATATACCATGTCCCCAGACTTGCTGGGCATGGTAAGTGAGGAAAGTGAGGAAAATACAAAAAAAGAAAAATTAAATAAATAAAAAACAAAACACTTCTAAGTCAAACATTGCTAAATAAAAAACACCACATAACCCCCTTCTGGGGTACTCTGGGGTACTCTATCTGTACCCATTCCTTATAATATATGTGTATAAGTTATCCACTCCTATATATTACCCACTGTATTGGGTTTATACTTATTCCAGTGAGAGGAAAAAAAAACAGACGTGCAAATTGGAGGAACAAAAACCAAAACCCCCCTTTTGAAAAAAAAAAAAAAAAAAGTGTTACTTCCTGGAACTCTCTACAGGCAGTCCAGGCCCAGGGGGTCGGGGTGTCCCCCCCCCCTAATACCGGGTATCGGGGCAGAGGTGGAGGTGACCCATCTACTCCTCATGGGCAAGACCTCACATGGGGCACAAAGGGCAGGAGGAGCAGATAATACAAAACTAAGGAAAAATAAAAAAAATAAAAGGGAAGGAGAAAAAAAAAAAGGGACAAGGGGAGGATTTCTTCTTCCACAAGGAGGAGGAAAGCAATAAAGTACAGCCATCCACGTATTAGGTGGACCTTATTCTTTCTCCTTAAGGGGGTACCCCAACATTCTCCTTTCTCCTCTCAGACCTGCCAGTCCTCACGTATTTTGCTGTACCCCTGGAAATCCCAGATAAATGCTGCAGCCAATTTGGCACCTCCATTGTCTCCATCTCCATAAATTTAAACATCTCTGGGAGTTCCAGGGGCTGTTGTAAATGAAATGTCTGGGTATTCCTCCTTATTATGACCGCAATCGGGTATCCCCACCGATAGGTCCCTCCTGCCTGCTTAACCTTATCCAAAACTGAACGTAACATTGCTCTCCGTTGGAGGGTAGCGCGGGAGAGGTCTGGCAGTATCTGTATCCGCGACCCTTCAAACAAAATTTCTCCAGCCTCCCATGCTCTCCGACTTATAAGTTCTTTCTGAGAAAAATAATGGAAACAACAAATTATGTCCCTTGGTCTATTTGGGTTATCTGATGGAGGTCCCAAAGCTCTATGTAGCCTCTCAAATTCAGGGGGGCCAGGGGTGAGGGGGTCTACCAGTTGGCGGTATATTGCCTCAATAGTCTGTTGTATGGCTTCTTTCCCAATAGTCTCAGGCACCCCCCTAAACCTCAGATTCTTGCGCCTACTGCGGTCCTCAATTTCTTCAACCTTAAGCTGCAGGGAGTCCACTTGTGCCATTTGTAACCTTTGAGATTGTTCCAAACTCGCCACCCGCTTCTCCAACAGCCCCCCCGCAACCTCCACATGAGCCAACTTATCTGATAGTAGCTGTACTTCCTCCTGTACAGTTTCCAGGTCTCTTCGGTGCGATTCCTCCATCCTTACTACTAATGCTTCCATCTCCGCTCTTGTAGGCAGTGCGAGTATGTCCGCACGTGTTGGGAGGGATAACGGCAACTCCTTCAGGGATCTAAGCTCCGGCTCCTGGTCTGTTATTACTTGTGCCATCTCGTGCTGTCGCTGCTCAAATGCCAGCTCTCCCTGGTCTGTCCGCGTCTCCAGCGTCTCCAGCGTCCCCCGCCGTGACCCCCCTTCCTTCACCTCTCCTAAGACTGTAGGTGAGAGCGGCTCGCAGTGTCTCTCCGCCGGCTTACTTCCTGCAAATTTCGGAGCGCGTGTACCCGGGTCTGACTCCACACGTGATACCGCGGATCGAGTGCGGTTAGCTACTGCTCTGGTCTGCGGGAAGTACTGCTGGATCTCGGCTTGGATGCGGCCTTTGGAGGATCTTTCCTCTTTCTTCATCCCCAGCGCGCCGACCAAGACCTACTCCCCTCTTCAGAGCTGGACAATGTAAGGCTGTTTAGGCTAGGATCGTAGGTACATATTCGGCATGGATAGTTGTCCGGGGGCGGAGGGAGGATGTGGAGCTCTGGAGCTAGTGTGTCTCTACTCCACCATCATTGAGCCACGCCCCACCTCCGGTGCTGCAGCTTCTAATCCATCCTTTCTTTCTTTCTCTCTCTCTCTTTCCTTTCTTTCTCTCTTTCTCTCTTTCTCTCTTTCTTTCTTTCTTTCTTTCTTTCTTTCTTTCTTTCTTTCTTTCTTTCTTTCTTTCTTTCTTTCTTTCTTTCTTTCTTTCTTTCTTTCTTTCTTTCTTTCTTTCTTTCTTTCTTTCTCCCTTTAGCTATTTGTCTATTTATCTACCTATCTATCTATCTATCTTTCATTTTCCCTTCATCCTTTCTTTCTTTCTCTCTTTTTTTCCTTTCTCCCTTTGTCTTTCTTTCTTTCTTTCTTTCTTTCTTTCTTTCTTTCTTTCTTTCTTTCTTTCTTTCTTTCTTTCTTTCTCCCTTTAGCTATTTGTCTATTTATCTACCTATCTATCTATCTATCTTTCATTTTCCCTTCATCCTTTCTTTCTTTCTCTCTTTTTTCCTTTCTCCCTTTATCTTTAACTAACAGCCAAAACTAAGGGACACTATTCTGTGCTCCTACTCCTGGACCTCTCTGCCGCCTTCGATACGGTTGACCACCCACTCCTCCTCAAAAAACTCCACAATTTTGGTCTCCGTGACTGTACTCTTCGCTGGTTCTCCACCTACTTATCCAACCGCACCTTCAGCGTTGCTTACAACTCTACTTCCTCCTCTCCTCTTCCATTCTCTGTTGGGGTCCCCCAAGGTTCTGTTCTTGGACCTCTCCTATTTTCTATCTACACCTCCTCCCTGGGTCAGCTGATAGCCTCCCACGGCTTCCAATACCATCTTTACGCTGATGACACTCAAATCTATTTCTCTACCCCTCAACTCACTTCTTCATTCTCCTCACGTATCACTAATTTACTATCGGATATATCAGTTTGGATGTCACACCACTTCCTCAAACTCAACCTATCCAAAACGGAACTTATAATTTTTCCTCCCCCACGTGCCTCTTCCCCTGATCTCTCTGTCAAAATTAATGGTACAACTATCTGCCCATCCCCACATGTCAAGGTCCTAGGAGTAGTCCTGGACTCTGAACTCTCCTTTAAGCCTCACGTTCAATCACTGTCCAAATCTTGCCGCCTCAACCTTCGCAACATCTCCAAAATACGCCCATTTTTAACCAATGACACCACAAAACTCTTAATTCACTCCCTGGTCATCTCTCGCCTCGATTACTGCAACTCCCTCCTCATTGGCTTACCGCTGCATACTCTATCCCCCCTTCAGTCTATCATGAATGCTGCTGCCAGACTAATCCACCTTACCAACCGCTCTGTCTCTGCTACTCCTCTCTGTCAATCCCTCCACTGGCTTCCGCTCATCCAACGAATTAAATTCAAAATACTAACAATTACCTACAAAGCCATCCACAACTCTGCCCCCAGCTACATCACTGACCTAGTTTCTAAATACCAACCTGTACGTTCTCTTCGTTCTTCTCAAGACCTCCTACTCTCTAGCTCTCCCATCACCTGCTCCCATGCTCGTCTCCAGGACTTTTCTAGAGCCTCTCCATGCCTATGGAACTCCTTACCCCAATCTATCCATCTATCTCCTTCTCTATCAGCTTTTAGAGGATCCCTGAAAACCCTTCTCTTCAGAGAAGCCTACCCTTCCCACACATAACTGTTTTTTCATTTGAGTCCATCTGATCATCCCCCACAGCTAACTACCCTTTGTTCCACTTGACCCTCCCTTCTAGATTGTAAGCTCTAACGAGCAGGGCCCTCTGATCCCTCCTGTATTGATTGTATTGTGACTGTACTGTCTTCCCTGATGTAAAGCGCTGCGCAAACTGTTGGCGCTATATAAATCCTGTATAATAATAATAATAATAATCTTTCTTTCTTTCTTTCTTTCTTTCTCTCTTTCTTTCTCTCTTTCTTTCTTTCTTTCTTTCTTTCTTTCTTTCTTTCTTTCTCCCTTAATCTTTCTTTCTTTCTTTCTTTCTTTCTTTCTTTCTTTCTTTCTTTCTTTCTTTCTTTCTTTCTCCCTTAATCTTTCTTTCTTTCTCTTTTTTCTTTCTTTCTCTCTTTTTTTTCCTTTCTCCCGTTATGCTTTCTTCTTACTTTCTCCTTTCATCCTCCTCTTTCTTTCTTTCTTTTTATATTTTTTTTCTTTCTTTTCTTCCTTTCATCTTTCTTTCTCCCCTGACCATTCCAGTTCCCCTTTACTCAATCCCCATCTCCTACCCACTCCCCTCTTTTTCAACCCTCCTCCTACTCCCCCACCCCATGGTTCCCAGCCCCATCCCCCACTCACATTTTTTCAGGGGCTAAGGAAGAACCCAGAGGCAGAGCATCTTACTATTTCTGCTGCTTGTGGGTGGGATGTGTGCTGCACCAATCCCTGCTGACCCTCCTCTCCTATTCATCCCATGTGATTGCTGCAATACACATCCCACCCACACAAGCAGCAGCAGTTATAAGATGTTCCACCTTGCTTAACCCTTGCAAAGTCCCGCAAGATAGCAAAACTCTGGAGGGGAAGGTAGAGGGGGAGTTGTCATTCTAGTGTAGATTTAGCCCAGTGACAGCCTGCCAAAATAGGTGGGATCTGTGAGAGCAGCTTCCCTGTGCAGCTCTGCTTTAGTAGACCATATCTGTAACATTCATTACTGCCCTGTACTGTGTCCACTTACCTACCTCCTGTACTGTGCCCTCCTGCTCCCCTCTGTACTGTATCCTCCTGCCCCCTGTACTGTGTCCACTTACCCTCCTGTACTGTACCATTCTGACCCGAGTACTGTCCACCTACCCTCCCCCTATACTTTACCCTACTAATACAGTTTATTTTTATCGATCGCTGTCATTATTTTTCCCATTATGGGCATGAGTGGGGCCTCATGTTTTAGTTTTGCCTAAGGCCTCACAAATCCTAGAGCCGCCTCTGGTCACCAATAGATAGATTCACAGAGAGTTACGGCAGCGTATCAGTAGATATGCCGTCGTAACTCTGAATCTACGGCGTCGTAAATTTAAGCGTATTCTGGAAACCAGATACGCTTAAATTAGGCTAAGATACGAGCGGCGTAAGTCTCCTACGCTGTCGTATCTTAGGGTGCATATTTACGCTGGCCGCCAGGTGGCGCTTCCGTTGAGTTTGGCGTAGAATATGCAAATGACTAGATACGCCGATTCACGAACGTACATGCGCCCGTCGCAATTAGTTACACCGTTTACGTTAGAGATAAGCTGCTCCCTAGGTGGCGCAGCCCATGCAAGGTATGGACATCGGAACAGGCCTATTTTTTTACGTCGTACGCGAATCGGGCTGAACGTAATTTACGGCGTACTTTGGAGCAATGCACACTGGGATATGTCCACGGACGGCGCATGCGCCGTTCGTTAAAAACCTCAATCACGTCGGGTCACCAGTCATTTACATAAAAGACGCCCCCCTGTTTCACATTTGAATTAGGCACGCTTAGGCCTGCCCATTTACGCTATGCCGCCGTAACTTAGGAGGCAAGTACTTTGTGAATACAGCACTTGCCTCTCTGACTTACGGCAGCGTAGCGTATATGCGATACGATACGCCGCCTCAAAAGTGAGCCGCCCTACCTGAATCCAGCTACAAGTGTTCATTGGTGGTAGAGCATAGTTCAGTCAAACTGAGGCTGGAAGACTAGAGAGAGATGGAGAGGAGAGTCAAAAGGTAGTCTGTGCTTGAGAGGACAGGGCTGCATTTATCAGTCATGCCTCGTACACACGCCCAGGATTCCCAAACCGGAAAAGGTCCGCTGGAAATCCAGAGGGGAAAACTGAGAACCTGCTCTCTATTTTTCCCCCGTACAGACAATCGGTTTTCCCGTCGGGAAAACCCAGATGAGAGCTTTTCCTCGGGAATCCTGACCGTGTGTATACTCCATCTGGGTTTTATTTTTTATTTTTATCAAAAGACGTTTATTGAGAAAAACAATGTAAAATCACATACATCAACATACACTGTCATACATATTTCTGGATACCAGCATTAACATTAATCCAATATAAAAGACATATTACTCAAGGAGAGGGATAAATGGAAAGATCTACCCGACAAAATCCTTAACTCCTGCTGTACAGAAAATGCAAATAGACATTTTATAGTATTTTCTACATCGCCATGTATAAAAACACGTAACAAGTGTAGACAGTGCCATCCCGGGGCGAAAAACTGAACACGACCGGGATGTTACAGAATCAGAACAATTTTAAACAGAATCAAAGCTACCACCTAGAAAGGACTCAGTAGGGCCTGCCTGGGGAAGGTTGAAGGTAGAAGGAAGAAGAAACAAGAAAAGGGGGGGAGAGGGTGGTGGGGAGGGGAGAGGAGGGGGGGGGGGGAAGTAGAAGAAGTAGTCCATCATGCCGCCTGCTAGAAAAAAGAAGGGGGGGGGAATAAGAAGGAGGAAGGTCCGAGTTAGAGTAGACATCAGTTGTCCCCAGTAAGACATAAGCTTCTATAGTTTTAGGCGACAGCCCATTACCCCTGCAACAATCTATCTGTGATAAGTTGTGGAGGACCTAGTCCCGGGACATCAAGCCATGGTTGCCACATGGAATAAAACTTTCGTAATGCATTTCTATGCTGATAAGTAAGTTTTTCCCTGATTAACAATCTATTAACATCATCAATCTATTGCTTATCCGTCGGCACCCTGGAAGATATCCAAAGCCTCGCAATCGCCGTTCTGGCTATGTATAACAGGCGGATTATTGCAGTATGGCCATTGGGCGAGAGCGAGGGTATCTCCAGTGCCCCGAGTAGACACACAACTGGGTCTTGCGGGATCGGTACTTGATACGTTTGGAAAATGGTGGTCAGAACGAAGCTCCAATAGCGGAACAGTTTCGGACATTTCCACATCATATGCAGTAGGTCCCCTTCATGTGCACAACATTTTAGGCATATTGGTGAGTTCCGACACCCCCATCTATGCAAACGTACTGGGGTCCTGTACACCCTATGAAGCAGGAACAAATGAGAGAGTCTGCGAGACGCAGATACAGATACCAATGGAGCTGAGGTAAGACACAATTCCCAAGTTTCTCCATCTATAGGGCCTAGATCCTTCTCCCATCCCCTTCTGCACGGCAGAGAGGAAGCGTCATGCGTTAAGCTAAGCAATACCCTGTATATGTTGGATATAGAAGCGGTGAGAGCCTAGTTTCAGCTTGTATCGCATGTCTCAACTGCAAGTATCTATAAAATTGAAACCTGTGTAGGGCAAATTCCTCCCTGAGATCAGTGAAGGATTTAAGAGTTGTTCCTCTGTATAGCTGGGTAATGTACCGTATGCCAGCTAGCTCCCAGGACCGGAAGTTTTTAAGTTTAAAGAGTTCAGTAAAGTATTTGTTGTCCCATATTGGTGTGAATGAACATATGCCTGTTATGCGTAACAACGTTCTGGTGTACTTCCATAGTGAGTTCAGTAGCTTGAAGGTAGGCAGGGAACCCGAGGCGTATGTGAGTCCCGCTTCTAAATGAGATAGCGCAGATAACTCCGATCCACAGGGTGTCACTAATAAACGAATGAGGTCCTCCGTGTCCTCCTCGCCCCAGCCCCCAAGGTGCTGAAGTTGTGAGGCCACAAAGTAATATCTAGCGTGTGGGACTGCCATGCCACCCTGATCCTTGGCTAGCTGTAAGGAGGATAGACCGATACGGGCCACTTTGTTGCCCCATATCAGATTTCTGAATTGGGCATCTATCTGGGTAAACCATGTGTGCGGAATCCACACCGGGGCATTGTGGAATATGTAAAGCAGCTGTGGGGCCCAAATCATCTTGACCAAGTTAGCCCTTCCTGTAACCGAAAGGGGTAACTTAAGCCAAGCTGAGCATTTTGCCCGGAACTTACGCAACAATGGCGCTAGGTTAAGTGGGAGGTACTGGGTTGGGTCTGCCGTAACCTGGATGCCTAAGTATCTGAATTCTTCCACTATCAGTACATCTGTAGCACAGTCAGGTAACTGGTGTGTCAGGGGGTCAAGCGGTAGAAGCACCGATTTATTCCAGTTTATGCTAAATCCTGACAACTGCTCGAAGTCAGTGATCAAAGTCATCACATTCCTCAGGGAGCCGTCCATGTCTCCGAGATATATTAGGGTGTCATCCGCGTACAAGGAAATTATATCCTGCCTGGGCCCCCTACAAAAGCCTATAATATCACGTGAAGCTCTAACATGAATAGCCAGGGGTTCTAGTGCCAAGGCAAACAGCAGGGGTGAAAGAGGGCACCCCTGCCGGGTGCCTCGGAATAGCCTAAAGGAGTCAGAGATCTCTCCATTAACCCTTATCCTGGCCGTCGGGGCGCTATACAGTAGCTGAACCCATTTAAGAAATGTACTACCCACCCCAAACCTCGCCAGGACCTCCCAGAGATAAGGCCATTCAACGCTATCAAACGCTTTGGCGGCGTCCAGCGAGAAGATGGCCCGATCTCCAGGGTTGTCAACCAGTACCTGTAAGTTGAGAAACAATCTATGCAAATTTTGGGCGGTAGATCTTGTCGGGATAAACCCCGATTGATCCCTATGCACCACATGTTGTATGCAGAAAACAACAAGGATATGGACAGCCGCACTCCAGTAACTTGAAAAAGACGTGCCCTTTATTGGGTACAGGAAAAAATACACTACAGGTATCAGCACACAGTGGGATAAACATCTGACGCGTTTCGCATTGAGTGTCAATGCTTAATCATAGCTGATTATGCATTGACACTCTGAGTGGACATCAATTACCCTAGTGAGCTCACCAGGAGCGGCAGCTCTCTTACCTACATGTTGTATGCACTTGGACAATCTGTTGGCCAGGACCCTTGCCAGTAATTTGACATCGAATGTCAATAAGGAGATCGGCCTATATGAGTCCGGTGACATAGCGTCTTTACCAGGCTTCAGTATCACCACTATAATGGCCTCACTCATAGAGGGGGGAAGCTCACCAGTTTCAAGGGCATGATTATAAACCTTCAGGAGTGTCGGTAGGAGCTGTTCTGAGTATCTTTTAAACACCTCAGCAGGTAGACCATCCGCCCCTGGTGCTTTCCCATTCTGCGCATGTGCCAGGGCTTCCAGTAACTCATCCTCAGTTAACGGGGCGTTCAAGAGCGCCGCGTCAGATGAAGACAGACTAGGGATGGGGTACCTATCCAGAAAGGAGGAAAGCTCTTCCCGGGTAGGCTGGACTTTAGACGTGTAAACGTCCTGAAAAAAATGTGAGAATGTTTCTAAAATAGATCGGGTGGAGTAACATGGGGTGCCCTGTGCGTCCTGCACTGCCGCTATGTGCGAGGCAGGTTGTTGAGACCTGGCCAGTAACGCCAACATATGGCCTGTGTTCTCCCCCTCTTCAAAATGTGATTGCTGCAAAAATAACCTTTTGTTCTCGGCCAATTGTAGGGAGAGCTGATCCAATAATGACTGGGAGGCCAACCAGGACCTCCTTGTAGAATCATTAGGATCCTCTACATACACGGCTTCCAACCGTTGGGCTTCTGCTAGTACAAATGTTTCCCATTCCTTGGTCTTGGTTTTAATCCGGGAGATGACCCTAATAAATTGACCACGTAGAAACGCCTTGGCTGCCTCCCACACCGTGCCCACTCCCGCTGAGTCCAGGTTATGGCCAAAGAACTCCAACAGTGCTGGGATCGGATCAGGGTCCGGTATGAGAGACAGCCAAAAGGGATTTAATTTCCATAAACAATTTCCCTTAACGGCCCCCATTGTAACGTCTATTGTGATCGGGGAGTGATCAGATACCTGCCTTGGGTGGTATTGTGAAGACAAGACTAAGGGCAATAACAAATCAGTACCTAGCGCCATGTCGATTCTCGACAGTCCCCCCACCGAGGCCGATTGACAAGAGTATACCCTTGCCTCAGGATTGCGTACCCGCCACACATCAGTGAGGCCCATCTCTATTAGAAGGCGAGCAAAAGGAGTAGGTCCCGCGGATCCTCCCACCGGATCGGTAAGACGGGAGATCAGCTTGTCCTTTGTGTAATCTAAATAATTGTTAAAGTCACCTAGGACCAAGATAGGGACCCCTGGGCATCTGGCCATATAATCAGCTAAAACCTTGAGTAAGCTAGACGAGTATGGGGGGGGGAATGTACAACCCAGCCAATATACACTTAGTCCCATAAAGGGAGCACAGGATAAATACAAAGCGGCCCTCCGGATCAATTTTAACATTCAAAGGTGAGAATTGCGTGTCCCGCTTAATAAGGACACTCACTCCCCTCGAGTACACCGAGCCAGTGGCATGGTTTTGATGACAGAATTGTCGAGCTGCAAACTGTGGTGTAGAAGTCGGGGCGAAGTGAGTCTCCTGCAGGCAGACCACGTCTGCATTGAGCTGTTTAATCGTGCGGGTCACTGCCAGACGTTTGACTGGGCTACCCAAACCCCTAACGTTCCATGACATAAATCTAGTTACCTTAGCCATAGTAAGAATGCAATATTAAAAGTAAACAGAGATATTAAATAACACGTGTACCCAAATAATAGCTGTAGCAAGTAGGCAGTTCGAGGAGTCAGAGCTCGAGAACCCAGCGGGATAGCAATCCCTATGGACCATAGTTCCAGTCGGTGAACATGCATCAGTTCAAAGCTTCTGGTAATTTTTGAAAGACAAAATGGTGTCAGAGACAAAAATAAAGGCAGGAGGGCAAAAAAATAATAAAAAAGGAAAAATGCAGGCATTGTAGGTGAGGTGGTAGCTTCAGCAGAGCTGGGGTGAAAAGAACTGACCAACGTGGTCAAACGATCAGAGCAAAAACATGCTCGGGGCCAATTCCAGGCCATCCTGGGGGGCAACAGTGGAAGCGCACTTCAGTGTCTTAAAAGCTTCTCGTGCAGCAAAGGCAAATGAACCGTAGCAAGTGTGAGAATGCCAGCATGGCATCAGACTACCCCACCGTGAGATATTAATGTGGAATATACATCTGTATCAGGCAACAAAAGCAGCTCAGCTTCACACGGGTGCCGGTTGCCTATTGCGCGCCTCACGTAGCGAGTGTTCTTCCCTATCCAGCCATTGTGCAGCCGCCGAGGGGGAATCAAAGAATTGAACGGCTCCATGAACTTCAAGTCACAGGCGAGCAGGGTATAGCATGGCATACTTCAAATACAGGTCTCGGAGCCTGCGTTTGACATCCATAAACTTGGCCCGTTGTTTCTGCAGATCAGCCGAAAAATCCGGGAACATCTAAACTTTAGTGTTATCGAATTTTAATGCAGCAGGGTTCAGCCTGGCCAGGCGCAGCACAGCATCTCTGTCCTTGTAATTAAGGAGCTTATAGAGAAAAGGCAGAGGGGGGGCCCCTGGGACAGGAGGACCCTATGAGCCCTCTCCACAGTAAACATGGGGGAGAATTCCTCCTTGCCAAAAGCCTGAAACAGCCATTGCTCAATAAAGTCCACCGGGTTCCTGCCTTCAATCTTTTCAGGGAACCCTATGGCCCTCACGTTATTCCTCCTCATCCTATTTTCCAAATCTTCCAAACGTGAGGAGTGTTGAGTGAGAAGGTGGTTGTTATATGTGAGGTCACGTTGCATGGGCGCCATGTCGTCCTCTATGGAGATCACCCTTCCCTCTAATGCTGATGTTCTCTCTCTAAGCTTCTGATTATCGTGCCTCAGGAAAGTGATTTCTGTCTTAAGTCCCTTAAGCTCAGCCGAGAGTGCTGTTATGGATAGATTGTTAGAGGTCACCACCGCAAAAATGTCCCGCAGTGTGGGCTCAGTATCAGCGGCAGGGCTTGTACGGGCCTGAGGCCTAGCAGGGGCCCCCTCTGGAGTACTCACTGCGTCCCATGAGAAGGCAGGTCCGGCCGGATCCTCCAAGGGAACGGTGTCATCCGCCTCCGATCCATCCTGGGGTGCACGCTCAGGGGTGCTGGCGGAGGAGACAGAATCCGACATGAGCGCCCTGGAGAAGAGCTTTTCCGCCCCCGCTCTGTGCCTGTCCTTAGCAGTACGCTGGACCACGGCACCATCTTGCGCCATGAGGTCTGTAGGCCGGGGCTGGTTGTGCTTCCTCGGAGCCGACATCGAGGGACAGAGCGGCTGAAACAGGTGCAGGCTTGTATCGGAGACCGTCCGGCAGCCGTGGAGCCAAGTGCGGAGCAAGGTAAGTGATTTCACAGGATATATTACCGGAGATTCGGCGGAGCTCTCTGAACACGCGTCCGTCTGCATCTTCTGCCTGGCCACGCCCCTCCATCTGGGTTTTTCCTCACAGGAAAACTGCCAAAAAATACAGTTTTCTGCTACACGCCTCGTACATCCCGGTGGGAAAAAAAGAGAGCTGGTTCTCTTTTTTTTTGCCGGCAGTTTTCCCATCTGAAAAACTGCAAAGGAGCATACACACAGCCGGGATTCCCGGCCAAAAGCTCTCATTGCAGTTTTCCTGTCGGGAATCCTGGTCGTGTGTATGAGGCATCACACTGACACAGCCTGAGCCGGGATTGATTTGGAGCTTGGTTGGTGGCGGCGAAAAGAAAGGGGGTCTGATGAAGCTTTCGTGGACCAGCCTGCCCATGTGATAGTAATGCTGCTGCAAAATTCCTTTCCTATGACTGTGAGCTGACATTCCTATAGAATGGGATTATAGCGATGCTAAGGGGCATGTATGGATGTGGGGATGTGCTGCCAGCCTGCCGTGACTGTGCCAACCTCTTTGCTAAATATTTGGGTATGTCTCTTTGCTGAATATGCTGGGATTTCTCTTTGCTGCATTGGGCCATCTCTTTGGTAAATATATGGGGAGGTCTTTGCTAGATTGAGACATCTCTTTGGTGAATATATGGGGATGTCTCTTTGCTGGATTGGGCCATCTCTTTGCTGCAACATATACATCGCGGGTGATTCTAAAAATTAAAGGCCCTTTGCGGAAGGAGCCTAGAGCAGAATGCACTGCAAGAAAAAGAGTGGGGAATAAGAGTACAATGACAGGTGCTCATCTAGTGGACCAGGGATTGCCCATTTATTGTCGTGGTGAGTTGAGATAGTCAGGAGACTTCAGAGATTGAAGGCAGGGGCAGCCTTCTTGATGGGACGCTTGACAATTCTGGTGTTGTGATAGGACGAGATGGAATGGAATCAGGCGGTGCTACTGGGAGGATATGCCAACTACTGAGTTGAAGTCTTCTTTCAAAGTAAGGACCGTAGTGTGGGCCCTCTGTGGGTAATTACCAACTTGGCAGGGTATTTAATCTGTAGATGATTTTGTGGTTTCAAAGTGCTTTCGTTACTGTTTGCACCTTTGCAGAGTGAATTGCAAAAAGTCTGGAAACAGTTGGGGACTTGAGATCTTCTCGGGAAGTTGGTCGACTCATCTGAGGGTTTCCAATAGATTATCTTTAACATGGTAGAAATGCACTCTGAGAAGTACGTCTCGTGGGATGTCAGATGGGAGATGAGGAGGTGGTTAGAGGATGCCTTGGACTTGGTCAATCGTAAGATTTGCAGAAGTGAGGTTTGAATATGCAGTGAGAAAAACATCCCTAAACAAAGTGAGGCAGCTGGAAAGGAGAGACAAATTCTGGCATCCCCCTTATTTTAAGGTTATCTGTCCTCCTCCAAATCCTCAAACTTCGATTTTATCCAGGTTAAATCTTCAGATGTGTGCATCATGTGTATCACCATTATGTTGAATGAAGTAACAAACTTAGACATTTTGTTCTCCACTTCACTCACTCTGTCTACTAGCTCCTTCACTTCAGCTCTGCACTGATGTAGGCAAGGAAGTAAATTAGATTGCAATGACGCCCTTGGTGATAATAACATTTCTTTAAGTGTGGTGTTTGATTATGGTTGGCCATTGGTAGGAAAAGAGGCTATAGGATCTGCGGCAGCAGTGTCCATAAAAGGAGAATTACATGGATCGCTCACTTCATTTTGCTACTTATCCCCACTTGCAACAAGAGATTTGCATCTGGGCTTTGCTTTAATAGGGCTTCTAGTAGAGGGTGCAGTCCTGAGAATGGAAGCAGTGGTTCTGGGGGAGTTGGAGAAGACCCGCTCTGTATAACATGGCTAGCCACTAGAGGTCCACCGGCAGACTTGGCAGCCGCCATGTTGTTGGAGCCCCTTCAGTAGCGTGAGGAACAAATCAAAGAGTTTCTGAGGTTGTGGATTGTTCCAAATCTTTTGAATCAGAGCAAAGGTGGGAAAGCTCTTGTTGGATTTGGCAAATTGTAATGCCTCGAGGCCCATAACTACTGTGTCTGCACCTGAAGTGTATCGTAACAGGGTGTTTGTCGGGTCTTCTCCACGCCCCCTCCCGCCTCCCCCCTTGTGGACACTACCCGGGCAATATGTTGTAATTGAGCGGCTAAATTGTAAAGTCAAGGATTAGGGAGGGCAAGCCCCCCCGCCTCCTTGGGCTTTTGCAGCTGTTCCAGTTTGATTTTAGGGGACTTGTTAAGCCATATGAAAGCCCGGAATAGGGAATTGATTATCCTAAAAAACTTCAAGGGGATCACCATTGGGGTATTATGAAGAATATACAGGAGTTGTGGCATAAATATCATTTTGATAAGGTTTACTCTGCCCACTAGGGACATTTTCAGCTTTGACCATATTTTCGATTTGTCCCTAATCCGGTTCAGCAAGGGAGAAAGGTTCAGAGTGATATAATCACAGGGCTGTGGTGTGACCCAAATGCCCAAGTACTTAAATTTCACCGATATGGGAATATTCTGCAGCATGGGGCCCTCTGGATCTGCCAAGTCCAGTTTCATAATTGCTGACTTGGTCCAATTAATTATCAGGCCAGAGTAAGTGCCAAACCTCTGAATCACCGCCATGGCCTCCTCAAGGGAGCCCGACGTGTCCCCCAACAGCAACATAGTATCATCTGCATAGAGCATAATTTTTTTGTGTATTTGTCCATATTTAAAGCCGGTTATTAAGGGGTTGGAATGGACCATTGCAGCCATAGGTTCTATGGCGATGGCGAATAGCAGAGGTGACAGGGGGCACCCCTGCTGAGTTCCTCTGTGCAACTGGAAGGGGGAAGACACCCTACCCGCCTCCCTGATGACCGCCGATGGGGAGTTATACAAAAGTTGAACCCAGGATTGAAATACTGGCCCAAATCTAAATTTGGTCAATGTCGCCCATAAGTATCGCCACTCTGCTATCAAATCCTTTGTGCGCATCAAGCGACAGCAGTGCCCTATCTCCAAGATTGTTAGCCGGGGACTGCATGTTAAGAAAAAGTCTACTGAGGTTAATGGCAGTGGACCTTTCCGGTATAAACCCGGATTGATCCGAGTGGATAATGGACTCTATCACTTTATTAAGTCTCACAGCTAGTACCTTGGCTAGAATTTTTAAATCAGCCTGGAGGAGCGAGATCGGCCTATATGAGCCCAGATCTAGCAGGTCCTTCCCAGGTTTAAGTAATAAGACTATGCTCGCCTGCCTCATGGAGTCAGGGAGTTGCTGTGAGACCCTAGCTGAGTTCAGTGTACGAAGCAATCTCGACAAGATTTCATCACCATACTGTTTATATACTTCAATTGGGATGCCGTCGTCCCCGGGCGCCTTGGAATTGGGAAAGGAGTTAGTGGCCATAACCATCTATTCAATAGTAATGGGAGCCTCTAGAGTTTCCGCCTGGGACTCTGTCAAACACGGTAGCTCAATCCCCTGCAGAAAATCCCAAACCTCCTCCTCTGTATGAGCCTGCTTCGAGCCGTAGAGTTCTGAGTAGAAGTCCACCAGCTCACCCATCACTAGATCCGGGTCATTCACCACCCTCCCTAGTTTATTTTGTATGGCCCCAATAGACGGAGACGACTCCTGCAAGTGGATGATTTTGGCCAGAAGCTTGCCTGTCTGCTCCCCCTCCTTATAGAAGGCTAATTTATTAAAGAACCTTTTCTTGTCCGTGGTAGAAGCATCAATCCTGCTAAGTGCATTTTGAGCTGCTATCTACGCCTCACGGGAGCCCTCCCCTGAGTTGGCAATGTATTCCGCCTCTAAGCGCCTAACCATCTGTGCGGCTTGCTCTCTATGTACGGAAGTATTATGCTTGACAGCATTGACCTCCGATATGAATATACCCCTCAGGAAGGCTTTGAAAGCGTCCCAAGCGGCACCCAGGTCGAGGCTGTCCGCATGTTTTTGCCAGTAGGCAGCTATTTCACTTTCAATTTTGGTGTGGGATGGAAAAATATTCAACCAGAATGCATTTAACTTCCATGGTGCCCTTGGGAGGTGTGACTCTGGTCTGACCCTCAGGTGAAGCAAAAGGGGGGAGTAATCCGAGATACTTTTAGGAAGGTACTGCACTTTCTCAATGTATCGGTATGCCGATAGTGAACATAAACATACATCGATTCTAGATAGGGACATGTGCGTTTTAGAAAAGCATGAAAATTGTCTCTCTAAGTGGTTCCTATTTCTCCAGGGATCCGTCCACCCCACCTCTTCTATAAATTTAGCTAAAGCAGGTCTCGTCCTCCCCGGGCCACCCGACGGGGGAGGATGTCTGTCCAGAACAGGGTCAACTATCCCATTAAGGTCCCCCACCAGGACTAGTGGTGCACCCGGATGACTGAGCTGGAATGTCAGAAGAGTGCGTAATATCAGAGGATTGAACGGGGGCGGGACGTACACTGCTCTCAGAATGAGAGTCAATTGGTACAGCCTGCATAACAGAAATACATACCTGCCCTCCTGATCAACCCTAGAGTCAAGCATTTGAAAATCAAGAGATCGGTGTATCAGGACACTCCCCCCCCCAAGATTAAGAAGTGTGGGTGGAATGATACGCCCAGCCCACCCAGGCAAATCCCACCCATGATACGGTCCCTGGGGTCAGGTGGGTCTCCTGGAGCACACACACCGCCGGCAGTTGCTTTCTAAGTGTAGTGGACACCATGGTGCGCTTGAGTGGATCACCCAAGCCCCGGACATTCCACAAAACCAATGCTGTGCACGCCATTATGGAACATTAGGAAAGTAAAAGTTACACTGCAATTGAGCGGATAAGAGTGCTCACCTGCCGAACTCGGTCTGCGGTGAGCCCCCGTATCCACCATGCCAGCACCAATACACAGTACATGCTGTCATACAGAACCCCAGTCCCCCAGCACACATCCACTTCCCCATCACTTCAAACCTGCAAGCGAATACATATATCACATGTGGCTTAATAAAAATAATATAAACAATCAGCATGGCTGGGGGTAAAAGAGAGCAAAAGAAAAAAGAGTCTTGCAAAAGGGGGGTCATGCAGTCCCGAGCACAAAAATTAGGGCCAGTCAACAGGATCTCAATCCAAAAGTGAGGGATAGCTACTGTTATTGCCTGATTACCATTGGGCAGAGAGTCTCCGGAATGCGAGAGAGAAAAAAAACATTAAAAAAAAAACATAACTCAAACATAAGAACCTTCTGGGTGTAAACAGGAACCCACATAGGCCTCTGATGCAACAGGCATCCATCAGCCCAGGCAACGTACCTCTCTAGGTACTTCAACTGCACATCGAATCGCATGAAAAGTTCACATGCTCATAACCTGTGTAAATAGAAATATTGTTCTCCCGGTCGTATGACCCTGTGTATGGATAACCATGGCTTCTAAGAGCAACAAAGCAAACAAAAACAAAAGGAAAAAAAAGAGAAAACCTTCCTTTCTCCAATGGACATCTCGGGTCTCCGTGTGCTTGAAGCACAGTCCGCGTCCGCTGCTGGTCCGTCGGCCTGTCGCACAAGGTGTTTCATTTGCTTCCAACCACCCTGAAGCCTACGCCGCCGACTCAAAGAACTGTGCTCTGCCTCCAGCGATAATTCGGAGCTCAGCAGGATATAACATGGCGTAATTGGCCCGCAGGCGGTAAAGCCTTTTCTTTACCTCTCCAAATTTAGCTCTGCGCCTCTGTACTTCCGCTGAGAGGTCGGGGTAAAAAGATACTCTGGCCCCATTAAATTGTACATTGCGCTTTTCTCTGGCAAATCGCAGGATTATCTCTTTGTCCTTGTAGTTTAGGAGTTTAGCCAGCATAGTACGGGGAGGGTTGCCCGGAGGCAAGGGCCTGGGTGGAACCCTGTGCGTTCTATCAATCGAGTAAAATGGCATGAAAGCATCTTTGCCAAACACCTCCTGCAGCCAGTGTTCCACAAACGCGGTTCGGTCCCTGCCCTCCGTTTTTTATGGTAAACACACTATGCGAATGTTACTTCTCCTCAAACGGTTTTCTATGTCTTCATTCCTTAGTTCATTGGCAGACGCTATCCTTGCTGCGACTTGTAGTTCCCTAACCAAAGGAGCCACTCTGTCTTCCACATCACTGACACGGCCCTCTACTGCTGTAGTGCGTTCCCTGATTTTCTGGATATCATGGCGGATCAATCCCACCTCCTCCTTTAGGCCCCCACAGTGTACCTGCAGTGTCTGTACAGAGGCAGTGCACTTATTAACTGCCTTAAAGCGGAGTTCCAACCACAATTAGCATTTTTTAAATGTATGTCCTTTCATCCTGTGTTTTTATAATATAAATCCGGTCACTTACTATTTTACAATCCGCCGTCGATCCGCATAGATATTCAAAAAATATAGTTTATAAAACTATGTCTACACCGTTGTCATTTTGCTTGTGGGCATTGTGAAGCCTACAAGCACTTACTTCCTGGAAGTCTTGGATGGGGAGTAATAATTGGACAGCGCACTGCATCCTGGGAAATTATGACACACGTTTCCCAGGAGCATTAGAGGGAGATGATGTCAGAATCCTAGGTGGTTTCAAAGGCAGATTTCGTGGGACCGCATAGCAACAGGCACTTCCAGATGAGTAAAAAAAAATGTTTTTTTACTTTTTTAGGTCTAATGAGCACAATAATGAAAAAAAATTTGGGATGGAAACTCCACTTTAAGGATCTCAGCCAGCGTAGGTTGTTCAAATATCTTCCCCGTCTTCCTTCTCTGCTAACTCTGGGGAAAGCTGGGCTGAGGCCTGGTGTGAGGCCTGCATGGAGGACTCCCCTGTTTGCTAAGCCTGAAAAATGCCCGGTGTAGCATCCAGCTCCTCATCAGAGGGACGGTCCACCACACTATTCAGTGTGTTTTTGTGCATAATACAGCATATCCTTAGGGACTTCTTTCCCCTGGGCTTTGGGAGTCTTGGGAGGCTGCTTATCAGGGTCTTTCTTGTCCCCTCATGCGCGCTGTGCAGCCGCGGTGCCATTTTGGACATCCTGCATCTCGTCTCCTTTCAGCTGTTTGTGGGTCATCATGTCGGATCTACGGTCGGCTAAGTCTCCGGAGCGTGCCCAGGGTGAACAGGTACCTTGCAGTGTGTTCCGGTGACGGTTCTGAAGTTTTAATCGGCCGGGAGAAGGATCGTTGCAGGATACTAACAGTGAGCTCTGTGAGACACGTCCACTCACATGCCGCTCTTGGCCACGCCCCCGAGGTTGTGGATTGTTAACAAAAACATTTTTTGCATTAGCACATGTTCCACGGGGCAGTTTTTTTATACCCCTTGTATATTATTCCACAAAATTTTCATTTTTAGTTTAACAGATTCGGCTACCAATGATTTCATTGGGGATTGTGTGAGGCATCCGAACTTCTTTGAAGTTTGCTGACCCTGCACAAACCAAACACAGGGCAGTTTGACTCATCAATATGCGGGATAATGGGCCTAACCGGCGTATGCCTAACTATTAATTATAGTGAATATTAGGTGGTTAGGTGCACACTGTTTTTGCACTTAGTTTTTTTTCTTCTTTAAAAATATACAGCAGCTCAGCATTTACTTGTTGCTTTCCAAAAGAAAGGATCACAGCTCCCCTGTTCTCTCCAACTTGGAGTGCTGGACTCTGAATTGAAATTCAGACTAATTTTTCATTGTACAATAGTAACAAATTTACAACATTTTGGACAAAATTCAAATCAAAGTTGAACATGTTTTATTAAATTTGAATTGAAATTTCTGAATAGAATAAAATAGAATAGAAAGGAATAGAATAAAATAGAATATAACTATCTTCTAAAATTCGAATTTCACATTATCTCCCATAGACTCAGGGTAGTAAACATTACATAAAAAAAAGGGATATATATATATATATATATATATATATATATATATATATATATTGTAAAGGGGGAAGAGGCAATTTGTAAAATCAAAACCGGCATGGGTTCCCCCCCAGGAGCATACCAGGCCCTTAGGTCTGGTATGGGTTGTAAGGAGACCCCCCCACGCCGAAAAATCGACGTAGGGGGTCTCCCTACAATCCATACCAGACCCGTATCCAAAGCACGCTACCCGGCCGGCCAGGAATGGGAGTGGGGACGAGCGAGCGCCCCCCCCCTCCTGAGCCATACCAGGCCGCATGCCCTCAACATGGGGGGGTTGGGTGCTCTGGGGCAGGGGGGCGCACTGCGGGCCCCCCCACCCCAGAGCACCCTGTCCCCATGTTGATGAGGACAGGACCTCTTCCCGACAACCCTGGCCGTTGGTTGTCGGGGTCTGCGGGCGGGAGGCTTATCGGAATCTGGGAGTCCCCTCAAATAAGGGGGCCCCCAGATACCGGCCCCCCACCCTAAGTGAATGGATATGGGGTACATCGTACCCCTACCCATTCACCTGGAGGCAAAGTGATAGTTATTAAACACACGACACAAGGGTTTTTAAAATCATTTATTAGTCTGCTCCGGAGGCCCCCCCTGTCTTCTTTAGCTCTAATACCAGGGGGGGGGGCTTCTTCTTCCGCTCTCCGGGGGTCTTCTCCGCTCTCCGGGGGGTCTTCTCCGCTCTCCGGGGGTCTTCTTCTATCTTCGCCGCTCTCCGATGTTGACTCGGCGCACCCCGGTTCTTCTCCAGGTGTCCGGTGCCTTCTCCTTCAGCGCTGGCTGCCTACTATCTTCGTGTGTTAGCTCAATTACTAGCAGGCAGCCAGCACGCTCTTCTGTGACGTCATCTTCTTCTCTTCTCTTCTCTTCTTCTCCCTTCTTCCGATGTTGACCCGACGCCTCTTCTCGCTGCAATGACGGAAGCGCGGCTTGCATCCGATTTATATAGGCCTCACAGTCCCATCATGCTCCGGTAGGTACCCACGTGGGTAGGCACCCACCACGTGGGTACCTACCGGAGCATGATGGGACGGTGAGGCCTATATAAATCAGATGCAAGCCGCGCTTCCGTCATTGCAGCGAGAAGAGGCATCGGGTCAACATTGGATGAAGGGAGAAGAAGAGAAGAGAAGAAGATGACATCACAGAAGAGCGTGCTGGCTGCCTGCTAGTAATTGAGCTAACACACGAAGATAGCAGGCAGCCAGCGCTGAAGAAGAAGGCACCGGACACCTGGAGAAGAACCGGGGTGCGCCGAGTCAACAGCGGAGAGCGGCGAAGCTAGAAGAAGACCCCCGGAGAGCGGAGAAGACCCCCGGAGAGCGGAGAAGACCCCCGGAGAGCGGAAGAAGAAGCCCCCCCTGGTATTAGAGCTAAAGAAGACAGGGGGGGGCCTCCGGAGCAGACTAATAAATGATTTTAAAAACCCTTGTGTCGTGTGTTTAATAACTATCACTTTGCCTCCAGGTGAATGGGTAGGGGTACGATGTACCCCATATCCATTCACTTAGGGTGGGGGGCCGGTATCTGGGGGCCCCCTTATTTGAGGGGACTCCCAGATTCCGATAAGCCTCCCGCCCGCAGACCCCGACAACCAACGGCCAGGGTTGTCGGGAAGAGGTCCTGTCCTCATCAACATGGGGACAGGGTGCTCTGGGGTGGGGGGGCCCGCAGTGCGCCCCCCTGCCCCAGAGCACCCAACCCCCCCATGTTGAGGGCATGCGGCCTGGTATGGCTCAGGAGGGGGGGCGCTCGCTCGTCCCCACTCCCATTCCTGGCCGGCCGGGTAGCGTGCTTTGGATACGGGTCTGGTATGGATTGTAGGGGGACCCCCTACGTCGATTTTTCGGCGTAGGGGGGATCTCCTTACAACCCATACCAGACCTAAGGGCCTGGTATGCTCCTGGGGGGGGGAACCCATGCCGGTTTTTTATTTGAAAATTGGCATGGAGTTCTCCCTCTCAGGAATGCATGCCGAGCGACGCTGTCAATTTTTTTTTTTTTTTTTTTTCGACGCAACTTTTTTTTACTCGGCGCGATCCACAAAACTCGGCGTAATGTAACTTTGCGCATGCGCAGTACGACCGGCGCGGGAGCGCACCTAATTTAAATGGGAATCGCCCCCTGATGAAGAGGAACGCCTTACGCCGGCCGGATTTAAGTTACACAGCCTGAAATTTCTAGGTAAGTGCTTTGTGGATCGGGCACTTAGGTAGAAATTTTAAGACAGTGTAACTTAAATGGGATTTTTTAAGTTGCGCCGGCTTTTTGTGGATATGCCCCATGGTTCCTAAATGCTCTGAAGAGATTGTTCATCCCAAATCACCTTTCAGATAGCTTACTCAGTCACAACTCACATGAGAGAAGATCTGGCGATGTTTATTCGTCGTATGATCCGTAGAATGCAAGTTACAACAGGTAAATGAACAATTCTTCCATGCAGGTATAGAAGATACACACAGGTCAGATGAATTACAGCATTAAAATGACTGATACAGAAAAGAGGGGGAGGAGAGACTGAGCAGCATGGAAACTACGGAATGCCACAAGAGACAAACTAGATAGACATTAAAGAGACAGTACATAATAAAAAATAATATCATGTAACATGACACTCCCCGCCTGAAATCTTTAGATTTCAAAGTCTATTACATATATGTCAGGAGAGTATAGTAGACCAGTACTGTGTGACTGCACAGAGGAGACCCACAATGTATGCGGTGAAGTTAAAAGGTGTTTATTAACAAATAAATGAAGACAACCAGTGCGTAACAAAATAGCATATACAATCAGGGGAAATACCGTATTCATAAACGAAGCCAGGCCGAGGTCATACACAGGGGAAGTCAGCAGATGGGTGAGGATGGGAACACAGCGGATCAGGGAGCGGATGGATGGACAGGCTGCGGGGCAAGAATCCAAGAGGGAACAGGAATCAGGACACAGGGAGGACAAGTCCAGGCAGGGATCAAGGATAAGGATCAGGATCAGGTCCAGAAATCAGGGTCAAATACAAGCTCAGGTCCAGGAGGTATGACGATACCAGGGCGAGGAGTGATTACACACGCCGGGTATTTATAGAGGCGTGCTGATTGCATTCAGGTCACACCTGAACGCAGGAAGGGCTGTATGCTCCATACTGCCAAGAACGCCCCGCTGGTGGACGCCAGTACTGCACGCCAAATACCAGGCAGTAACACCAGCGGTAGGAACCTTCCCTGACAATATATAAAGATAAGTCCCGATGTCAAGAAGTCCAATTTGAACCTGTAGGGGAAGAAACGTTAAAGGTAAAACTGGTGTGTAAACCATGGATACGAGATACCCGCAAACACAAGAAAGTATGCAGTAAATGAACAACGAAACATGACGTCCAAAAAACAGATGGCTTGAGTCCTGTAGTCTATCGTTTATAATCGTGGGACTTCAACAGTAGCACAGTCAATAGTGATAGTGATATTCTCCCCGCCATAGCAGGTATAGCCGGTACTCCTGCCTAAGTCACTCACTTGGGAGAAGAAGCACCAATTCCGTGATTGGTCGTGAGAAAGTCCGAGCAGAACCTCCTTTTAAAACAATGGGCAATGTGTATCAAATAAACAACAGCCCTAACAGCTGATGACCAGGTTGAGAAACGTTCAAAACGATGCGACTTTAGTTTTTGTTCTGAACTCGCAGAGGTACGCAGTGTGGTGTACATAGACCTGATTTCTTTATCATCGTCAGGATATACCAGTTCATAGGTAGTGTCTGTGGAAATTGAGTAGGAGTTTTCAGAAAGAAATCTTGGAGGCGACAGCCACAGGCAGTCGAGGAGAGCTACTGGAGATTTAGCTCTTGTCCCACAATCGGCAGGATTAAGGTCAGTGGGAATATGATGCCATTGCTTTGGCAAGGAGAACCTTCTGATACGTTCTACTCTATTGCTGACGTACACGTAAAATTGTTTAGTTTGGTTGTAAATGTAACCAAGCACTATCTTGCTGTCTGTGTAAAATGTGAAGGAATCAATTTTAATGTCCATTTCACTATTTATGACTTCAGCTATTTCCACTGCTAGCACAGCTGCACAAAGTTCAAGTCTGGGTATGGTATGTGCAGGTTTTGGTGTTGGCTTTGTCTTGCCTAGAACAAAGTTGCAGTGTATGTCTCCATTAACTCCTGAGGTCTTCAAATAGGCCACTGCAGCTATAGCTTCAACTGATGCATCTGAGAAAATATGGATTTCCCTCTGGACAGCGGCTGAGATGGAGACTGGGGCATAGCAACGTGGAATTTGGAGCTGTTCTAATGTCTTCAGAGAACCTCTCCATTTCTCCCATCTTTGTTGTTTCTCAATAGGTAACGGAGTGTCCCAATCTATGTTATCAGTAGTGAGCTGTCTTAATAACATCTTACCTTGGATGGTGACTGGGGCTATAAATCCCAGTGGGTCATAGATGCTGTTCACTACGGACAAGACTCCTCTCTTGGTGAAGGGTTTGTCACAGGTTGACACCTGGAAGGTGAATGTGTCTATTTTGATGTTCCACAGCAGACCTAGACTTCTCTGCATAGGGCAGTGGCGGAACTTTCATAGTAGCAGCAGTCGCCGTTGCGACTGGGCCCTGTAGTCCGGGGGGCCCGCCCACCGCCTGCCAGTGTGAGGAGCCGTTCCGCCGCGGGGATCGGGTGCAGACAAGGCAGTAGATGCAGGGGCGGTATCGCAGCAACCCCCCCAAGACCCGGCATCTCCTCTGGCTGGCCGTTTGGAGTGCAGTGGGGAGATGTGGTAGGAGGTGGAAGGCAGCGATCGGCAGCTCTATGGTGCCTGTGTGGGCAGCAGGATCTCCCTGGGGCTTGTAGTACTCGAGTGTCAGTGTATACAGAGGAGAGGGGGAGGGGCCTCTGACCCAGGCAGGTATCAGTTTCACTTTCACTCTGCTTGCACACTGTTGTTGATGCCCGGGTCAGAGGCCCCTCCCCCTCTGCTGTATACATGATTCGGAGTTAGGCTTCTTTCACACTATGGATTGTATGTCCGTTTTATAATATCCGTATTACACCTATTAACGGACGTTTATTAACGGATTTAATAACGGATACATACAGATAAATATTTTACCATTCTTCCTTTATTGAAAACGGATAATGTTTATCCGTATATATCCGTATACATCCGTTATATCATTCCTTTCTAACGTCCGTTAATAAAAAACATTTCACCCTTTCTTGAAGTCCAGCTCCAGAAGTCGTATGGATATTCAGGGGAACCCCGCCGTCAATTTAAAACAAAAATGACGTGCGGTTCCCGGTAAATATCCATAACCAGACCCTTCAGGTCTGGTATGGATATTCAGGGGAACCCCGCCGTCAATTTAAAACAAAAATGACGTGCGGTTCCCCCTAAATATCCATAACCAGACCCTTCAGGTCTGGTATGGATATTCAGGGGAACCCCGCCGTCAATTTAAAACAAAAATGACGTGCGGTTCCCCCTAAATATCCATAACCAGACCCATTATCCGAGCACGTTGACCTGGCCGGCCGCAGAAAAGAGGGGGGGACAGAGTGCGGCCCCCCCTCTCTCCTGAACCGCACCAGGCCACATGCCCTCAACATGGGGAGGATGTCCCCATGTTGATGGGGACAAGGGTCTCATCCCCACAACCCTTGCCCGGGGGGGCTCTCTGGGGACCCTGATGTAGGGGGAGACTCTCTGGGGGCCCTGATGTAGGGGGAGACTCTCTGGGGGCCCTGATGTAGGGGGAGACTCTCTGGGGACACTACTGTGAGAGGGGAGGCTCTCTGGGGACACTAATGTAAGGGGGGCTCTCTGGGGACCCTGATGTAAGGAAGGGGCTCTCTGGGGACACTAATGTAAGAGGGGAGGCTCTCTGGGGACACTAATGTAAGAGGGAGGCTCTCTGGGGGCCCTGATGTAGCGGGAGACTCTCTGGGGACCCTGATGTAGGGGGAGACTCTCTGGGGACCCTGGTGTAAGGGGAGACTCTCTGGGGACCCTGGTGTAAGGGGGGCTCTCTGGGGACCCTGATGTAAGGGGAGACTCTCTGGGGACCCTGGTGAAGGGGGGCTCTCTGGGGACACTAATGTAAGAGGGGAGGCTCTCTGGGGATCCTGGTGTAAGGGGGGCTCTCTGAGGACTCTGATGTAGGGGGAGACTCTCTGGGGACCCTGGTGTAGGGGGGGCTCTCTGGGGACCCTGGTGTAGGGGGGGCTCTCTGGGGACCCTGATGTAGGGGGAGACTCTCTGGGGGCCCTAATGTATGGGGAGACTCTCTGGGGGCCCTGGTGTAAGGGGAGACTCTCTGGGGACCCTGGTGTAAGAGGGGCTCTCTGGGGACCCTGATGTAAGGGGAGACTCTCTGGGGACCCTGGTGTAAGGGGGGCTCTCTGGGGACACTAATGTAAGAGGGGAGACTCTCTGGGGACACTAATGTAAGAGGGGAGGCTCTCTGGGGATCCTGGTGTAAGGGGGGCTCTCTGGGGACCCTGGTGTAGGGGGGCTCTCTGGGGACCCTGATGTAGGGGGAGACTCTCTGGGGCCCTGATGTAGGGGGAGACTCTCTGGGGCCCTGATGTAGGGGGAGACTCTCTGGGGGCCCTGATGTAGGGGGAGACTCTCTGGGGGCCCTGATGTAGGGGGAGACTCTCTGGGGGCCCTGATGTAGGGGGAGACTCTCTGGGGGCCCTGATGTAGGGGGAGACTCTCTGGGGACACTACTGTGAGAGGGGAGGCTCTCTGGGGACACTAATGTAAGGGGGGCTCTCTGGGGACCCTGATGTAAGGAAGGGGCTCTCTGGGGACACTAATGTAAGAGGAGAGACTCTCTGGGGACCCTGGTGTAAGAGGGGAGACTTTCTGGGGACACTAATGCAAGGAGGGCTCTCTGGGGACACTAATGTAAGAGGGGAGACTCTCTGGGGACACTAATGTAAGAGGGGAGACTCTCTGGGGACACTAATGTAAGAGGGGAGACTCTCTGGGGACACTAATGTAAGAGGGGAGACTCTCTGGGGACACTAATGTAAGAGGGGAGACTCTCTGGGGACCCTGGTGTAAGGGGGGCTCTTTGGGGACACTAATGCAAGGGGGGCTCTCTGGGGACACTAATGTAAGAGGGGAGACTCTCTGGGGACACTAATGTAAGAGGGGAGACTCTCTGGGGACCCTGGTGTAAGGGGGGCTTTCTGGGGACCCTGGTGTAAGGGGGGCTCTCTGGGGACACTAATGCAAGGGGGGCTCTCTGGCGACACTAATGTAAGAGGGGAGACTCTCTGGGGACACTAATGTAAGAGGGGAGACTCTCTGGGTGCCCTGATGTAGGGGGAGACTCTCTGGGGGCCCTGATGTAGGGGGAGACTCTCTGGGGACACTAATGTAAGAGGGGAGACTCTCTGGGGACACTAATGTAAGAGGGGAGACTCTCTGGGGACACTAATGTAAGAGGGGGAGACTCTCTGGGGACACTAATGTAAGAGGGGAGACTCTCTGGGGACACTAATGTAAGAGGGGAGGCTCTCTGGGGATCCTGGTGTAAGGGGGGCTCTCTGGGGACCCTGGTGTAGGGGGGGCTCTCTGGGGACCCTGATGTAGGGGGAGACTCTCTGGGGCCCTGATGTAGGGGGAGACTCTCTGGGGCCCTGATGTAGGGGGAGACTCTCTGGGGGCCCTGATGTAGGGGGAGACTCTCTTGGGGCCCTGATGTAGGGGGAGACTCTCTGGGGGCTCTGATGTAGGGGGAGACTCTCTGGGGACACTACTGTGAGAGGGGAGGCTCTCTGGGGACACTAATGTAAGGGGGGCTCTCTGGGGACCCTGATGTAAGGAAGGGGCTCTCTGGGGACACTAATGTAAGAGGAGAGACTCTCTGGGGACCCTGGTGTAAGGGGGGCTCTCTGGGGACCCTGGTGTAAGGGGGGCTCTCTGGGGACACTAATGCAAGGGGGGCTCTCTGGGGACACTAATGTAAGAGGGGAGACTCTCTGGGGACACTAATGTAAGAGGGGAGACTCTCTGGGGACACTAATGTAAGAGGGGGAGACTCTCTGGGGACACTAATGTAAGAGGGGAGGCTCTCTGAGGACCCTGATTTAGGGGAAGGCTCTCTGGGGACCCTGATGTAGGGGAGGTTCTCTGGGACCCTAATGTAGGGGAAGGCTCTCTGGGGACCCTGATGTAAGGGGGGCTCTCTGGGGACACTAATGTAAGAGGGGAGGCTCTCTGAGGACCCTGATGTAAGGAGGGACTTTCTTGGGACACTAATGTAAGAGGGGAGGTTCTCTGGGGACCCTGATGTAAGGGGAGGTTCTCTGGGGACCCTAATGTAGGGGAAGGCTCTCTGGGGACCCTGGTGTAAGTAGGAAGGCTCTCTGGGGACCCTGATGTAAGGGGGGCTCTCTGGGGAGTCCCCCTATGTGATGGTGTGTGTGGGGGGGGGGTGGCATTGAAGGACCTGGCCTTGGGGCAGCAAAGGGAATAAATCTGGGCCTGGGCAGAGGCAGCGCTGAGACTGAGGGCTGACACCAATGAGAGAAGGCGGGGGAGGAGCTTTCCTCTCTGTGTGGAGTACCTATACCGTCTACCCATGAGACAAGAAGGCATCCTGGCGGGAGATTAGAAGGCACAGTGATGGTGACCGTAACTGATCGAACGGAATTCCCAGGGATTCGATTGATTGACAGTAAGTGACATTTTTCAGAGCTGAGCAATCGATGCCAACCTCCACCACCTGTGCCTCTTACTGATCCCACCCCCCCACCACTGATCTCATCCCTTCCCCCCCCATTACTTCTACAACAGAGGTGATGGGGGATAGGGCTGAGATCAGTGGTGGGAGGATGGGATCAGTAAGAGGCACAGGTGGTGGTGGGAGAGGATGGCACTGCCACCCCTCTCAAGTACCACCACAGTCACCCCCCTCAACACCACCACTGCCACCTCCCCCTCAAGTAACACAGCTGTCATCCCCCTCAACTATCGCCGTTGCCACCCCCTCAAAAAAAGTATCAAAATCATGCTTTTTCGGGGGGGGGGGGGGTCCTTTGTGATTTCTTGCACCCGGGCCCAGAAGTTTCTAGTTACGCCTCTGGCATAGGGGGTGTGTCTGACCCAAGGTCAAGGTCTTTCACACTGGCAGCATAGTCCTCAGGGTGAAATGCATTCATTAGCTCTTGGCTGTTAGATATAATTTTGTGAAGTCTCAAGTTTGCTACAGCTAGCATCTCATTTGTTCTGGTAAGAAGATTAATTGCTTCTTTAGCAGTAGGAAAGGATTTGAGCCCGTCATCTACGTAAAAGTTCCTTTCAACAAATTGACGAGCATCGGATCCATACTCAGCTTCTCCAAGCTGAGCTGTCTTTTTTAGTCCATAGATTGCTACAGCTGGGGAAGGGCTGTTCCCAAAGACATGCACCCTCATTCGGTAATCAATTACCTTTGTTGATGTCGTTGTCCTTGTGCCATAGAAACCTGAGGTAATTCCTGTTATCTTCCTTGACGATGAAGCAGTGGAACATTTGTTGAATGTCGGCCATCACCGCTACGGGTTCTTGACGAAAGCGAATTAGGACTCCAATGAGGCTGTTGTTCAAGTTGGGCCCTGTGAGGAGCACGTTGTTAAGTGAGAAGCCTTCATGTTGGGCACTGGAGTCAAAGACAACTCTGATTTGGTCTGGCTTTCGTGGGTGATACACACTGAAGGAAGGGAGGTACCAGCATTCTTCTCCTTCTTTCAATGGGGGTGCGGGTTCGGCATGACCCCTATCAAAGATATTCTGCATGAAGTCCACAAAATGTCTTTCCATCTCTGGCTTCCTGCTTAAGGTACGCTTTAAGGAGGAGAATCTTTTGACTGCTTGATGTAGATTGTTTGGTAGCTTCTCTCTCGGGAGGCGAAAGGGTAGGAGTGCTACCCAGCTATTGGAATCTTCCTGAAAGAACTCATTGTCCATTACTTTAAGGAATTCTTTGTCTTCTGCTGAAGGAGCCAACTTGTTGTCTTCACTGCTTACATTGAAAACTGTAGAACCAAAGCTGTCATCGTAGGTGCGGGAAAGGTTTGTGTTGCAATGTTGCAACTTGCAGCTAGTTACCTTCTCCTTTACCCAGTAGTGATGTGGGCATGGCTCAAAGTGAGTATTACGACCATTTGGCAATACATTTGTCTTGAATGAAGAAATGTTAGTAGGCCTTTTCATTTTGCCTATACAGACGTTGCCTATGATGACCCAGCCTAAGTCCAGGTACTGGGCGAATGGGGCCTCTGGAGGTCCGCTGACCTGCCTGTGTACCTTGTGGATCCTTAGAATATCTCTTCCCAGCAGAAGAAGGATTTTAGCATCTTTGTCAAGTGGTGGGATTTCACTTGCTATTGACCTTAGATGAGGGTGGTAGAAGGCAACTTCTGGTGTAGGGTATTTCTTCTTTGTTGGCTGGTATCTGGTTACACTCTACAAGTGTAGGTAAGGGTAATTGTAGGTTATTTTCTAGGGAGGACACAATAAATCCATGAGCCCTTCTTCCAAAAACCTCTGTAGTTCCACTACAAGTGCTTAAGGTGTAAGGGTGAACCTCTCCTTTTGTGCAAAATAGATCAAACAGTTCGGATCGTGCAAGAGATCGATTGCTTTGATCATCTAAGATAGCATACACCCTTAAAGTCTTTGCTGGCTGATCCTTGTGATGAATATTCACTAGGCATATTTTAGCGCAAGATTTGTCACAGTGGTCTTCCCCACAGACTTCAGTGCACAAAGAAAATACCATGGTGGAATTAGGTACGTGATCTGTACTCTTCCCGCTGTGGTTCTGCCCAGGAGGAAGGTCTGCATGTTGTGAAGGATTGGACTCAAGGGGATGGAGTGCTTGCACGTGGTCCTCGGAAACGGCACTCTATGCACTTGATAGGAGTTTTACATTCCTTAGCAAAGTGATCGGTGGAAGCACAGCATCTATAACATACCCCAAAAGTCTTTAGGAGTTCCTTTCGTTCTTGTAGGGGCTTCTTTCTGAAACCGATACATTTTTTAAGAGGGTGAGGCTTCTTGTGGATGGGACATAATCGGTTTGGGTTTTCGATCTTGACGCTCTTGTTTGAGGCGGGAGCTAAGGCGGGAGTGGGAATAATGTCTGTCTTCCTAACAGACACGGGACCTCTGCGGTTCCTGTAGCTAGTATGTATGTTGTCGCCTTTAGGTGAGGGAGTATTGAACTCACTGAATGCAAAACTAGGATCGTTCTTGGTGTCAGCAATGTTCCTGACAAAATTGCAGAAGTAGGAGAACGGGGGAAAGGAAACCTTGTTTTCCCGTTTGTATGATGACCCAACTTGGATCCACTTTTCTTGTAGGCCATGCGGAAGCTTGCAAATGATAGGGTTAACTCCTCGAGCAGTGTCCAGGTAACTGAGGCCAGGTAGCTTAGGGTCGGTTTTGGCAAGCTGGACTTCGAGAAGAAGGTCACTGAGTCTCTGGAACTCTTTATTGTCCTTACCAGATATCCTTGGGAAATTTTCCAATCGTTTGAGCAATGCATTCTCTATGGCTTCAGGACTACCGTAAGTCTGTTCTAGACGCTCCCATGCTGCGGTGAGACCTGCAGTTGGATTGTCGATGTAGACTGACCTGAGGCTCTTGACACGTTCTGTAGACTGTGGGCCAAGCAACCCGATCAGCAGATCCAGCTCACGACCGGCAGTAATACCGATACTGCCTATTGTAGTTTTGAAAGCGGCTTTCCAGCTTCTATAATTTTCAGGATGGTCGTCGAAGTTTACTAGGCCTGACTTGGTGAGCTCATGTCGAAGTAAGTACTTTACTAACTCTGTTGTATCAGTTGCCTCTGACTTTACATAGGAGGTTGCTGGTTGATTGTTGTGGATTGCATTGTTTATGGTATTGTTGTAAAGAGACGTGGGAAGATATGGTGCAGCAAGGGCATTCAGCTGAATTGTTGGGTGAAGGTCTGGAACAGTACTGTTAGCAGGAGGTTGGCGACTTGCTTGCGGATTAGTGTGCCGTTTTGTGACATATGCGGGATCAGCATGACAGTCGGGAGCTGCACTGGGGTGGTTTTGCATGTAGGAAGTGGCTGGAACAGCTTTTACCTGATGATGTGGTGAAGTCCTTGCGTTGCCGTGAAACGTGGAGGTAATTGAGTGTTCACTGCTGTGGTTTAGAACATAGTTCTTAGTGCATTCGAAAGGATCTTCTACATCTTCCTTGACGCTGACCCTTTCACTAGCGTTTTCATCTGCACCGATAGCTTGTTCCAAAACCTTTAGTTTTGCTGCAGCTGCCTCGTAGTTGCTCTGTTCCTTTAAAGCTTCAATTGCTGCCCTTTGACGTGCCGTTTGAGCTTCTATTGCTGCCTTTTGATGCGCTGCCTCGGCTTCCATTACTGCCTTTTGATGCGCTGCCTCGGTTTTCATTACTGCCTTTTGATGCGCTGCCTCGGCTTCCATTACTGCAACCTCGGCCTCCATGTCTGCTCTCTTTTTTGCATATGCGGCCCGTACTTTGATAGCCTCTGCTTCGGCGCGGGCATTTATTAGCTGTTCACTAAGCGTTGAGTGCCTTGAACTTCGGGATCTAGAGGAACCTTTAGAACGTCTGGTGGATACAGATTTGTGAGATACAGTGTCCCGTGGCAGCATTAATTTTGCTTCTGCCTTTGCTTTAGTTCGCTGGATAAAGCTTTCTCTTTCCTCATTAAGAAGCTGGGCATTATTAAGTTGCTCTAAGGACTCCTCAGTGTTGATGCTTTGCAGAATAGTTTTATATTTATTGCTTGTAGTCTGGTACAGTTCATATGAAGCAGAGAGATGCTTTATGGCGCCCTCTAGTTGCAGTACCTCATGGCTGGGACATGAAATCACATCAATGTGGGTGAGGATTTTATCCCAAATCTGCTTCAAACTGGTTGCTAGTTCAGTTCTCATGGATTCATAGTTCTCTTTAACCTTCCAAGTGGGTTTCACAGAGCGTTTGGTCAATGCAGTGGACTCTGGGTCCTCATCCTGGCTTTCTCTGTGTGAAGCATGCTGTGGTGTTTCATCACACACTGAGCCCTTTCCACTCATGATGGCCTGCAGTACACAGGCTTGACTGTAGCAATGAAGAGTGTCTGTATACTGTGAGGAGCTGTAACAAGCTGTGCTGGGGTTGTATGCAGAATTCTCATGCAATACACACAGTTACACTTCACTATGATCTGTCCTGTGACGCAGTTATCTCTGTGCAGGCTGCTGGATACGTTCTTTTACTATTCTGAATCGGCTGCAAAGGCTATGAATGTGGTTTTTCAGTAGCACATGGTTCCTAAATGCTCTGAAGAGATCGTTCATCCCAAATCACCTTTCAGATAGCTTACTCAGTCACAACTCACATAAGAGAAGATCTGGCGATGTTTATTCGTCGTATGATCTGTAGAATGCAAGTTACAACAGGTAAAAGAACGATTCTTCCATGCAGGTATAGAAGATACACACAGGTCAGATGAATTACAGCATTAAAATGACTGATACAGAAAAAGAGGGGGAGGAGAGACTGAGCAGCATGGAAACTACGGAATGCCACAAGAGACAAACTAGATAGACATTAAAGAGACAGTACATAATAAAAAATAATATCATGTAACATGACAGGGCCCCTTACACAGCTTCAGGCATGGGCCTGGGGGGTACTGCCGCAAATTTAGAAAGACAAACTAAAGAAAAATATATAGAAAAAAAGGAACAAAAAAGATTAAAAAAATAAATTAAAAAATATCAATTTTTTTTTTTTTTTTTTATTTAAAAAAAGGTGACTTGCCATCTGGGGTCCTGTGCTCACACACACCACATCCACTTCACATTGGATTAGCCCAAGTCCACCATGCAGGACTTGGGAGTAGAGATGTACAGATCTGTTCGCCGGCGAATAGTTTGCGGCGATTTTCGCTTGTTCGCGTTCGCCGCCGCGGGCGAACATATGCGATGTTCGATCCGCCTCCTATTAATTAACATTGAGCAAACTTTGACCCTCTACCTCACAGTCAGCAGACACATTCCAGCCAATCAGCAGCATACCCTCCCTCCCTGACCCTTCCACCTCTCGGGCAGCATCCATTTTAGATTCATTCTGAACTTGCATTCTTAGTGAGAGGAGGGACAGTGTTGCTGCTGCTGATTTTATAGGGAAATGCTAGCTAGGCCAGTGTACTCCAGTCCTGAAAGACTCATCTGATCTCTGCTGTTAGAACAGCACCCCAAACACCCCCCTAATTAATCAGTCTGCTTTTTTTTTCTCTCTGTAATCTGTGCTACGTGGTTTACAGAGAGAGAGAGAGTGTAATTTTTTGGAGTTAGAGCAGGCAGGCTAGTCAGTTAATGTTACAGTGTGTAGAGGATATATATATATACATCACCAGGAGTTGTACATATATTTATACACTGTATAGTTTAGTTAGATTAGAGGTGCAGGGTGCTGTGTAATATAAAGGGGTCCAGTGGTGGAGGGTTCTATGTAAAGGGGCCCAGAGCTGTGGGGTGCTGTGTAATGTAAGGGGCCCAGTGGTACAAGCTGCTGTGTAATATAAAGGTGCCCAGTTCTGCAAGCTGCTGTGTAATATAAAGTGGTGCAGGGTGCTATGTAAAGGGGCCCAGTTCTGCAAGCTGCTGTGTAATATAAAGTGGTCCAGTGGTGCTGGGTGCATTGTAGAGGGGCCCAGAGCTGTGGGGTGCTGTGTAATGTAAGGGGCCCAGGCTCACAGGGTAAACTCTGCCCACCTGCCTGCCAGTGCCACATCTCATCTATATTGTGTTGGCACAGTTGATAAGATATAAAAACAAAATTCACTGCAATACTAAATAGTAGTCTTTTGTCTGCCAGGGTGTCTTTGCCTCACAGGGTAAACTCTGCCCACCTGCCTGCCAGTGCCACATCTCATCTATATTGTGTTGGCACAGTAGCTTGCACGCATAGTACAACTAAACTAATCTAAAAAAAATGACAGGCAGAGGCAGGCCACCCCGCAGGGGCCGTCGTGGTGCTGTGATTCCCTTTGGCCCTAGAATAATGCCCAGTGTTCAGAGGCTACGTACCCTGAACTCGAAAAGTTCTGAGGACATAGTTGACTGGCTAACACAGGACACCCAATCTTCTACAGCTTCCGCTCGAAACCTTGACGCACCATCCTCCTCCCACTCAGCTTCGGGCACCTCTCAAGTTACCACTCGCCCGCCTGCCGCCACCACCAACACTAGCATCACAGCTGCTTCACTTGATCTGTCAGAGGAGTTATTTACACATGAGTTGGAAGAAATGAGTGATGCGCAACCATTATTGCCAGAGGATGTAGATAAAAGGGATATGACTCAGTCAGGCAGCATTACACACATGGACGTATGGTGTGATGATGATGTACCCGCTGCTGCTTCCTTTGCTGAGTTGTCAGATACAAGTGAAGCGGTTGATGATGACGATGTGTCCGGGGATGTCATGTGGGTGCCCGCTCGAAGAGAAGAACAGGGGGAAAGTTCAGATGGGGAGACAGAGAGGAGGAGGAGACGAGTTGGAAGCAGGGGGAGGTCGTCGCAAGGAGCTAGTGGCACAGTCAGACAGCATGTATCGGCACCCGGGGTCAGCCAGACAGCACGCCAATCAACGCATGCTGTTGCCACCACCAGAATGCTGTCATTGCAAAGCTCAGCAGTGTGGCATTTATTTTGTGTGTCTGCCTCTGATAACAGTGATGCTATTTGCAACCTGTGCCAAAAGAAACTGAGTCGTGGGAAATCCAACACCCACCTAAGTACAACTGCTTTGCGAAGGCACATGATCACACATCACAAACGCCTATGGGATCAACACATGATGACGAGTACAAGCAGCACACAAGCTCGAAGCCACCATCCCCCTCCTGGTGCAGCATCTTCAGTCACGTCAACCACTGCTGTCCTCCTTGCCCCCTCTCAACCATCCGCCACTCCGTCTCTCACCTTGAGCAGTTCCTGCTCATCTGCCCACAGTCAGGTGTCTGTCAAGGACATGTTTGAGCATAAGAAGCCAATGTCACAGAGTCACCCCCTTGCCCGGCGTCTGACAGCTGGCTTGACGGAACTCTTAGCCCGCCAGCTTTTACCATACAAGCTGATGGAGTCTGAGGCCTTCAAAAAATTTGTAGCTATTGGGACACCGCAGTGGAAGGTACCCGGCCGAAATTTCTTTTCACAAAAGGCAATCCCCAACCTGTACTCTATTGTGCAAAAGGAGGTCATGGCATCCCTGGCACACAGTGTTGGGGCAAGGGTCCATCTGACCACTGATACCTGGTCTGCAAAGCACGATCAGGGCAGGTATATCACCTACACTGCGCATTGGGTAAACCTGCTGACGGCTGCCAAGCATGTAAAAAGAGAGGGGACACAGGGCCATTACTGAATAATCTGACAATAGGGGAGGGCAACAATCAGTTCCAGTTTGGGGATGGGGATGGGGAGTATCTGAAAAACCTAAAGGCCCTCTCAGTATATTTATTCTGTTCTTTTTATGTATTATAGATTATTTCTAGTCATTTAAGGGTCTTTCTGTCGTCCCGCCTTCTCCACACCTTTGGACTTGGGATTCATTCCCTTCTGCTAGGTTTATTGTCCGCCTGGGTGGTCCCAGGATGTACTGCAACCAATCCGTCACTTCCATTGCCTCAGTCTCTAGAAACTTAAATAAATCAGGTAGATCTGTCGGATGTTGTAATAAGAAGGATCTTGTATTTTTCTTTATTGTTAAAGAAAGTGGGTAGCCCCACCAATAAGTCCCCCTAGATTTCTTAATTTTATCTAGCAAAGGACGTAACTTCGCCCTTCGCTGTAAAGTAGCTCAGGATAGATCTGGTAGGATTTTAATCTGTGAACCTTCATATGTGATCTCTCCTGCCTCCCACGCTCCACGACTTATCAACTCCTTATGAGAGTAGCGCTGGAGGCAACAAATCACGTCTCTAGGTCTATTAGGGTTCACTGAGTGGGGACCCAAAGATCTATGGAGTCTTTCAAACTCAAATACCTGATGTGTGGGGGGAGTGGCTATTTGGAGGCATATTGCTTGAACAGTCTTTTCTAATGTCTCTTTCTTCACTGTCTCGGGGACCCCTCTAAACCTCAAGTTTTTGCGACGGTTGTGGTCCTCGAGTTCCTCATATTTCAGTTGCATAAAGCCAAACTATTGTAACAACTCCATAAAAAGTATTTAAACACTAGGGGCCAGATTCAGAAAGCATTTACGTCGGTGTATCTCCAGATACGCCGCTGTAATTTCAAATGTGCGCCGTCGCATCTTTGCGCCGATTCACAAAGCGAGATACGTCTAAAAACATGGCTTCAGCCGTCCGACGTAACTTGCCTACGCCGGCGTATCATGGGCGCATAGTTACGCTGGACGCATTCGGCGTTTCCATTATAAATATGCAAATGACCTAGATACGCCGATTCACAAACGTACTTGCGCCCGGGTATTTATTATACGCTGTTTACGCAAGGCGTACGACCGGCGTAACTTTACCCCTCATAAAGCAGGGATAAGTCATGTTAAGGTATGGACGTCGGAACGACCGTCAAAATTTACGTTGTTTACGTAAGTCGTACGTGAATAGGGCTGTGCGTAAGTTACGTTTACGTCGTAGGCAGTGTTCGACGTATCTTAGGCATTCTAGCCGACATGATTTTGAGCATGCGCACTGGGATACGTCCAAGGACGGCGCATGCGCCGTTCGTTCGGCCCCTCATTTACATGGGGTCATGGCTCATTGTAATACAACACGCCCACTGCCTTGATAATTTGAATTAGACGGGCTTACGCCGGCCCATTTACGCTACGCCGTCGTAACTTAGGGGGCAAGTTCTTTCTGAATACGGTACTCGCCTCTCTAAGTTACGGCGGCGTAGCGTATATGAGATGCGCTACGCCTGCCGAAAGTTACGCCATGAATCCGGGCCCTTTCTTGATGTAAATAAGGCAGACACCAGACAGCTTTTAACCCGAAAATCAAGATAAGATTATACAGTATATAAAACTGTATATTTCACTTAAAAAAGCCAGCAAAATATTGTAGTGACTATGGGCCAGATTCACAAAGCACTTACGCCGGCGTATCTAGAGATGCGCAGCGTAATTGTAAATATGCGCCGTGCGTATCTATGCGCCGTATCCTCAAAACGAGATACGCCTGAAACCCAGCTTTTTCCGACCGACGTAAAATGATTACACCGGCGCATCTTGGGGCGCAAAATACGCTAGACGCACCATTGTTTTGCTAGTCAAATATGCAAATGAGGGAGATACGGCAATCCACAAAAGGATCTGGTTTGTGCGGTGCAGGCTACGCCCTGTGCGCATCAGCTGTTTGTCCGGCGTAAAGTTACCCCTTATAAAAGCAGCCTTAACTTTGCACCAGACGTGTGCAGGTCAGCTAAAGCAACAGAGACGTGTGCAGGTCAGCTGAGCACACACACTTGCAGGACAACAATTTGTATGCCAAGATGCCAGGGGCATCCATGCTCATAGCTATACTAGTGACTTTAAAGGTGCGCAGAAGGCACCTTTGCATGTTAAACCCACACATTAATCATGGCACAATGAGAATGCATGCATGCACACCACTGTGGTCCCTAGCACAGACACATCATATCCGCATCTAATTGGATTAGACCAAAGTACACTGCACGGTACTAGGGAGCAGCAACGCCACTCCAAGGCTCCAATTATGTCACTGTACATTCATACACCATTCACATGGACCTGGGATCACTTCTCCCTGGTCCTGGGGAACCCTTCTCCACCAAAACTGATGGTGACACCCCTTTTCTGGCAGGAATGTCACCCCCACATTCATACATCATTCACAAACATAAAACAAATCATAATCACAGTAAAAACAAAAAAGAATTATAAAACACTGAAAAAAAAAGTACATCACAAATTAACGTTGGCGTGACCCACACCTGGGCCGGCCACGGCCCCTCGGGAGACTCATGGGGGGGGGATCAGGGGAAGGAGGAGCCTCCCCTGGGCTCTGCCCACCTGCTGGCCTGCCCTCCAAGGCCACGGCTATCCTGTTGAGGCCCACAGTGAGGGCTGCCGTATTGGCCTGGACAGCCTGGGTATTGGCCTGGACAGCCTGGGTCAGGGCATGCACCTCCTGACCCACGCCTGCTGTGGCAGTCTGCAGTTCATTAAAGCAGTTGATGAATGCCAAGGAGTTCATGCTCACGTCCATCACGGAGTCCTTTATGGAGACCAGGCTCTCCTCCATCTGGGCCAATGTCTGGGTGACCTGACCCAGATGGCGGGTCTGAAGGGCCTGGTCCCTCTGCAGATTAACAGGCAGAAAGTCTGCCACCCCCCTGGTCTTCCGGTGGCCTTCCTGCCTCCAGATGAGGCTTGTGGCCTGGGAGAAGGGGAGCCCCCTGGGGGGGAGCCCTGTTAAGGGAGGAGTGGGAGGGGCTACCCCTGATGGAGGCCTGACTGCTGCCAGCCACAGGAGGAGCCTCATCCAAAAGGCAAAGTATTTCACTGGCAATGGTGACCTCCTCCTCCTCCTCAATCTCCTCCCCCTCATCCTCCTCATGCGGTGAGTTGTGGCCACTCCCCTCCCCTGAGAACTCCTGCCTTTCCTGGGGATCTTCAGCAGCCTGATGTCCGGGGGATGGTGCAGACTGGCCAGATGGCCCCGCACCCTCCTGGCCATCTGTGGATGACACAAAACATACACAGGTTGGAGGATCCACACACTTGTCACATATTCCCTTCCCCCCCCCACACACATGCTACTCACCAGATAGGAAAAAAAAACGTACCGGTCCTCACGGCCTCATCGGAGTCAAGGCCAGGAAGGCCCACCACTTGCTGCCTGTTGAAGCACCGGGCCACTGCACGCTCCTCATCAGTCAGCCTGATGGTGCAAGGTGGTCCCCCTCCAGTGCCCATGGAATGTACTGTAAGCTTGGCCAGCTTATCACGGACCACGCTCCTAAGATCATTAATCTTTTTTGCGATACCACTGATGGTCCTTGTCTCCCCCCCAACGCATTGATTTCATCAGCAATGTCCTGGAGGATATCCTTCTTCCTGGCCGGGGTGGTGTCCCGGCTCTCAGGGCCATGCAAAAAAAGCCCATTTCGGGTGATGGCCCTGGCAAAGATCTCCTTCTCATGGACAGTGAAGTTAAATGTTCTCCTCTTTGGTGCCATATCACCACCAAACACTCAGCACCAAACAGACACAAAAACAGACAGCACACACAGACACAAAACCAGACACAAAAACCAGACACCATAATCAGACAGCACAAACAGACAGCTAATACAGACACCAAAAAACACACAGAAAAAACAAACAGCTAATACAATCTCCTACTCCAATAAATCTTTCCTATAACACTCCTACACAAACCAACACACAGCCACAGACAACAGAACAAAAGCACCTTGCTTCAGGAAGGGAAACACATGGATGTACTTTTGCAATGGAAGGGCGTTTGTCTGGGCCTATTTATACACAGGGCGTATCTCACTAAGTACCCTGGGCCTAGTTCCTATCTCACTGATTGCGCCGGGCCGAGTTCTGAGCATACACAGTGAGGTGCAGAATCATGCGCGCATGCGCAGTCCGGCCGGCCCTTCATTTGCATGGGGTCACGGCTCATTTCAATGGAGTACGCCAACTTCCTTCCCACTTTCAATTACCCCGCCTTAAGCCTCGGAATTTACATTACGCTGGCGCAAAATTGGGCGCAAATACTCTGTGGATACGGTACTTGCGTCTCTAAATTGAGCCGGCGTAACGTAACAGAGATGCGCTACGCCGGTCTATATATGTGCCGCTCTACGTGAATCTGGCCCTATGTTCACTGTACTTAACCAGTTAGCAACCGCCCTATAGACGAAATACGTCTACAAGGCGGTTGCTTAACTCTGGGAGGGCGTCAATGTACGTCCTCCCAGAATCGCGCTCCCGCGCGCCCTGTGGGGCGCGCACACGGGAATCTCCGTGACCGCCGGGTCCTCCGGACCCGGCTGATCGCGAATCACGGTAAATCGCCGCTGATAGCGGCGGTTTACCACGTGATCGCTCCGTCCAATGACGGAGCGATCACTAGTAAACAACCTGGCGTCATGTGATGACGCCGGTTCCTCCCTCTCCTCTCTGTACCGAACGGTACAGTGTGAGAGAGGAGAGGGGAGAGAGCGCATGCAGCAGCAGCTGCTGCGAGCTGGATCTGTGACACATGCAGTCACAGATCCAGCCAGCCATCCATCCCTCCCTGTGCAATACTCTGCAATGCCCCAGCAATACTCTGCAATGCCCCAGCAATACTCTGCAATGCCCCAGCAATACTCTGCAATGCCCCAGCAATACTCTGCAATGCCCAAGCAATACTCTGCAATGCCCAAGCAATACTCTGCAATGCCCAAGCAATACTCTGCAATGCCCCAGCAATACTCTGCAATGCCCAAGCAATACTCTGCAATGCCCCAGCAATACTCTGCAATGCCCAAGCAATACTCTGCAATGCCCAAGCAATACTCTGCAATGCCCCAGCAATACTCTGCAATGCCCCAGCAATACTCTGCAATGCCCCAACAATACTCGGCAATACACTGCAATGCCCCGGCAATACTCTGCAATGCCCCGTCAATACTCTGCAATGCCCCAGCAATACTCTGCAATGCCCCAGCAATACTCTGCAATGCCCCAGCAATACTCTGCAATACCCCAAAATACTCTGCTGCAATACCCCAAAATACTCTGCTGCAATACCCCAAAATACCCCACAATACTCCGCAATACCCCACAATACTCCGCAATACCCCACAATACTCCGCAATACCCCACAATACTCCGCAATACCCCACAATACCCTGCAACGTTGCCTATGGGGATTCTTAGGTAGCGAAGTTTGGCGCCATTCCACGAGCGTGTGCAATTTTGAAGGGTGACATGTTGGGTATCTATTTACTCGGCGTAACTTCATCTTCCACATTTATGCAAAAGAATGAAGAAAAAATACAAAATTTACTAAATTTTATAACCGAAACAAAGAAAAATTCTTTTTTTTTTACAGAATTTTCAGTCTTTTTTCTCTTTATAGCGCAAAAAATAAAAAAAACAACGGTGATTAAATACCACCAAAAGAAAGCTCTATTTGTGTGAAAAAAAGGACGAAAATTTAATTTGGGTACAGTGTTGTATGACTGAGTAATTGTCATTCAAATTGTGAGAACACCGAAAGCTGAAAATTGGTCTGGTTATTAAGTGGGTTTACGTGGTCAAGTGGTTAAAGGGGTTGTAAAGGTTCCTTTATTTTCTTCTAAATAGGTTACTTTAAGCTTGTGCATTGTTGGTTCACGTACCTTTTCCTTCCATTATCCTTCTAAATGTTTTTTTTCTTTGTCTGAATTTCTCACTTCCTTTTTCTCCTCAGTAAGTTTTCCACCATCATCCGAGCGGTGGAAAGTCATTTAGAACAGCTTACTGAGGAGGAACAGGAAGTGAGAAATTCAGACAAAGAAAAAAACATTTAGAAGGGAAATGGAAGGAAAATTTAGAAAATAAAAAACAAACCTTTACAACCCCTTTAATCATTTTTACTTGGTCCTGTTTTAAACAGGAGAGAAAATATTTTACTTGTTTAAAAAATATATTTTTTTTTCACTGGGAAAAAAAATCATTTTAATATTTATTACTGTATCTGTTCTTCTTATATATGGCCATTTGTATGGGTGTTCCAGTAAAACATCATACTTTTTGAACTGCACAAAAATAGATTGTTGTATTGGTGTATGTGAAATAGACATGTGCAATTAGTTTTGTTACAATTTTTTTTAACAAATTTAGACAAATATGTTAATTTGGAATTGTACAAACTAAAAAAAAAATGGTTTAACAAATTTTTCGAAAGTCCAGAAATTCTTAAATTGGAAATTCGATAATTTGAAATTTCGGAAATTCAGAATTTGAAAAATCAAAAATAAGACCGAAAATGCGAAAAACCAAAAGGACTCAAAAATCTGAAATTTTATAATTATCGAATTTTCGAATTTACAATATTTCAAATTTTTGGACTTTCTTTCTTATTTTCGGATTTTTTCATTTTCAAATTTCCGGATTTTCAAATTTCCAAATTTAATATTTTTCGAATTTACGAAATTTGTGCCTACGATAAATGAATTGGGCTAATTTTTACCGTTGTCTTATTTTTTCATTCAAAAAAATGAATTTTTTCCACAATGAACCGAAAAACTAAAAAAAAAAACGAAAACTAACCCAAACTAATTTCTCAGCAGTGCACATGTCTAATGTGAAAGTAAAAAAATTGATTTGCGCATCTTTTTATATTTTGTCCCTGTATATACAATTAGGGATGGGCCGAACACCCCCTGTTCAATTCGCAGCAGAACTCCCAAATAGGAGAAAAGTTCTGACCCAAATGGCGAACCCCATTGAAGACTCTGGGAACTAAATAGGAAAAAGATTTGCCGCAAGATCACTTTTATCGGCGGCGGGAGCGGGCCCCCTCCCGGCACTCTCCGGTACCCTCTGCCGCTTACCAGCAGCGGAGGCGATCCCTGGTTTGGTATGGAAACGAGTGAATGGAAGATGGCCCCCCCCCCCCCCCCCCGTCTCCATATCATAGCAAGGTGGTAGAGACGTCAAATGTCACTTCCACTCATAGCTCTTAAAGGGAAAAAATGTTTCACATGACATTTAATTATTGTTTTTTTTTAATTGCATTTTAGTGTAATAATGAGATCTGAAGTCTTTTTTTTTTTAATTTTTTATTTATCATCAAAGAAACCAGTCCACACGGACCAACTTTATACAATAATACCAGTAGAGATAATGGAATTCGTATACAGTTACAAATATACATGTGGGCTTATGCGCCTATAAACATTATTTCGGTGAAGCATCAAAGTGTAATTTAAGCCCCGGGAAGGATGTAACCCTCCGCCTTTGAAGTTATTACCTCATGCCTTGATAGCGTATCCCGTACGGACTGGCCCCCAGGTCCATTTTCCGTTTTCAGTAAAGGAAATAGGATGGAGGTTAGAGAGTAGAGAGGTGTGGAGAAAAGTATAGTAAAGAGTGAGTGGGGAAGTTAAAGAGAGAGAAAACAGGAGGGGGGGGGGGGGGGGAGTTGCACGAGCAGGGTCGATGTAAAGCGCCCCGAAGGGCGTAAGGTGTAACTAATCTGTTTCCGCATATTTTGCATGTCTAGATGAGCAGGCATTATACCTGCAGCTGGTTTAGGGTCGGGCAGTCGACTTCTCTGAGACTCTGACCTTCGTCTGAGTATTTAAACATGTTGTACAGCTGCCACGTCTCAGAGTATGTCTCCTGACGTTGTTGGCTGGAGAGGACCAAGTCTTCCATTCGGCTGATCTCGTCTACTTTGTTCAGCCAGAGAGCAATAGTCGGTGGTATATTGGTTGCGTGCAGGAGGAAGTAGGCCGGGTCATCCGGGACTATGTAACCTGTAAATTTTTGTGTGATCCGGCGTACCTCTCCCCAGAAGCCCCTGATCCGTGGACAGGCCCAGAAGACGTGGAGCAGAGTACCCCTATCCTGCTGGCATCTCCAGCAGGCGTCGGAGGTGTTGGGGAATAGTTTCTTTAGGAGGTCTGGGGTCCTATACCAGCGGGTAAGAACCTTATAGTTTGTCTCCTGGGTTTTCGCGCACAACGATGATTTGTGTGCGAAGCGGATTATGTTCTGTTTCATGGTGGGTGAGAACCGCGTATTTAGGTCGTTTTCGCATTTTGCCATGGCCGGTATCTGGTAGTCTCCGGGGGGGGTGATCAACATGGCATAAAGCAGGGAGAGAGCATGTGGGAGCACTCCAGTCTCTTCACATAACTCCTCCAATTCCGTCAGATTAATTTTTAAGTTGGAGAGCTCGCCGTAAGTGTCAAATTCCCGGAAGAGTGCCGGGAGTGAGGTGTCAGGGTCCGTGAGGGTAAAAAGCAGGTCGTCTGCATACGCGGAGACTTTGTAGTGTGCTTTTGTGGTAAGTACGCCTTTAATGTCAGGATTCAGCCGGACGTGGCACAGGAAGGGCTCTAGCGATAGTGCGAATAGGAGGGGTGATAGGGGGCACCCCTGTCTCGTCCCATTAGTTATTGGGAATGAATCCGATAACACCCCATTAGTTCTTACCCGTGCCGTCGGACCATTGTACACCGCCGCTACCCAATTCCTCATTTTGTCCCCCAGTTCTACGTGCTCTAAGGTTGACATCATAAACTGCCAGTCCACTCGGTCGAACGCCTTTTCGGCGTCCGTTCCGACAAACAGGCCAGGTGTTTTACTGGAGGACACCATGTGTAGGAGGTTAAGCACCTTAATCGTATTGTCCCGGGTTTCCCTCGTGGGTACGAAGCCCACCTGGTCCAGGTGAATAAGACGCGGGAGGTGTCCCTGGAGTCTCGATGTCAGGACTTTGGTGAATATTTTGAGGTCTGTATTGAGGAGGGATATGGGACGGTATCTGCCGCAACTAGCTGGGTCCTTACCTTCTTTTAAAATTACAGATATTTGGGCCTGTAGAGTGGTGGCGTGAAACGGTTTCCCCGCGCCTAATTCATTGAACAGTTTTACCATATGTTGTCCCACTGTTGGGAGTAGAGTCTTGTAGTACGCAATGGTAAGGCCGTCAGGGCCTGGGGCTTTACCCGGTTTGGCGCTTTTCAGTGCTAATTGGATCTCTGGAAGTGTAATGGGGTCTTCCAGGCTGTCTCAAGCCTCAGTGGGTAGGGAGGGCATTAGAGACGTGGAGATATAGTCCCGTATTGAGTCCGCCTGAGTGGGGGGTTTGGTCAGATTATACAGGGAGCTATAGAACTGCCTAAATTCCTGAGAAATCTGCTGTGGAGTGGACTGTTTCTGCCCTGTAGGGGATAGTACGTGTGGAATGTAGGAGGCTAGTCGACGGGAGCGCAGTGTGTTAGCTAGCAACTTGCCGCATTTGTTACCCGACTCATAGGTGTAGCGTCGACAGGTCTGCATTGCCGCTTTGGCCTTGAAGTGCAAGAGATCCGTGACCTGTGAGCGAAGCACATCTAGTTCCGCGCCGATTTGTCTACTCGGGGTTAATTTATGTGTGGATTCCAACGTCCGCAGCCTAGTAAGGAGCAATTGTGCCGATCGTTCTTTTTTCAGTCGTGCGCCGTGCTTAATAAGCACCCCCCGGATCACCGCTTTGTGTGCCTCCCAAACTACGCCCACGTCACTGTCAGGGGAGCTATTAGTGGAGAAGTAATGAACTAGCTCCGTGATGACGTCTGTCATGACCTCTGTGTTTTATAAGAGCCCCTCATTAAGTCGCCACAGTGGCCTCTGACTCCCCTGGAACTCAGAGAGGGAATACTTCAGAGTTACTGGGGCGTGGTCTGACCATGTGATCGAGCCAATGTCAATGCCCTGAACCGCGTCTATGTGGTAAGAGGAAGTAGTCGATCCTCGAATACGTTTGGTGCGTCCTGGAGAAAAAGGTATAATCCCTCTCTCCAGGATGCATAAGATGCCAGGCGTCTATCAGTTGCATCGAGTGTAGGGTAGCGTCGATACGCTTCCGCATATCTCGGGTCAAGGACGACCTCCCGGTAGATGTGTCTTCAGTCGGGATCAGGGATACATTCAGGTCTCCCCCCAGTATCAGATGGCCTTCCGCGAAGCGCCTGAGCTGTATCAAGGTTTTCCTCAGGAAAACATCCTGCTGAGCATTGGGAGCATAGAGGTTGGCCTACTCTTAGCTTCCGTATATTGAGAATGGTGTGCCGTGGGGAAAAACCTGTTTTTCAGGAGCGGTAGGTTGGATTTCTTAAAATGTGTCTCCTGGAGGAGTACCACATCTGTTCCCATGCGCCGCATGTCCTGTAGCAGCATGCGTCTTTTTTCGGGGGAGTTAAGACCCTTGACGTTAAATGACGTCACCATCAGCACCTCCATGCTCGTGCAGTGGGGGGGGTTATGGGAGATGGGTAGGTGTGCCCTGGTGGAAAAAAGGGGGGGGGGAGTGTTGGAAGGAAAAGAGGGAACAGAGAAGTAGAAGGAGAAAAGGGAAGAGAGTAGAAAAAGGTGGAAGATAAAGAGCTCAAAGGGAAGGTCCCAGATGGGGCCTCCAAGGAGCTTCTACCAAATTAGCCGAAAACAGCTATAAGCGTTCTCTGGGTGTCCCCAGGGAACGAGCGCAGCCCTAGGTGGGGGAGATGTGCTAAACAGGGACAGTAAGGTTTTGATAGTGTCAAACCTGAGACCCCGGTTTTCACATCTTCCTTTCACGGATACGGTCTTCCTGTGCAGGGGAGCCACCATAGCGGCTTGCACAATGTCTGTCGGGCCTCAGCTCTGCCCGGATCGGGTCATCAAGGGGTTCATTCAGCGTACAAGGGGGGACACGGCAGACAGCAAGGGCCCGCTCCCCCTCAAGAAGGAGCCTACTCCGTCGAGTGCTCCCAGGGCCAGGATCATCCAAGGGGAAAGGGGGATCACCCGGCGCCACCCCAAAGGCAATGACCCGCAAGCGGGGCGGCCATAAACAATGTAGTCAAGGGGGGGGAAATGGGGAACATCTCCATAGGAGGCCATGAATATCGCCCAACAGTCTCCGGGCGCTTCTAAAAATCTATCCACAGGGGGGGTGACCTGGAAGTGTCGAGGGGGAGTCTCATGGAGCCGGGATGGTGGCTCGGCAGGGGTAGAAGTATTTGGCTTGCGGCCTAGGGCCTACTCACGTGCTGCCCCCCCGCGGGCCGAATGGCATCGCCGTCTTCCCCTCTGCTGGCGTGGATTCAAGGGACCTCCGGTCGGTCGGGGGAAGAATTGGAGCCAATCCGGGACCTGAATAGGCTCAGAGCCCAAGAAGCGAAAGAGGGCCGGGAGATCCGCTGGGCTTCGGAGGGTAAAGGCCTCGGCGTCCTTCCGAAAGGTAACCGCCAGCGGGTATCCCCAGCGGTATGTGTGTCCCGACTGCCTGGCGAGTTCCAAAAGAGGGCGCAGCAGTGCTCTATGTCGCAGGGTCGCCCTGGAGAGGTCGGGCATGATGCGGACCTGTGCCCCGTCTATCTCGATGTCTCCCAGGCTCTGCGGAGGATGGCCTCCTTCTGGTTGTAACGGTGGAGGCGGCATATTATATCCCGCGGTCTTTCCTGGTCCGTCGGTTTAGGCCCGAGCACTCTATCCAGGATAATCACTGCCCCCGGATCCTCTAGAACGTTGCGGAAGATCCCGGAAATTTTTGCGCCCACGTCCTCTGCCTCTGCGGGTTCAGGTAGCCCGCGGATCCGTAGATTACTGCGGCGGCTTCTATCTTCCGCCTCCTCCATATGGAGCTGCAGTGTAATAGCCGCATCTCGGTGCTGGTCCCGAGAATGCTCCAGTGCCGCCACCCGATCCGCCAGGGATGAGACGGACTCCTCACCCGGTCGGTAAGGGTGGAGACCTCCCCTCTCACCTCCTGGATGTCCCTCCTGTGCGTCTCCTCTAGCTTCAGGATCAAGGTTTCGATGTCGCTCCTCGTCGGCAAGGCCTGAAGTAGGGCCTTAATGACCGGGTCAAGGTTAGCCAGCTCCGGGGCCTGTAAGCCCGACATCTCTCCCTGGAGGGGGGCTTCCGTGGGTTCCTGGTTGAATAGGAACCAGTCTTCCGATCCACTGGGGCCCGGTAGTTGCGAGCGAGGGTCCTCTGCTTCACCACGTGGAGGGTCTCGTGCCTCTGGTAGGCCCGGATCTGGGGAGACGTCCTGTAGGACCTTGAAATACTTTGAGATTTCTCCAGTATTCTTCCCCGACGGGGTGCCCTTCGATGCTGCTCTGGTCCCGTATCTTTTATTGGGGTTCATGCCGGTTTCAAGGCGTTTTTTGGCTCAAAACTGGGGGATCAGGCCGGGAGCTCAGATGGTATGCAGCCTCACTCTGCCATGTCCAGACCACGCCCCCCATCTGAAGTCTTTTTGACCCCACATCTCATAGAAGAACAGTGTAAAAAAATTAAAATAAAAGGTAAAAAAAATGTAAGTGTACCCTGTCCCACTGAGCTTGCGTGCAGAAGCGAACGCATGCGTGAGTAGCGCCCGCATATGAAAACGGTGTTCAAAACACACAAGTGAGGTATCGCCACGATCATTAGAACAAAAGCAATAATTCTATCCCTAGACCTCCTCCATAACTCAAAGCATGCAACCTGTAAAAAGAAATTTAAGTCGCCTATGGAGTTTTTTAAGGGTAAAAGATTTTCGCCATTCCACGAGCGGGCGCAACATTGAATCGTGACATGTTGCGTATCAATTTACTCGGTGTAACATTATCTTTCACAATATAAAAAATAATGATGGGCTAATTTTAACATTGTCTTGTTTTTTCATTAAAAAAAAAAGGAAAATTTATATGAAATACTTACCGTAATTTTCCTTTCCTGATGGACTCCATGGCAGCCTACGTGTGGGTTAATCCCGCCTCTCATACCTCATAGGACCCTACTCCCATAAAGCTTTGCTTCTCCCAATAGACTGTGTTCTGTAATATAGCCTACTCCAGCAAAGGGGAGGGAACTCCTGCTGCCATGGAGTCCATCAGGAAAGGAAAATTACGGTAAGTATTTCATATAAATTTTCCTTTTTCCTGACAGACTCCATGACAGCCTACGTGTGGGAAATAACTAGCCATACACACCCGGGTGGGCAATTTGCTGGTTAAAGAAAAAGTTTTTAATTGACATTGTCAACAGATAGAACATGTAAACCAAAATTAACCGACGATAAGGAAGCCGGTTCTACGCAGTAGTGCGTCATAAATGTATTCAATGATGACCAAGAGGCCGCTCTGCAGATCACTTCCGGAGAAACGTGCCGGGCAGCCACCCACGACGTGGCCACGCTTCGAGTGAATGGGCGGTTACCGCTTCTGGGGGAGCCAAACCTTTCGCTTTATAAGCCCCTTGGATGGCCTGCACAATCCATGCTGCAATGGTTCTAGAGGAAGCACACATTCCCTTGTTCTTTCCGTGGAAGGAAACAAATAGATGATCGGATTGCCGAAAAGATGCTGTAGCTTCCAGATACTGTTTTAACACATTCCCAACATCCAAAGGATGAATATCAGAGTCCTCAGAAGAACGAAAGATGGGAAGGACGATCTCCTGGTTTTCATGGAAGACCGATGTAACTCTAGGTTTGTGACCTAGCATAGGAATCAAGACCACACGATCAGGGAAAAACGTAAGGAAAGGTTCCTTACACCCCAACGAGCCAATTTCTGAAACCCTCTTAGCTGAAGTCATGGCTACGAGAAAGACCACCTTAAGAGAAAGATCTTTAATCGACTGCTGATCTGAACTTTGAATGTTTGAGAAAAAGTCCAAAACCAGAGGAAGATCCCATTTGGAGAACCTTGGTTTTCTTAGAGGTCTCAGACGGATAGCTCCTCTGAAAAATTGTCTGACAAGAGTGTGAGTAGCCCAGGAAATCCCTGTGAATGCGGAGATAGCTGAAACTTGGACTCTTAATGAGCTAACGGATAGAGGTAGATCAAGACCCGTCTGAAGGAAGCCCAGAATGTCTTGAATTCTGGGATTACTAGGAGAACCATCCATAGAAGTATTGTAGTCTGAGAATTTTGACCATATTCTTTGGTAGATTCTGTTAGTGCTTGGTCTTCTAGTATTCAGTAGAGTGGAGATGGCTCCACTTGGGCATCCTAATGCTTCCAACCTTCCCCTTTCAAGAACCAGGCCATCAGATGTAGATGGGTTGGACATGGATGAGGAGTCGATCCTTGCAACAGGAGATCTGGTCTGGATGGGAGAGGAACTGGGTCCCGGAAGCTCAACTGACACAGCAATGGGAACCACGGCCTGTTGGGCCAGTATGGGACTATTGCCACTATCTTGACTTCCTCCCACCTGAGTCTCGATAGAAACTTGAGGATGACTGGAATTGGAGGGAAGGCATAAGCCCTGCGGAACCTCCACTGATCCGTTAGAGCATCCACCCCGAAGGCCTGGGGACAGCGGCATCTGGTGTAATACTTCTCCAGTTTGAAATTGCATGGGGATGCAAACAGATCCACTTCTGGTGAAAAATCCAGTGACAGGATCCAACTGAAAATCTCGCTGTGGAGAGACCATTCGTTGTTGTCGAGAGATGTTCTCGACAGGAAATCCGCCTGTAGATTCTGAGATCCGGGGAGATATACAGCTGTCAAATCCTTCAAGTGTGTCTGCGCCCAAGACATAATTGGATTCACCTCTTTCAGTAGAGACAGACTGCGAGTGCCACCCTGTCTCTTGATGTACGATACTGCTGATGGATTGTCCATCCTTAGGAGGACTGAAGATCCTTTTATCATGCTTGTAGGGAACAGAAGGCTGCGCGAAGTTCCAGCACATTGGATTCTATTTTCTGGGACGGAAAATCCCACTTCCCTTGGGCTACTTCCTTCAGGCAGAGAGCCCCCCAACCTGTGTTGCTGGCATCTGACGTGATCGTGATCCAAGACACAGGGGCTAGAGAATGGCAATTGAGGAGATTTTTCCTTAGAAGCCACCAAGAAAGACTTTCCCGCATGTGTGATGTTATCCGAATCATTTGGTCTTGTGATCTCGGATCCCACTGCTGAAGAAAACCCTTCTGGAAGGGCCGCATCTTCCACTGTGCCCATCTCACCATCGGAGTTGTGGAAACCATGGTGCCTATAATGTTGAGGCATTGTGAGGCTTTCAGAAAAGGAGACTCTAGAGCGCAACAGATCCTGTCGCGAACAACTGGGATTTTCTCCAGGGGCAATGAGATGGTACTTAGGGCTGTATTGAATTGGGCCCCGAGAAAGATCAAAGATTGTGTCGGTACTAGGTGACTCTTCTCCTTGTTTAGAAGCCAACCAAACTCGCCTGGTTGAACTGCTTGACGGATCGTGAGCAGCGACTCCATCTTGAATTTCTCCTTCTTGATAAAGGTGTTTAGATGTGTCAGGTCTATCACTGGTCTCCAGGAACCTGACTTTTTTTGGACCAGAAAAAGGGGTGAATACAACCCCTGGAACCTCTCGGCCGTTGGGACGTGTATAGCAGCACCTTGAGCCACAAGGGAGCTTGTGTATGACAGGAGGACTTGTCTTTTTTCTCTGAGCATGGCATTGTTGTATGAATGATTTGAAGAATAGGGGGATCTGTAAAAGTCCAGGAATGGCCTGTAGATACCGTCTTGACGGACCAGAAATCTTTTATTGAGGCTGCCCAGACATGCTTGAACTGGAAGAGACGAGCCCCGACTCTTTCCGTCTGGGCCGGCTCTACATCAAAAGGATTTAGGGGCGTCACGTCCACTAGAAGAAGGGCTCTTTGCCGGCTTCTGACCAGAGGGTTGGTTTCTTCTCCAATTCCTCCTGAAATCACGTCCAGGCCTGTACCGACGAGCCTCCCTTGCCCGATCTTGATCCTGCCTGGGAAAGAATTTCTTCTGTCCATACGGACGACGATCCTGGGGAAGGAACACTGACTTACCCCCTGTGGCTCGGGTGATGGCGTCATCTAATTTGTTCCCAAACAGGGAAGAACCCAAAAAGGGTATCTTGCACCATGCATGTTTAGAGGCAGGGTCAGCCACCCAAGGGCGTAGCCACAGGGCACGCTTGGTCGTAACGCGTAGGGATTGGCGTACACCTGGAGTGACGTAAGCCGGCACTGTGGACGCCGCTCGTTTTTAAAATTGCTGCACGTTTGTAGTTTTAGATGTAAGCACAGGTCTTTTCCTCTAATAAATTTTACCCTGGTTTACTGCACTTCACTATCGGAGGCTCCTCTCTGTTCTCTCTGTGACGGTATCGGTATGATATCCCCGTCAACGTTCCCTTCTTCCCATAACGAAAATCACCCCAATATTCCACGAGGAGGGATATCCCTGGAATCGCCCAGAAAGCCACACATGAGACCAGCTTACTGCTTGAACAACACAGACTTTAATGTTATAACACACAGCTTATATGTCATTTCCAAAACTGTTACAATGACAAATCTCCGCCCCCCTCACACTGGGGCTTCCATACAGATGAGTAGGTAGACACGACGGGGCCGATGCTGAAACACATTTTCTTTAGACAATGACATCAATGACGCTGAGCACTAGCTGTACTGAATACATCAACCAGACCGCTCGACCCCGCATATAGAGAGATAATTACCACAATGAAGCAATCAGAATAATTAACACAAGCCACTTAAACCCAGCTCTCCTTCACACAACACAATAGATCAATTAACCTTTAGAAATAGTGAGGGGACATTAGCACATCAATAACCTGGCTAGCAGGGAGCAGTAAACTGAGACATATAGGCAAATGTATCACAATGGCCCCCCTTTTGCTCCCTGCTCCGGCAAACCCGGTTGGACCTTCCCTGGTCCAGTAGGGTTGACGGGTTCAGAGCTATTAGTCAGAGGTTAACTCCGTTTGGCATGACTGACCTCCCTTGGCAACTGCTTCAGACTCAGGTATGTCACCGGGTCGTCAGATCACACGCCGGTCAGTCCCCAAGTCTTTGTGCGATTTGCAAGGTCACCAGAAGTCAGTGTGAAGACAGCGAATGGGTCTGTGCGCCGCCGTCTAGGTGTCCCGCTATGGGAGGGGGCAGGTTATGGCTCTGAAGTGACAATCCCAGGAGATTCATAAAAAGAAAAAGTTATATTTGTTGAAATGCTGTAGCACTGGTGCTCAGAGTCCGGGGGGGGGGGGGGAGGGGAATCAGAGCCCCATAAGGTCAGCCACCCCCTGCTCCCTCCGCAGCCGCCGGTTCTCCTCTTGGAGCTTCTCCAGCTCCATCTCCAGTTCATGCTGCTGTGACCTCAGGTGGTTGTTCTCCTCCTCCATGCGGCTTATGCACTCCTCCAGCTCTATGTACTCACGGATCAGCTCCTGCTTGCTCATGTCCTGCAGGCTCTCCACGTGGTCCTTCATCATCAGGAACTGGGTGGTGGTGTAAGGGGCCACCGGTGGGCCCTTGGCGAACATCTCGGCACGCATCTGGGACGCCCGCTGCGACTCCCTCTCCTCCAGTCGCTTCTTCTCCTCCCAGGTCAGCTTGTTATACGGCTTCCAGGACCTCTTCTTCTTGAAGGGTGGCCGGCGGTGCCTCTTTCTGCCCAGCTCCCTCCAGGGCCCCTCCGGCTCAGGGCTGTCGCCCATGACCAGCTGACAATGGTGTTCCCTGTTGTCCGTAATAACAGATTGTACCATGAGGGCTTCGTAAGGGGTGCCCAATGGTTCTTCCTGACCCAGCTCCTTTGGATCCCAAGCCGAGTCTACACAATGGGCTGCTGCTGGTGGGCGGTACCCAGGTTGAGACCAATTTGACCTGGTGTTGTCATTCATGGGGCAATTCTGCTTGAAGTGACCCAGCTGTTTGCACCGGAAGCAGCGTTGTTCGTTGCCCTCCTGGCGATGATAGCGAGGGCTAGATGTCACCGGTCTGTTAGGAGGTTGGTATCTAGCGGTTGGTGGGTGTGAGGGCACCGTTTGTGGTGGAGGTTGTTCCTGTGGTGTGACCTGGTTCGTCTTGCGAGTATCTGCATATTCATCCGCCAACTTCGCGGCCTCTGGTAGAGTCATGGGCCTGCGATCTCTCACCCAATCTTTGACGTCCGTCTGGATGTGATTGTAAAATTGCTCCAGGAGCATTAGTTGCAAAATGTCCTCTGCGGTGGTGGCCTGGCTGCTGTTAGCCCAGTTAGAGGCCGACAGGGACAATTGGCATGCCCATTCCGCATAAGAGTCTTTCGTGGTTTTGCGTGAGTCCCTGAACTTCTGTCGGTGGGACTCTGGGGTTACTGCATAACGAGCCAGGAGCACTTCTTTAACCCGGGCGTAGCTATGAATATCCTGAGCTGGCACGGTCCGGAAAGCATCAGAAGCTTTGCCTGACAGTTTGCCTGACAATATTGCAACCCACTCTCCTCTAGCTATTCGGTGCAGGTTACATTGTCGCTCAAAATCCGCCAGGAAGTTATCAATCTCACAGTCCTTTTCATCAAAAGCTTTAAAAGCGCTAAACGGAATCTTCCTTGCGTCTGCTGTGCTGTACTCACTGTTTGGAGAATGTGCGGCTGCTTGTTGGACTGCTGCCAGTTTTAACTGTAGTTCTGCGTCCCTTATTTGTTTATCCTTCTGTAGCTCTGCGTCTCTTATTTCTTTAGCCTTCTGTAGTTCTGCGTCCCTTATTTGTTTATCCTTCTGTAGTTCTGCGTCCCTTATTTGTTTAGCCTCCTGTAGCTCTGCGTCTCTTATTTGTTTATCCTCCTGTAGTTCTGCGTCTCTTATTTCTTTAGCCTCCTTCGCTAACAGGTCCATCACTTTCAGCACCACATCTGGCGTTGGGTTCGGGCCGAACCACGCTAGCTTCTCTCTCATTAGCTTGTTGGCTGGCGATTCCTCCTCCTGAATCACTGGTGTCTCCATCTCTTGTACTGCTGGCGTTGCTGCAATCCCGTCCTCCTGGTCTAGCTCCATTGATTCTGCTATGATGACCCGCTTGGTTTTGTTGCTAGCAATCCTTCCACGAACTTCCAGTAGTTCTTCCAGTGTCTGCTTGGAATCCGGGTGTGAAGGGGAATAGAAGGGAAAAATCCCACTGCTACCAACCAATTGTGACGGTATCGGTATGATATCCCCGTCAACGTTCCCTTCTTCCCATAACGAAAATCACCCCAATATTCCACGAGGAGGGATATCCCTGGAATCGCCCAGAAAGCCACACATGAGACCAGCTTACTGCTTGAACAACACAGACTTTAATGTTATAACACACAGCTTATATGTCATTTCCAAAACTGTTACAATGACAAATCTCCGCCCCCCTCACACTGGGGCTTCCATACAGATGAGTAGGTAGACACGACGGGGCCGATGCTGAAACACATTTTCTTTAGACAATGACATCAATGACGCTGAGCACTAGCTGTACTGAATACATCAACCAGACCGCTCGACCCCGCATATAGAGAGATAATTACCACAATGAAGCAATCAGAATAATTAACACAAGCCACTTAAACCCAGCTCTCCTTCACACAACACAATAGATCAATTAACCTTTAGAAATAGTGAGGGGACATTAGCACATCAATAACCTGGCTAGCAGGGAGCAGTAAACTGAGACATATAGGCAAATGTATCACAATGGCCCCCCTTTTGCTCCCTGCTCCGGCAAACCCGGTTGGACCTTCCCTGGTCCAGTAGGGTTGACGGGTTCAGAGCTATTAGTCAGAGGTTAACTCCGTTTGGCATGACTGACCTCCCTTGGCAACTGCTTCAGACTCAGGTATGTCACCGGGTCGTCAGATCACACGCCGGTCAGTCCCCAAGTCTTTGTGCGATTTGCAAGGTCACCAGAAGTCAGTGTGAAGACAGCGAATGGGTCTGTGCGCCGCCGTCTAGGTGTCCCGCTATGGGAGGGGGCAGGTTATGGCTCTGAAGTGACAATCCCAGGAGATTCATAAAAAGAAAAAGTTATATTTGTTGAAATGCTGTAGCACTGGTGCTCAGAGTCCGGGGGGGGGGGGGAGGGGAATCAGAGCCCCATAAGGTCAGCCACCCCCTGCTCCCTCCGCAGCCGCCGGTTCTCCTCTTGGAGCTTCTCCAGCTCCATCTCCAGTTCATGCTGCTGTGACCTCAGGTGGTTGTTCTCCTCCTCCATGCGGCTTATGCACTCCTCCAGCTCTATGTACTCACGGATCAGCTCCTGCTTGCTCATGTCCTGCAGGCTCTCCACGTGGTCCTTCATCATCAGGAACTGGGTGGTGGTGTAAGGGGCCACCGGTGGGCCCTTGGCGAACATCTCGGCACGCATCTGGGACGCCCGCTGCGACTCCCTCTCCTCCAGTCGCTTCTTCTCCTCCCAGGTCAGCTTGTTATACGGCTTCCAGGACCTCTTCTTCTTGAAGGGTGGCCGGCGGTGCCTCTTTCTGCCCAGCTCCCTCCAGGGCCCCTCCGGCTCAGGGCTGTCGCCCATGACCAGCTGACAATGGTGTTCCCTGTTGTCCGTAATAACAGATTGTACCATGAGGGCTTCGTAAGGGGTGCCCAATGGTTCTTCCTGACCCAGCTCCTTTGGATCCCAAGCCGAGTCTACACAATGGGCTGCTGCTGGTGGGCGGTACCCAGGTTGAGACCAATTTGACCTGGTGTTGTCATTCATGGGGCAATTCTGCTTGAAGTGACCCAGCTGTTTGCACCGGAAGCAGCGTTGTTCGTTGCCCTCCTGGCGATGATAGCGAGGGCTAGATGTCACCGGTCTGTTAGGAGGTTGGTATCTAGCGGTTGGTGGGTGTGAGGGCACCGTTTGTGGTGGAGGTTGTTCCTGTGGTGTGACCTGGTTCGTCTTGCGAGTATCTGCATATTCATCCGCCAACTTCGCGGCCTCTGGTAGAGTCATGGGCCTGCGATCTCTCACCCAATCTTTGACGTCCGTCTGGATGTGATTGTAAAATTGCTCCAGGAGCATTAGTTGCAAAATGTCCTCTGCGGTGGTGGCCTGGCTGCTGTTAGCCCAGTTAGAGGCCGACAGGGACAATTGGCATGCCCATTCCGCATAAGAGTCTTTCGTGGTTTTGCGTGAGTCCCTGAACTTCTGTCGGTGGGACTCTGGGGTTACTGCATAACGAGCCAGGAGCACTTCTTTAACCCGGGCGTAGCTATGAATATCCTGATCTGGCACGGTCCGGAAAGCATCAGAAGCTTTGCCTGACAGTTTGCCTGACAATATTGCAACCCACTCTCCTCTAGCTATTCGGTGCAGGTTACATTGTCGCTCAAAATCCGCCAGGAAGTTATCAATCTCACAGTCCTTTTCATCAAAAGCTTTAAAAGCGCTAAACGGAATCTTCCTTGCGTCTGCTGTGCTGTACTCACTGTTTGGAGAATGTGCGGCTGCTTGTTGGACTGCTGCCAGTTTTAACTGTAGTTCTGCGTCCCTTATTTGTTTATCCTTCTGTAGCTCTGCGTCTCTTATTTCTTTAGCCTTCTGTAGTTCTGCGTCCCTTATTTGTTTATCCTTCTGTAGTTCTGCGTCCCTTATTTGTTTAGCCTCCTGTAGCTCTGCGTCTCTTATTTGTTTATCCTCCTGTAGTTCTGCGTCTCTTATTTCTTTAGCCTCCTTCGCTAACAGGTCCATCACTTTCAGCACCACATCTGGCGTTGGGTTCGGGCCGAACCACGCTAGCTTCTCTCTCATTAGCTTGTTGGCTGGCGATTCCTCCTCCTGAATCACTGGTGTCTCCATCTCTTGTACTGCTGGCGTTGCTGCAATCCCGTCCTCCTGGTCTAGCTCCATTGATTCTGCTATGATGACCCGCTTGGTTTTGTTGCTAGCAATCCTTCCACGAACTTCCAGTAGTTCTTCCAGTGTCTGCTTGGAATCCGGGTGTGAAGGGGAATAGAAGGGAAAAATCCCACTGCTACCAACCAATTGTGACGGTATCGGTATGATATCCCCGTCAACGTTCCCTTCTTCCCATAACGAAAATCACCCCAATATTCCACGAGGAGGGATATCCCTGGAATCGCCCAGAAAGCCACACATGAGACCAGCTTACTGCTTGAACAACACAGACTTTAATGTTATAACACACACAGCTTATATGTCATTTCCAAAACTGTTACAATGACAAATCTCCGCCCCCCTCACACTGGGGCTTCCATACAGATGAGTAGGTAGACACGACGGGGCCGATGCTGAAACACATTTTCTTTAGACAATGACATCAATGACGCTGAGCACTAGCTGTACTGAATACATCAACCAGACCGCTCGACCCCGCATATAGAGAGATAATTACCACAATGAAGCAATCAGAATAATTAACACAAGCCACTTAAACCCAGCTCTCCTTCACACAACACAATAGATCAATTAACCTTTAGAAATAGTGAGGGGACATTAGCACATCAATAACCTGGCTAGCAGGGAGCAGTAAACTGAGACATATAGGCAAATGTATCACACTCTCTTATTTACATTTTGGGCTGAGTACTGTATGGATCTGTGAAAGAGACGCGGTGCCAGCTCAAGGGGTGGACGGACAGGAATTATCCATAGAGGACTGCAACTGTGTGAGAGATTGAATGCTCATTTATATCTGCCTGGAGGTAAGAGGCTTGTGAGCCTAGTGAAGGATATGATCCATCACCTGCTTGTCATTATCTAAATACTGGATTCAGCATTATTTAGCATATCATCTGGCAGCTCTCATCCTTTTAATATATAACTTGAGGACTTTATTTTGCTTTTTTGCACACCATTCATTTAACCATTTTTTGGTTCTTAGTTTGGACTTCTTATTGCACTTCTATTTTGATGCACTATTTGAGTGTGACAAGCTCTCTTATATTACTTTATTGCATGGACTACTTATTCCAATATTTATTCACACTTTTTTATTGTGGTTTATTTTTTGTGTGTCACAGCGTTGTGAGATACGTTGCGCAGAATCACTCTCACTATTTGATTTCTGTTTTGTGTATGGTAAACACTGCTAGGTTTTGCTGCACTGTATATATTTTGTTGAGGTTATTGAAGATTAAGGATCTATATTAGCGCAGAAGCACTTGTCACTTTATGTCTTCAGAGACACAAGATAATACAGAGCCCATTTCACCTGTCCGGGCCTCCATTGCTTTTGACAAGGCTGGTTTACAAGCCATGCCGGCTGTAATGTAAATGCGTTTTAAGTCAGTGTCTATTTTCCTCTCTAGTCCATCCTTAAAGGAAACGGTGTCTTCCAAAGGGAGAGTGACGTGTTTCACCAGTCTCATCAAAGCCGCATCAACTAGAGGAGCTGACTCTAAATGTCTCACCTCTTCACTTTTGAATGGGTACAGCTTCGCTATCTTGGATAGTAAAGAATTTTTCATGTCTGTACCGGACCATTCATCCGTAATTACATCTCCTAGCTCACCAAGGAGGGGAAAATTTGGACGGTCCTTTTTAAGCTGGCTGAAGTACTTCCTTTGTTTGGAAGGTGCTTCTACTGGATCTTCCCACTTTAGAGCGTCCTTGACTGCTTTTACCAAAGTTGGAACCAGGGAAAAGTCAAAACCTGCAGCATAATTGACACATTCCATTTCACTGTCTGAAGACACACTTGGGGAGCGGTTAACTCGAGAGGGCCCTGCAACTTCAGGGTCATCCTGCACCAGGACTGGAGATGGTTCAACAGGAGGAACAACCGCTTGGACGGAATCAGAGCCGTTCAAAGATTCCTGGACCACTCTTCTGACCAGGGCTTCCACCTGCTGGTCTTCACCCCCTCTTTCCCTTACAGCACGGGAATAACATGGCTCACAGAGGGATTTTCCTTCTGGGACCTGGGCTCTACATCCCCAACAGGAATTCCTTCCAGAGTGACTGGAATGGTGGTGAGAGTGGTGACCAGACGAGGATCTAGAACCTTCTCTATAATGTTTAGATGAAGATCTAGAGCTTCTAGATTTTGATTGATGTTTTTGTGATTGAGTTTCAATATTATCTTCACGTACTATTTTTTGAGAAATAGACCTAGAGGGACTGGAAACAAAAAAAAAAAGACAAAAAGGTATATATATATTTTTTTTTTAAATAGCCAAAAATCCAATAGAAAACAGGTAGAGGGAAAATAATTCCATCCTACCTGCAGCGTAAGGTTTGGCCACAGGGGGGCGGTGACACATCCATGAGAATGAGAACCAGCACCATGAGAAGGCAATGAGAACCAGCACAAATATAAATCAACACAAAGGCAGTGAACCAGCACTGTCTCTTACCTTTAGGACAGACGAATAGCACCTAGTATACACTGCTCCCGGATTGTGCCACCAAATAGCTGTATCTGACAGCTATTTAAACTTGCTGCCACGCGATGACGTCACCGCGCTCGGACGTGCGTGTCACGCGCTTGCGCAGTGTCCGGCGTTACCCCCGCAGGCCTTGCGCGCATGCGCGATCGCAACCAACTGGACGGGACCGCACGTGCGCAACCAAGCCTCGTTCGGGGAACGAGACCAGCGCACGCGCAACACCATCCGAAGGCGGCGAGGCCAGAACGCAATGCGCTCCAGCGGCCATAGCTACATCCTAATGACAGACAACATACACCAACCGGCTGCCTTGTAAGTAAGTAAAAAATGTACGTTAACACCACGGAGTCCCGCGATCCTGCCTGGAGCAAGGGCCACCGCTGCCCATAGTGTAGACTGGGTCACTTAGAAAAAACGAGGCCTCCTGCTAATAGCCAGGATGTATGGCCGATTTCTACCGCTTACCTGCCAATGGCAGGTTAGTAAGCATCATAAATATACTGCAGACGTCCATCTTGCTAATAGCCAAGATTTAATGGACTTACAAACATGACAGAGAAACTCTGTATAACTACCAGGACTTTCGGACCGAGGGACATACTTCTTTCCAGGTAAAAAAACAACCTAGGTCCTAGGAGGAGGACAAAAAATTAACACAGTCTATTTGGAGAAGCAAAGCTTTATGGGAGTAGGGTCCTATGAGGTATGAGAGGCGGGATTAACCCACACGTAGGCTGCCATGGAGTCTGTCAGGAAAGTGAATTTTTCCCACAAAAAGTGTGTTTGTAAGACTGCTGCGCAAATACGGTGTGACAAAAAGTATTACAACAGCCACCATTTTATTCTCTAGGGTGTTAGGAAAAATATATAATGTTTGGGGGTTTTAAGTAATTTTCTAACAAAAAAATGATTTTAACTATTAAACAACACGTTTGAAAAATAGGCCCGGTCCTTAAGTGGTTAAAGAAGCAGTTATTTTAATGATGCTTAAAGTGAAATAATAAAAATGTATAATTCCTTTAAATATAGTACCTGGGGGGTCAATATATAGAACATGCTGCAGCACAATTTTATTTCTAAAGAAAAAAAAACAAGTTTAAAATGACTCACAGTTGCAACGGCACCCAGCTATTTAAAAGAAAAAATGGCATGGAGCTTCCCCCTGGTCCATACCAGGCCCTTATCTGAACATGCAGCCTGGCACGCCAGGAAAGGGGGGGAACAAGTGAGCGGGGTGGCTCTGCGGGTGGGAGATTTATCAGAATCTGGAAGCTCCCTTTAAGAAGGGGGCCCCCAGATCCCGACCCCCTATGTGAATAAGTATGGGGTACATTGTGACGTCACTGACCCAGCATGCACTGTGACAAGGGGGCAGTGCCACCAGGTGACAGCATCAGGTAGACCCATCCTTACCTATATAAGAACTGTCAAACAGCAAGCCAGCCATTCGGCGGTTTGCCTTACATGGCGGGCGTATTTCTTTTTGTTCAGATTGGCAGTGTTGTGATTGACGATGGATCTACATAGGGGGCCATTGGTTTTATTTTTCATTTTTTGATAAAGGAATTGTCAAAAACTGTGCAAATTTGGGTGTTCCCTGAACAGGGCAAACAGCCAATGTTCGGCCCGAACTCATGCTCGGGCTGAACCGCTAACCCAACACTATGTACAATGAATGCAAAAAATCTGCCAGTGTGCCAAAAACATTAATTTGTAGATTCTCTCTAATAATTCAGTTCTTAATATAATATAATACAATTTATACCATTTCTATGTGCGTTTATTTTGTCTCTGCAGACTCCAATTATGTCGCCTGACTTCTTTGTGCTGTGAAGATCTCCAATCTGTTCTTATCACAAACCAATCTCTCCAAATACTGGATTTATCAGGAAATCAGCTCCAGGACTCAGGAATAAAACTTCTGTGTGATGGACTCAAAGATCCTAAATGTACCCTGCAGGAAATGAGGTGAGAATTATTCTACATTTTATACTCCAGGATAGGGATGAGCCGAATACCCCCCAGTTCGGTTAGCACCAGAACATGCGAACAGGCAAAAAATTAGTTTGAACACACGAACATTGTTAAAGTCTATGGGACACGAAATGAAAAATAAAAAGTGCTAATTTGAAAGGTTAATATGCAAAAAAGTTTTAAAAACTGATGTTTTTTCGGGAGAGCGGATTTTAATAATGCTTAAAGTGAAACAATAAAAGTGAAATATTCCTTTAAATTTCATACCTGGGGGGTGTCTATAGTATGCCTGTAAAGTAGCTCATGTTTCCCGTGTTTAGAACTGTCCCTGCACAAAATGACATTTCTGAAGGAAAAAAGTCATTCAAAACTACTCGTGGCTATTAATGAATTGTCAATAAAAAGAAGGAGTTGCGCTATAAACACCTTATAGATGGTGATATCTATAAGTAAATTACTAAATAAAGTCACATGAGTGTATAGACCCGTGTAAATATGGTGTAAAAACAATAAATGTCCAATAAGTAAGGAAAAAATAGTCCAAATTCCGTGATTTATGATGCTAAGGTGTAAGCTGGGATAGATGAATATCCAAAGTTCAGGCTGACCCTTACCGGAATTAAAGTTCCTAACGGATCAAGTTGGGCAATAAGTAGTGCAGCACAGCAACCAAGGAAAAGAGAAGGACCAAAATAGTGCAAAACCATATGACAAAACATAAAACACTCAGACTTGCTCCCAGTGAACACTTGACAGACAGCGTGAAGTAAGGTGAGGGACCACCACCACAGAGACACACTGACCCTTACCAGAGCCCTGTGATCCTCAAGGGATCAGTTAAGCATGTAAACAGTATTGCAGCTTGTAGTGATGTGGCGTCATAAGATATGTTCTCCAGTTCAGGGATCAGATGGCAAGTTAACCGTAAAGAAGAGAGGGGGCTCACATAGTGAAATACCATCAGGTTTAATAAAAAGTAACGAGTAAAAAACTTACACTTAGGTAGTATAAGAACAGCATGGAACAAACGAAACAGCCGGCCGGCACACAGAACCAGGTGCGTCCTCAATACGCGGTGACGTCAGCACGTCGCCTCCCAACGTTTCGTCTTCAGGAAGACTTGGTCACGGGATTGAGGATACGTTCCTGCTTAACCGTGTTAAATACACAAAGGACATAGAGGGCGGGGAATTGTCAAGTCCGAAACTCGAACGAGTGCGGGCCCGCCATCTTGCAAGAGGGAAGCTGTAAGGGCAACAGCACCTAATGTTTAAATCAATGGATGTGTGGAGCTAAGGTTATTCTGAAAGGCGCACTATAAGGCGCAGATGGCGAATGCCATGCAAATTAGAGAAACCGAAAAAGGGGGCTCAAATTAAGAGGTCCAGATGGAATAACCTTCCAAATGACGGGCCTACACTCACAAGAGCCAGGCATCACATCCATGTTAATTAGCATATAAAAACATTATTTAAAAAAATAATGTTTAACATTAAAACATAAAAACGAGTTTATGCATGTTACTGCATCAGACATTACCTATTTAAAAGTTAGACAATATAAAGACATAATGGTCAATACAGACTCATAGTTCAAGAGGGCAAACTACACCTTCAGTCAAAAGAACATAATTAAACGTTACAACCTTGACAGTAGCTATTGTGACCCTTACCAAAAACTGCCTGCCTCACAATAAATAATGAGGAAAAAAAGGACAAAAGTAAAAACGAAAAGAAATATGACATAATCCGTTATGGCATTTTTTTAAAATAGGTATATGAATATTATATATATCAGAACGCCCATCTAGACGGAGAGTGTATAATCAGGATGTATAAATAATATATAGAGGATTAATGGATTAACTATAGATGGTAATTTTAGGAATTATCTATAAAGCAATTGACATCAACTTCGATGTTGAGTCCGTATGGTTCATAGCACCTAAGCGTGTGTACCCACATCATCTCTGTCCTCGAGATACTCCTGACCAGATCACTGCCTCTCCAGTGGGCCTGAAATTTATCAATCCCTAGGAATAAAGTACCCGTGGGGTCTTTGTTATGGACCAGTAAATAGTGTTTCGAAACCGAATGGTTGGCAAACCCACTGTAGATATTAGTCACATGTTCGTTCAGGCGTACTTGTAAGGCCCGCTTGGTTCTGCCCACATATTGAAGCCCGCAAGGGCATTGAAGTAGATAGATAACGCCCAACGTAGAGCATGTGATAAAAGACTCAATCTGATAACTTTTGGATGTACTGCTGGAACAGAAACTGGTGGTCTTTTTCGGGGTAACACTATTAACCGCACAGGTTTGACAGCGACCACATTTAAAAAAAAACACCAATCCTGACAAGAACATAGACTGAATCCCAGGTGGATTTAGCACATTCGGTGCTAACTTATTTCTTAGTGGCTGTGAACCTCTAAACACCACCTGAGGTTTATCAGGTAAAATGGTGTTCAAAACTTTGTCACTCTTGAGAACATGCCAATGCTTGGCTACAATGTGCTTCACGTTGGCATGCTGACAAGAGTAGTCGGTCACAAACGGGGTCTTAAAATCCCTCCTCGAATTACTCTTAGGTTTAACCTTAAGTAACTCTTCCCGATCAGTGTGGGTTACCATCTCAAGAGTGTCATCAAGGGACCTTTGACAGTATCCTTTTTCAACGAAACGTTGGGTCAGGACACCTGCCTGCTCAAAAAAGGTGTCATGGTTGGTACAGTTTCTCTTTAAACGAAGGAACTGTCCCTTGGGCACTGCCCTTAACCAAGTGGTGTGATGACAGCTGTCAATAGGGATAAAGGAATTTCTATCCGTCGTTTTGAAATAGGTATAGGTAACAAACCTATCTTTTTCCACAGAGATGACCAAATCCAGGAAATTTATTTTTTCTTGGCTCGCTTCATTCTTAAGGGCAATGCCCCTGTTGTTAGAGTTGAGAAAGGCCATAAAGCGAGACAGCTCCATCTCAGACCCTTTCCATAGGAGGAGGATGTCGTCAATGTATCTGGCCCACAGCATTACCTGGGGCCTAGAGACCACATCGACGACATCCTCCTCCCACTTGGCCATAAACAAATTGGCCAAACTGGGGGCATATTTAGCCCCCATCGCGACTCCTCTATCTTGTCTGTAATATTGGCCATTATGCCAGAAAAAATTATGGGAAGCTGCATATTGCAGCAATTCCATAATGAAGGAGATCTGGATCATAGGAAGACCCGAGTCTCTCTCGAGAAAATGGGAGACTGCCTCCAGACCCAGATTGTGGGGAATCACCGTATATAATGACATAACGTCAGCGGTGACCAACCACAAATCCGGTGATGGTTGTAGGCCAGACATTAAATTAATAACCTGTCTCGTATCTTTAAGGAAAGATGGCATATTCCTGACCAGAGGCTGGAGGAAGAAATCAATGTATTTGCCCACCCGGGACGTAACAGAATCTATTCCGCTGATTATAGGGCGGCCCGGGGGGCAAACTGGGTCCTTGTGTACTTTAGGTAGGTAGTACATGACAGGTACCCTTGGAGCTTTAGGGACAAGGAAGGCTTTCTCCTTAGCATTAAGAATACCGAGGCGAGAGCCCTTGTTTACAATTTTTATCAAGGCCTTCTTATACTTGTCTCCAGGGTTCAGGGGGAGACGAGTATAAGTATCGCCATCATCCAAAATGCGTTGCATCTCAGCTAAGTAGTCATCTTTGTTGAGGACTACAATACCGCCCCCCTTATCAGCGGGGCGGATAACTAAGTCCTTATTATCACACAGTGACTTAATTCCTTCCTCAATGGTTTGTTTACACCTCACTTTTTTAACGTTTAGCTCATCTAAATCTTTAAGTGTTAAGTCCCTTAAAACCCTCAATGAAGCGGGCAAATGGCCTGGTGGGTTGTAAGTAGAGGCATTGGCCAAACCAGAGTGGGTATAGTTCAGAGATAGGGACTTGGGGGGATTAAAGGGATTAGAGGGCAGATGCCTCTGAATATTTAGTTTGCGAACAAATTTGTGTATGTCCATGTAAGTTCTGAATTTGTTGATATTCTTTGGTGGAGCGTATTTCAACCCCTTATCCAGAACACTTAATTCAGAGTTTGATAGAGTATGTGAACTCAAGTTAAAAATGCCAGTCCCTATTACATTTTGGGCCTTTTTGGACTTTCTGGATTTCCCCCCTCGGGTCCCTCTTTTAGTTCTGCTAATCTTTTGGTCCCTTGTCCTGCCCGGGGGAAACCCCAATTGAGCTGAGAGTGACAAATTGGCTGACTCTGGCTGCCAGGATAACCAAATTCATAGGGTCCCGCTGTCGGCACCTGACTAGTAGTAGGCATAGAGAAACAGTTATCACCCTCTGGGTTATTAAATTTCCCCAGAGGGAGAAAGCTGTTGTGGGTGAGTACACTATAATCGGGTTCAAAATTCCCCGCATAGTGTGCCACCTCACTGTTTCTGTATCTCTGTGTCACATTTGGGTGAGGATCTTGGGTAAATACACCCCCTTGATTGGGGCCCTGTGTACCTGGCTGTCCCACACCATAATTCAATGGATAACCTGGGGGGGGGGGGGGCATCGAAATGGCCTTGGCCACGTATAGAAGAAACACCAGGTCTAATTGAGGTATTGTGTCCGCAGGGTTGGCCATAATAGCCTGGAGGGGGGCCAGATGGTCCTCGTTGACTGCCACCCCCTCTTCCTTAATTGTAGGAATGGGGTGCAGGCAATTTTCTACCTCTAGATTGTCCCTTCGGGGTACGGGTCTGGTTGTTCTTCCTAGACGTGCCAGTAGAGGGAGCGGCTATGTATGCACCTGTATTTACAGGAGTGGCTTCCATTGCAAGAATGCCAGTGTTTGAAGCCTCAGCCAAAATCTTTTTCTGCCATTCAAAGACCACATTACCCTGGTAGTCACTATAGTCCCTATTGAATTTTTTCTTTTTCTTAATTTTTTGCTCCTTTTCTTCCTTTTCCAGAATTCTCAGAAGGTTGGTTGATCTATCGGTGTATTCCACACTCGTCATAAATGGAGATAATTTTTCTTTAATTAATTTAATCTCGTCATCCAACCTTTTGAGTTTTGTGGTCTTGCGTTCCCCCAAAAATTTAAGGAGACTGAGACCAGATTCATTAAAATGTTTGTACCAGCCCTCCAAGTCTGTATCACCTTTTTGGGGGGCAACCTCCCATCTCAGGCTTCTGGGAACCATTTGGTGCTTGATATAGGTATCTAGGAAGATAACATCCCATTGAGTATGGAGTTCAGCTATAGTGAGATTTTTAAGCCTCATAAATAGGCCGCCCAAATCGCCATCTCCATCCTTGAAGGTTTCAAACACACCCTCTGAATTGACCACTCGTTGGGCTCTAAATTCAAAAATGTCCATATCTGCTGATATGGTAATAATGCTCTATGATAGGGCACAGTGGTAGCTGCACTAGTGAGTATAAGAACGTGTATGGAAAATAGTAAAGATAGTGCGCATACCCAAAAAAGTATATATGATAAACCAGCAGCAAACTCAAAAATGTTATACAACATATACAGGAATCAATAAAAAGAAGGAGTTGCGCTATAAACACCTTATAGATGGTGATATCTATAAGTAAATTACTAAATAAAGTCACATGAGTGTATAGACCCGTGTAAATATGGTGTAAAAACAATAAATGTCCAATAAGTAAAGAAAAAATAGTCCAAATTCCGTGATTTATGATGCTAAGGTGTAAGCTGGGATAGATGAATATCCAAAGTTCAGGCTGACCCTTACCGGAAATAAAGATCCTAACGGATCAAGTTGGGCAATAAGTAGTGTGTATCCAATCAATGCACCAAACGAAAGGACCTTCTGCCAGGATGCTCCGAAGTCACCAACCGCAGCGCAGCAACCAAGGAAAAGAGAAGGACCAAAATAGTGCAAAACCACATGACAAAACATAAAACACTCAGACTTGCTCCCAGTGAACACTTGACAGACAGCGTGAAGTAAGGTGAGGGACCACCACCACAGAGACACACTGACCCTTACCAGAGCCCTGTGATCCTCAAGGGATCAGTTAAGCATGTAAACAGTATTGCAGCTTGTAGTGATGTGGCGTCATAAGATATGTTCTCCAGTTCAGGGATCAGATTTAACTGTAAAGAAGAGAGGGGGCTCACATAGTGAAATACCATCAGGTTTAATAAAAAGTAACGAGTAAAAAACTTACACTTAGGTAGTATAAGAACAGCATGGAACAAACGAAACAGCCGGCCGGCACACAGAACAAGGTGTTTTATGTTTTGTCATGTGGTTTTGCACTATTTTGGTCCTTCTCTTTTCCTTGGTTGCTGCGCTGCGGTTGGTGACTTCGGAGCATCCTGGCAGAAGGTCCTTTCGTTTTGGTGCATTGATTGGATACACACTACTTATTGCCCAACTTGATCTGTTAGGATCTTTATTTCCGGTAAGGGTCAGCCTGAACTTTGGATATTCCTCTATCCCAGCTTACACCTTAGCATCATAAATCACGGAATTTGGACTATTTTTTCTTTACTTATTGGACATTTATTGTTTTTACACCATATTTACACGGGTCTATACACTCATGTGACTTTATTTAGTAATTTACTTATAGATATCACCATCTATAAGGTGTTTATAGCGCAACTCCTTCTTTTTATTGATTCCTGTATATGTTGTATAACATTTTTGAGTTTGCTGCTGGTTTATCATATATACTTTTTTGGGTATGCGCACTATCTTTACTATTTTCCATTAATGAATTGTCGGCTCCCGGCAATACAGATCAAAGTCATTGAAAAAAACGGCAGGGTTTCCCCCCCCCCCAGTCCATTACCCCGAACCAAAAAAAAAGTGTATGGTCCCCCTAAATTCCATATCAGGCCCTTCAGGTCTGGTATGGATTATAAGGGGAACCCCACACCGAAAAAAAAAATGGTGTGAGCCCCCCGAAAATCCATAACAGACCCTTATCCGAGCACGCAACCTGGCACAAACATAAAGCTCATCCCTACTCCAGGACTTTAGAGTCAAGCTTATTGATTGGGGGCTCAGATATGTGAGTTTTAGGCTCCTTGCACTGTAGTGTTTTTCTAAGCTCCTAGTAGCTAGTTATGAGTGTTTTTTTCTATGCTTCTAGAATAAATAGTGTTATCCTATGTGTCCATGCACACGATTTTAGTCTAGAAGCGTTTTTCAAGCTTCAGCATCTAGGAGTAGAAAAAAGCGGTCTGCCACCAAAAAAAAAAGCTGACAGCTCCTAGAAGTTGCAAAACGCTGATAACCACTGCTAAATACCGCTTTGCAGCTTATTTTTTTTCTTAGCCAGTGTCAGTGTATAAGTGGTTGTCAAGGAGCGGGCCGACAAGCCGGCTGTTGCATCCTTAACAGTGGATGACTTATCAGCTATCCGTGGGCTTCCCCACTGACAGATGAATGTAGAACAATTGACGGCACTAAAAATTGAGAAAATGTTTTTGGGGTACCCTACCCAATCCATACTAGACCCCTATCTGAGCATGCAGCCAAGTCATTGATTAAAAAAACAAAAATAGAAATATTGTCCTTAATCCATCCAGTGTAGATCCATCGTCAATGACAAGAAATGCTGTCTGCCGACCCGTTCAGCTCTCAACGAAGGCTCCTGCTGAATCACAGCTCCGCCGACACCTCCCACCGTTAAAAAAACAAAAACAAACGGGTTGGGCCACCCGGTGAAGTCACTGGATGGCCCGCCCGTTAGTTTATCTTGTGGCCGGAGTCATCCATGCTGCTATTCAGCAGGAGACTATGTCGGGTGCAGACCTCTTCTTTTTTTTTTTTTTTTTTGGAGGATCGTCAGCGGGCAGCATTCATTGTGATTGACGCTGGATCTACACCAGAAAACATTTTTTTTTATTTTGTTTTTTTAATAAAGGACTTGTCAAAAACTGCCTCCTGTTGTTTTTCTATACTACAGGGCGTGACAAATTTGCTTGAAATCTAGGAGCCAGCTAGAAAAGTTAGGAGCCAGTTTTTTTTTTCAGCATGCCGAATAGCTGGCTTCTGTCGGACCGGCTGCCATACACACGGGCCGAATGGCAGCCAGTTTTTATTGAACCGACCAATGTCGCCCGGCATTCGGCCCGTGTGTACTAGGCTTGATGATGTGATGGGCAGCGACTCACAGTACAGCAAGGTGGGGATGATAGGAGATCCAGTAACTCATGCCACCCTAGGCCCCTTGCACACGGGCGCCTCTGCTAAGCGGAATCCACTTGCTCAGCGAAGATTTCTCTGCTAATCCCCGCTGAGCAGGTGGATGACAGATCCTCATACAGCTGGTTGTGTTATAATTGTATACAGAGCTCAGTATACAGCTGGCTATGTTTGGACTTGTAGGGCCGGATTCAAAAAGAAGATACGACGGCGTATCTCCTGATACGCCGTCGTATCTCTGAGTCCGGCCGTCGTATCTATGCGACTGATTCATAGAATCAGGTTCCGCATAGATCTCCCTAAGATCCGACAGGTGTAAGTGACTTACACCGTCGGATCTTAGGTTGCAATTCTAGGTGGCCCCTCCATCTCGTTTACGCGTCGGATATGCAAATGAGCATTTACGTCGATTCCGAAACGAACGCCCGCCCGTTGCTTTTTACGTCGTTTGCGTTCGGCTTTTTCCGGCGGAAAGTTACCCCTGCTATAGCAGGGGTAAGTGTGGCGTATCCTATGTTAAGTATGGCCGTCGTTCCCGCGCTGAGTTTTGAATTTTTACGTCGTTTGCGTAAGTCGATTCAGAATCCGGGCGGACGCAAGTTACGCTCACGTCGAAACCAATGACGTCCTAGCGACGTCATTTTTGAGCAATGCACGCTGGGAAATTTAGCTGGCGGCGCATGCGCAGTTCGATCGGCGCGGGGACGCGCCTGATTTAAATTGTACACTCCCCCTAGACGCGGAATTTGAATTCCGCCGGGGGATTTACGATACGCCGCCGCAAGTTTTGAGGTAAGTGCTTTCTGAATTAGGTACTTGCCTCTAAAACTTGCGGCGGCGGATCGTAAATCAGATAGGTTAGCGGATCTTTAGATCCGCGTAACCTATCTGAATCCAGCTCGTAGTCTCCCACAACCCCAGGCTGTGTATTAGGGTGAATGCTGGGATATGTAGTCCCCCAGGACCTCAAGCTGTGTATTGTGGTTAATTCTGGGACTTGTAGTCCCCCATGACCCCAGGCTGTGTATTGCGGTGAATGCTGGTGCTTGTAGTCCCCATCTTAGGCTGTGTATTGTGGTGAATGCTGGGACTTGTAGTCCCTATCCTAGGAGGTGTAGTGTGGTGAATGCTGGGACTTGTAGTCCACATCCCAGGTTGTGTATTGCAGTGAGTGCTGGGACTTGTAGTCCCAATCCCAGGTTGTGTATTGCAGTGAATGCTGGAACTTTTAGTCCACATCCCAGGCTGTGTATTGTGGTGAATGCTGAGAGGGTTGATAGAGGGACTGGCGGACAGGGAGGGACAGGCTGACAGAGGGACAGGCGGACAGAGAGAGATGGGCTGACAGGTGGACAGAGAGGGATGGGTGGACAGAGGGACAGGTGGACAGAGAGGGATTGGTGGTCAGGCAGACAGAGAGGTGTAGCGCCTGTGTACTTATCAGTACAGGTGCTATGTCAAATTTAGTGGGATGAGAGAGTTATTTGCTCTCATCCATGTTGATTTATTTAAATTTAGCTGTCGCCAGCCCTGAACTGTCCTGTGGGTCATTCTGTGCTCCAGAGATGTAGTTCTATCTCCAGATGGCAAGTGGTGCCAGAGGTGTCCAGGCGGAGATGCCTTTCCTTCAGCAGCCAATTAGAGGCGTGTTTCCCTCGCGGGGCATGCTGGGGGAGGGTATTTCTGTGGCGGAGGCCATTTTTTGGGGTTCTTCACGGGTTCCTGGTTCCAGGTGCGGCACCCACCTTTAGGGTGTGCGCACATCACGGGTCCCGGCTATATGGCCTACCAGACTACACAGACTTCCTGACTCTGGGCCCTCATGGCTCAGAGCAACAAAAGCTGCAAGGGGGCCCCAGTGACTTACTGGGTCCCCACCCTTCAAAAGAAAGATTCCAAGCGAGTTGTGCTGTTCGGTTGGGAGTCGGTCTGAGGTGAACCCGGAGGCAGGTGATCCAACAGGGCTTAGACGATCCATCTGGGATCTGGGTGACCGGACACTGACAGGTTGTATGCTGCAAACTGTCAGTCAGTGACCGACCCCAATCTAACAAGTTTACCTGTCAGGGCACTAACCTTTCACGGTCACATTCCCCAGTTGGCTCTGGGTGGAATCGAACCCAGGACCTCTCCATTGCTGGTCCAGGTCTTTGCCTCTGAGCCACTGCTCAGTGTTATTCTTCTTGCTGTCCGTCGGAGCCTGGTTCTGAACTCGTGCTACTTTGGACCAATCAGGGGCCTGAGCGGCCTATTTAAGCCAGCCCCTTCCTCTTTGCAAATTGCTGGTTCGTAAACAGCTTTTTGGATTACCTTGCTGCTGAATACTCTTTGGATATCTCGTTACCTGACCCCTGGCCTGTTTCCTGGATTATCGCCTTCTGTTTACCTTGACCCCGGCTTGAACTTGGACTCTCTGATCTCTGTAATCCCTGACCCTCGGCTTTGGACTTTTGGATACACCGCTTGCTTCAGCCCCTGACTCCGGCTTGTTCCTGGTTTTTCCTTCAGTCTTGTTCCCTGTGTGCACCTGCTATTTTGGACTTTTTCCTGTGTCATCCGCTACAGTCTCCAGTGTGCTTTTGCGATCCAGTTTCCGGTTTACCTTGGATCTCCTCCTGCCACTGGTCCCGGTGCCTCCTGTTGCGTCCTACCCTCTGTCCCAAAATCCAGAGGGCGGATCGCATCAGGTCGCAAAGGTGAGCCGCCCTTGGCATCTTGGCTTCGGTAAGTTATATCCTGACATTACCTGAGGTTGATTCAGGCAAATCATTGACTGAGAGGATTCGCTCTACTATTTGTGCTCCTGAGTACTGGGCCTGTGGCAGAGACCCTTTACTAATCCTAATTCTATTAGAGCCAAGTCGGTGGCAGAGACTTGTTCCTTCTCAGTGGTTCCGAGTGACACCCTGGTTGCCAGGTCTGTGAGAGGGACCTGTCCAGGTGCACTACACCCACTCCGGCTGGAGTGGCGACGAAGCAAGAATAATCATTGGAGGCCAGGACTGCTTCTTCTATCCATAGCCTGAATCTGCAAAGTTTTCTCCTTTTCACCAACCTATTCTTTTTTTTTATTCCATAAGTCTTTATTGAGTATAAAATAGTGCAAAAGACAACAAGAAAATACATTTTTTGAGCACATAAAATGTTAAACAATTCAGTACAAAGAACTTTTAAAGGTATGCGCAAAATAAAAGGAATGGTGCAGACATTATGCATATGGGATAAACTGAAGTTTGCTTGAGGTATTGGTATAAGAAAAAATTCTTCCTTTAGTTTTGCACCTGTATTTAGGGTTTGGGAAGGTGAAGGATTGACCTAGGAGGGGGAGGGAGGGGGGGTTAGATAAAAAAAAAAAATGAGGGGGGGATGGGACTGAACGAAAAAAACATGTGCAGCGTGTATGAGAGGAGAAAATCAGCTAAGCCATCAATCTCAGTGTAGACAGATCTGAGGTTCAGGAATTACAAGTTATAGGTTTTGTATTCTGGGGTGCTTTTAAACTCAAGCCATTTGTACCAAGTCGTATTAAATGTAGTAATCCGTTCCTGAGCAGTGCTAATGAGTTCTTCGATTCTTTCTATGTTGATTAGCCTGCGAAACCACTCTTTCTTTGTTGGTGTGATATTTGATCGCCAATGGCAAGGAATACAGTGTCTAGCAGCGTTTATCATGAACATTGTGAGGGATTTCAAGTATCTCCTTCTGGGGATTAAACCATGGTGTAGCAGGTATTGTGTCGGTTCAAGTCTGAGGACTTCTGAAGTGATTGAGGTGATAGTTTCATGAACCATTTTCCAGAAGGGTTGGATTAATGGGCATGACCACCAGATGTGAAGCATCGAGCCTTCCCCCCATTGCATCTCCAACACTTGTTAGAAATTTGTGCTGAAAACTTATGGAGCAAAGTGGGAGTTCTGGTTACAATTTTATAGCCACACTCTTGGGTGACAACATTTAGAGAGCCCTTGTGGGCGTACATAAAGATGGTTTCCCACTCTGCTTGTGTGAAGTTCAGGTTGAGGTCTTTTTCCCATGCCAGACATGACGGACTGGAGAAGTCCGCAGCGGTTTCAAATAAAGAGTTATAGGGCCAGATTCACGTAGATCAGCGGATCTATAGATCCGCTCGATCTACGTGATTTAAGATCCGCTCCTGCAAGTTTGAGAGGCAAGTGGGTAATTCACAAACCACTTACCTCCAAACTTGCGGCGGCGGATCCTAAATCCCCCGGCGGAATTCAAATTCCGCGGCTAGGGGGAGTGTACTATTTAAATCAGGCGCGTTCCCGCGCCGATTTAAATGCGCATGCGCCATCCGGGGAATTTTCCGGCGTGCATTGCTCCCACTGACGTCACTAGGACGTCAGTGGTTTCGGCGTGAGCGTGACTTGCGACGCGCGTGTTCGTGAATCGGCGTACGCAAACGACGTAAGAAAATTAAAATTCGATGCGGGAACGCCGGCTATACTTAACATTGGCTGTGCCTGATAAAAGCAGGGGTAAGTATACGATGGGTACGCCGCTACGGAAACGTCGTAAGAAGACTGCGTCGGGTCCGCGTACGTTCGTGAATTTGTGTATCTCGCTGATTTACATATTATTCATCGTAAATCAGCGGGAACGCCCCCGGCGCCATTTTTAAATTGAAAATAAGATCCGACAGTTTAACACAGTTACACCTGTCAGATCTTAGCCCTATCTATGCGTAACTGATTCTATGAATCAGGCGCATAGATAGGACCAGTGTATAGGACCAGAGATACGATGGTGTATCTGGAGATGCGCCGGCGTAAATCTAAATTTCGGCGTCGTATCTATGTGCCGTACCCACAGAAGCACATACACGCGGAAATAGGCTTCACCCGTCCGACGTTACTGTTTTCCGCCGGCGGAACTTTGGCGCATATTTCGGCTGGGCGCATCGTTCTTTCCCATTGATTTCCTATTCAATTATGCACATGAGGTAGATATGCCGATTCACATGCGTACGATTGTCCGGCGCAGGCTACGGGCGGTGCGCGTAAGCTGCACGCCCGGCTTAAAGTTACCCCTCATAAAAGCAGGGGTAACTTTGCAGCAGACTTGCACAGGTCAGCTGGAGAGCAGCAACAGCAGCAGCGTGACAGAGGAGCTGAGCAACAACACTTGCAGGACAACACATCTGTGTGCCAACATGCCAGGGGCAGCCGTGGTCATAGCACTACTATGTCTACGCGCACGTATGAGGAGGAGGGCACAGGAGAGGGTATACCGAGATCGCATGGACCTCTTTGGCATGGTGGAATCGGAGGTGTATCGCTTGTTCAGATTTGACACTGAAGCCATCCTGGAAATAGTACGATCCCTGCAGGATGACCTCACCAGCAATACACAACGCTCACAAGCAGTGCCGCCACTGCTCAAAGAACAAGTGGAAATTTGGCTGGGATGTCACAATCCACCATGAGCAGGTGCGTGCACACATGGCACACCACATCTTCAGACCCACCCAGGAGGTCCAGCGGAATAAGATAAGGGCAGATTTCTACCAAATTGCCAGATTCCCACGCACCATCGGGGCCATTGATTGTACCCATGTGGCACTACAGCACCCCCGGGACGCAGAGCACCTATACCGAAATCGGAAGCACTGGCATTCCATTAATGTACAGATAATAGTGGATGCCCAAGGCCTCATATGGCACGTCTGTGCCAAACACCTAGGGGCCAGCCATGACAGCTACATTTATCGACACTGCAGCATCCCAAGAGAATTTGAACAGAACGTGTATGGGGACAGCTGGCTGGTTGGTGAGTGACATGGGTGTCAGGTATGACTGTCCCCCCCCATGATGCAGACATCACGAGGGGCACATGCATGACTAACATCCTTCTGTCTTTTCCCTTACAGGTGACTCTGCATATGCACTGGGACCCCATCTCTTGACCCCATTCCGGAATCCCCAAACCCCAGGAGAGAGAAGATATAATGAGGCACATATACGTACCCGTGCAGTGGTGGAGCGCACGTTTGGCCTCATGAAGTCCCGTTTCCGATGCCTAGATAAGTCTGGGGGGACCCTGTTGTATGCCCCAAACTTCGTGTGCCAGATCATCGGGGCATGTTGTATTCTGCACAACTTCGCAGTGAGAAGGGGCCTGCAGATTGATCTACGTGAGGACCTGACCCCCGAACCAGACATTCCCCCCCCCCCCAACCGAGGGTCCCCCGTCTGCTGAGGGAAGAGCAGTCAGGAGATGCCTCGTGGTAGGCTTCTTTTCACGTTAAAGACACAAAATAAACATGGCACAATGAGAATGCACGCATGCACATCACTGTGGTCCCTAGCACACCCCCCCACAACCCCATTAAATTGGATTAGACCGAAGTACAGCACACGGTACTAGGGAGCAGCAACGCCACGTCAAGGCTCCAATTATGTTGCTGTATATTTTTGTGAAAATAAATTCAAAAAAATCTATCGAGTATAATAATAAAATAATTAAAACTCCAATCGAGTATCATAATAAAATAATATCACTCATATCATGAGTATAATAATCAAATAATAAGACTCATTTCATGAGAATAATAAAAAAAATAAGACTCATATCGAGTATAAAAAGAAAATCATAGAACTGGCACTCATCTGGCCTGACGTGGACTACACCTAGTGTCAAGGCTCCTGGCCCTCTGTTGCCTGGTGGCAGCCGCGGGTGGGGGGGTGCTTCATTGGGAGGAGGAACATCCCCCGGTCTCTCCCTGGCTGCCTGGATACCCTCTAAAGCCACGGCTATGCGGGTGAGGACCGCAGTTGTCTGATTCCCCACCGCCTCAATGGCTGTTGTATTGGCCTGTATGGCCACTGCCAGGCTCCTCACCTCTGCCACAAGGCCTGAATTTGTGGCCTCCAGGTCACTGACACAGGTCACCAACGCAGTGCTGTTGGCACTGACCTCCTGCACACTTTCGGTCATGGCGGCAGTGAAAGCAGCCTGGGACTGCTGCATGGAGGCCAGGCTGGCTGCCACCCGGCGCATATCACACGCCACAGAACCAACATGCTGGGTCTGCCTGGCCTGCTCCCTTGCCAAAGTGGCTTCTAAGGCGTCCGGATCACCCCTCGTCTTCCTAGTTGCCTTCCTGGGTGCAGGTGAGGCTTGGGGCACTTATGGAGGAGGGGCTTCCCAAAAGGTCGGAGGCCCTTAGGGGGCTTCCCAAAAGGGTGGATGCCCTTGGGGGGGTTCCCACATTTGAGGAGGGCCTTGGGGGACTTCCCCTGAAGTTGGAGGCCCTTGGGGGGCTATCCCCTATGGAGGTGGTGGTATGGGAGGTTCCTGCGATGGTGGTCTCGTCCCCCAGGTAAATGCCATCCTCCAGGTCCCCGTGCTCCTCCTCCACTTCCTCTAAAGGAGATGTGTGGACACTGTCCTCATGGGATGTGGTTGGTAGCCCAGCAGCCGAGGATGGGCCCGCTTCATCCTGCACATCTGTGGATGACACAAAACATTCACATGTTGGAGGACCCACACACTTGTCACATGCAACCTCCCCCCCCCACACACATGCTACACACCAGATAAAAGATAAAACACACTCACCTGTCCTCAAGGGCTGATCAACAGACTCAAATCCATCCAGGCCCTCCACCTGCTCCTTCTCCAAGAACCTGGCTATGACCTGCTCATCAGGTGTCAGGGTGATCTTCAGGGCTGGTCCACCTCCGGTGCCCCTTCTGTGCCTCCTCATCTTTGCCACCTTCTCCTTGATGAGACGCCGCAGGTCATTGATTTTCTTGGCTATCTTGTTTGGGGTCCGTTCCGCATAGCCAAGGCCACTCACCTCTGCTGCAATCTGTGCCAATATCTCATCCTTACGGAACTTGCTGGTCGAGCCACTCTCCGAGCCGTGGAGGTACTTGTTGTACCTTGACATGGCATCAATTATGACCGCCTTCTCCTCATTTGAAAAGTTTTTCTGCCTCCTTTCTTTAGGCTCTGCTTCAGACATGGTTTTAGCTAAGAACAAGACAAAAGTAGCCACACCAAACCAACAAAACCTGCTGGTGTACTTTTGCACTTGACGGGCGCATGTCTGGGCGTATTTATGCCCTGGGCATAAACGGTGGGCCGGGTTATCTCGGGGGGATACGATAGGTGAAGTTGCGCGCATGCGCAGTGGGACACGGGGCATGCTATCACGTGACGGTGCATGCGCCGTTAGTTCGGACCTTAATTTGCATGGGGTCACGCTTCATTTAAATGGATCACGCCCACCTCCTTCCCACTTTGAATTACGTCGGCTTACGCCGTCTAAATTAAGTTACGATGGCGCATCGCAGCGCGCATTTGCTTGCTGAATAGGCTGCTTGCCTCTCTAAGCTTCTACGGCGTAGTGTATCTGCGATGCGCTACGCCCGCCTAATGATGCGCCGAGGTACGTGAATCTGGCCCATACAGTATAGAGATGGTATGTCTTTGTGGTTTATTTTGCGAAGTTAAGGTCTCTAAAACTGTGGGGGGTCTTGACCAGATACTGATAGGCTCTTTCGCAGTCAAGAAATGTTTTATTTGCAAGTATTGCCAATGTGAAAATACAGTCGACTTCAGTTCTCTGTTTACTTCATCTCTAGTTATTAAGATACCAGACTTAAAAAAGTGCAAAATCCGTTTGTCCCTGTGTGGCCAAGTCTTGGGAAAGAAATTACGTTCTAGCCCAGGAGGAAAATCAGGATTGTTGTCTAGGGGGGTAAGTGGGCCTAGCCATGGTGACGGGCAGGATGCTTTAAATGTGGTACGAAATATTTCTAAGGTGGGGCCAATGAGAGGATGATGTTTGGCAGCTAGAGGGTGGTGTTTCAGGTGGATCCAAGGAAGATTCCTGACTGGTTGATCAAGTTGCGAGTGTTCCAATGTGACCCAGTCCTTTATTAAGTGGTGGTTGTTCCAATCAACTATCCTCGCTACAAGGGCAGCTTGGTGGTACTTACGCAGATCAGGAAGTGCAATCCCTCCCTTGTGTTTGGGTAAATTCAGTTTCGTAAATCTTAATCTTGGGGATTTGCCTCTCCAAATAAAAGAAGAGCAGGCTTGTCGAAAGGCGACCAAAAAGGCACTAGGAAGTTTAATAGGAATCGCTTGCATAGCGTAAAGGAAGCGGGGTAGTATTGTCATTTTAATCAACGAGGCCCTGCCAAACCAAGAGACATTCAAGGAGCTCCATCTCCTGAGATCTTCTTTAGATTCCTTTAGAATTGGGGTAAAGTTTAGTTTGAATAAGTCAGGTAAAGATTTGGGAATTACAATTCCCAAATAGGTAAAGTAATTTTCTGCCCAAGTGAATGGAAAGTTTTTCCTACAAAGGTCCACCTCGCCCGGGGATAACGTAATATTCAACGTGGTTGATTTTTAGATTAGATATTGCTTGGAAGAGACAGGAAAATAATAGGAAGTGGAGGCTTAATGAAGAACTCCTGCAGGATAAAGAGGTAGAAATCAGAATAAAAACAGAACTGGAGGAGTTTTTCTAAATAAATTCAACAGAGGATGTCTCGGAAGCCATAGTCTGGGAGACTCACAAGGCGTTTATGCGCGGAGTATTAATTAAAATGGGGGCGGAAAGAAAAAAAAAGGAAGGATAAGGATATTAGAACAACACTCATAAAAGAAATTCATAAGCTAGAACAACAACATAAACAAGACAGAAATAACGAAATTTTATTAAATTTAAATATCAAAAGAGAGGAGTTAAGAGAGCAAATAGAACAAGAAACACGAAGTACGTTTAATCAAGTGAAGAAAGAGAGGTATCTATGGGACAATAAACCAGGGAAACATTTAGCAAATTTATTAAAAAAAAAAAAAAGTCTGAATTATATTGAGAAAATACAAACAAGTCGGGGGGAAGTAGTTCATAAAACTAGCGAAATACTGGAGAGTTTTAAAGAATATTATGAAAAACTATATTCAATCAAGAAACAGGAGACAATGGAAGAACTAGGATTAAGGGGGAAAAAAATATATAAATTTCTAAAGGAAATAGAGTGGGAGGTAATATCCGAGGATAATCTTAATAAGCTCGAAGCCCCGATCTCAGAAGAGGAAATTAGAGAAATAGTCAAAAATGCGCCAAACGGTAAAAGTCCAGGACCGGATGGCCTAACTGTTCTTTATTATAAAAAGTTTATCGATATTCTGGCCCCGAAAAAATTTTCGTATATGAATGGCTTAGGCGAGAAGTGGGACATGGGTAAAGAAGCTATTGAAGCTACTATTACTTTAATCTTGAAAGAGGGGAAGGATAGCACACTTTGCTCGAATTATAGACCGATCTCTCTTTTGAACTGCGACACCAAGATTTTTTCCAAAATAATAGCAGAGAGGATGAAGGGAATAATGAAGGACCTGATCCACCCCGACCAGGTTGGCTTTGTACCAGGACGGGAGGGGAGAGATAATGGGATCAGAACACTGCTAGCCATTCAGAAAATTAGCGATAGTGGAGCTCCAGGTCTACTCTTATCAGTAGATGCGGAAAAAGCGTTTGATAGAGTAGACTGGAGCTTCATATATAAGACTTTAGAGAGAATTGGAATAGGTCAAAAAATGTTGAACTGGATTAAGGTATTATATAATAAACCCAGGGCAAGAGTAAAAATTAATGGGACCCTTTCAGGGGCCTTTGAACTTTACAACGGTACAAGACAGGGATGCCCCCTTTCTCCCTTATTGTTCGTCCTAGCCTTAGAACCATTATTAAGGAAAATAAGGAAGAATCCTGATATAAAGGGCATAGAAGTCGGACGGGAGGAACACAAACTCGCGGCGTATGCGGATGATATCCTGTTCTACTTAACATCCCCGAGAACAACGTTACCAAATTTATTAAAACTTTTGAAACAATATGGAGAGCTCTCCAACTATAAAGTGAATCCATCTAAGTCCAAAACCCTATGTATTAATATAGTTAAGAAAGATCAAAATACTTACCAAAAGGAGTTCCCATTCGTGTGGGGGAAAAAGGAAATAAAATATTTAGGGGTAAAAATAGCAATCTCTAAAGAGAGGATCTATAAAGTAAATTTCGTTCCTATGTTGGAAGATATCAAAATGGAACTTAGCAGATTCACGGCAGGACAGATATCCTGGGGGGGAGAATGAATATTTTTAAGATGGTGATCCTGCCCAAAATCATGTATAAGATACAGATGCTGCCGATTGCTCTACCCCAGAAGTACTTTAAGACTTTACAAACGATTTTACTAAACTTTGTTTGGCAGGGTAAAAAAGCTTGTATCAGTTGGGCAACGTTGAAAAAAAATAAGACACAAGGGGGATAGGGAGCACCAGATATAAGAGGTTATTATGAAGCAGTAATTCTCACAAGAGTGATAGACTGGATTAGAGACACTAAGCAAAAAAGGTGGGTAAGCATGGAATATCAGATGAGCAATGTCCTATTAGGGAGCATCATCTGGATCCCAGACAAATATAGGGAGTTAGGTAGACAATCACATAGCATTACTCGTCATGCTATAAAAATATGGGATAAAGTTCATAAGAGGGAAAAATGGGATTTTAATTCACCACTAATGCCAATAAAAGACTCAAACTATTTTACACCGGGGTTAGAAAAGATATCCGGTAAATGGATAAAAAAAAAAAATGCTCAGCTGAAGGATGTCATGACGCGAGATAAATTAAATACCTATGAGGAATTGAAGGAAAAAGGAGAGATAATAGAGATAAACGAATGGCGGTACGCCCAGTTAAAACATTTTTTTGAGGTTCTCCCACAGCCGCGTAGATCAGCAGAAAACTTACGCCCACTTGAGAGAATTAGTCAAGGACAAACAGGGAAAGGAGTTATCTCCAAGATTTATAAAAATCTGATAGAATTTGATCACTTGGACATTCCACCATATATCAAAAAGTGGGAGGAAGAATTGGGTTCCTCGTTGAGTATTCCAGAATTAAAACAAATAAGGAGAAGAGTGTACACCTCATCAGCAAATAGTAAAATAATCGAGTTAAATTATAAATGCTTAATCCGATGGTACATCACCCCAGACAAGGCTCACAAATATAAGAAAGAAGCCTCAGAGATGTGCTGGCGCGGATGTGGGCAGATTGGAGATATGGCTCACATTTGGTGGCAGTGTCCAAAAATTAAATTGTATTGGAGAAGAATTAGACAATTAATTACTGAAATAACGAACACAGAGATTCCAGATGATCCCTGGGGATGTTTGCATCAGAGGATAAGATTACCTATGAAACAATATCAGAAAAGTCTTTTACCCCACCTGTTAACTGCTGCTAAAAGCCTGATAGCCAGTCACTGGCAAGAAAGGGAAAGTCCCCCCATTAAAGAATAGTGCAATAAAATGAATTATATTCAAAACTTAGAATTTCTAAGGTTAAGTGATTCAGACGGTTTAGAGGAATTTGAAAAGACCTGGTCTAAGTGGACAGAGTTCAAAAACTCCATGACATTTGCGGAGCTAATGGGTGCATAGGGTATAGTACTTGGTAAGACTTTCTCGGATTTTTAAGGATAGACCCAATATAAGAAAGCCTCAAAATTAAGAGAGGAAAAAAAAAAAAGGTAAGATACAGAAAGGCAACTGGAGTCCCAGGGGGTGGGGCGGGGGGGAGGAGGGAAATGGTGGGGTATAAGGGTTACAAGAATTAAAGGTGAAATGTTTAAAAATATGTAAAAGTAGATAAAATATATACTTGCTCTTTTTAGATACGAGAGGGGGAAAGAGGGGGAGGGAGGGGGGGAAAAAAAAAAAGCCACATATAAAAATTTCCACATATGATGCGAAACCAGGAAGGAGATATGGCGGGCAAATGAAAGGCGGGTAAGTCTCGCGACCTTCCTTTGCAAATGGTTAAGTCTGAGGTGGAAAAAAAAAAAGATATTGCTTGGAATTGTTCTAAGTCCTGTAGTAGATTGGGAGATTGGGTAGGGATATATGAGGAAGCGAAAGGAAAAGAAGCATGTCGTCCGCAAAAGCGGCTATCTTGTACATTTTTTCATTCATCCATCTATATGGGATGTTTCTGGATCTTAGCTGTTCTAAGAGTGATCTTAGAGCTCTGCGCTGTTGCAAAGTGATGTTAGAGAGATCTTGGTAGAGTTTAATCTAATTGCCGTTAAAAATGATCCTGTTTTTCTCTCTTGCCTTCTTAAGTATAGCCTCTTTTAGTGGAAAGTTAAATTTTTTAAATTTCGACGCGGGAACGACGGCCATACTTAACATTGACTAGGCCAGCTATTTGTTCGACTAACTTTACGCCGGGAATCGCCTTACGCAAACGGCGTATCTTTACTGCGACGGGCACGCGTACGTTCGTGAATCAGCGTATCTCGCTGATTTACGCATTCTGGGCGTAAATCAGCGTTCACGCCCCTAGCGGCCGGCGGAACTAGACAGCTAAGATACGACGGCGCAGGCCGTCGTATCTTAGCTAGGTTTAAGTGTATCTCAGTTTGAGAGTACACTTAAACATACGACGGCTTAGGCCTTGTACACACGACCGGACAGTTCGCTGAAAACGGTCCGCCGGACCATTTTCAGCGGACATGTCTGGTCGGAGATTTCTGTCTAATGGTTGTACACACCATCAGACAGAAATTAGAGACAATCCCCGCGGACAGACAGCGCGGTGACGTGTCCACGCCGTCGCCGCGACGATGACGTGGCGACGTGCGCGACGCAGGAAGGTCAATGCTTCCACGCATGCGTCAAAGTCATTCGACGCATGCGAGGGATGGCGGCCGCTCGGACATGTACGGTAGGTCTGTACAGACGACCGAACATGCCCGACGGACAGGATTCCAGCGGGCATGTTTCTAAACATGTTAAGAAATATTTGCCCGCTCGAAAAAGGCCCGGCGGGCAAATGTACGCTGGAATCCTGTCCGCTCGGCTGTACAGACGACCGAACATGTCTGCTGAAACTGGTCCGCAGACCAGTTTTAGCAGACATGTTCGGTCGTGTGTATGGGGCCTTAGATTCCGAGTTACGACGGTGTATCTACTGATACGCCGGCGTAACTCTTCGTGAATCTGGCTATATGAGAGACACATAGCGGAGGAGAGTAAAAATAATCCCAATATTTTTTTTTATATATCAACAGTAAAAAGGCGAGGCGGGAACACATAGGCCTCATAAAGGACAGGGAAGGCAGCTGTACTAAATGCTTAAATATTGTTAGCAACATGCCACAGGATCTAGCCTTGTGGCTAATAGAGGCCAGAGTCCGGAAAGGATTAGAGAAACTAAACATAAATACCTGTAAATCACCAGGACCAGATGGCTTACACCCGAGAGTCCTTAAAGAACTCAGTCAGGTCATAGCCAGACCGCTATTCGTAAAGGGGTTGTAAACCTTCGTGTTTTTTTCACCTTAATGCATCCTATGCCTCATTCATTTTTAGAAATGTGAGGTAGTCAACACTGTTGTGAGCTAGGCGAGTGCGCTTATCGGTCACGACCCCCCCTGCTGCGCTAAACGTCCTTTCGGACAGGACACTGGATGAGGGGCAAGCCAACAGTTCCATTGCAAATTGTGCAAGCTCTGGCCAGAGGTCAAGCCTGCCCACCCAGTAGTCCAGGGGTTCATCACTTCTCAGTGCGTCCACATCGGCCGTTAACCCGATGTAGTCTGACACCTGTCAGTCTAGGCATTCCCTGATGCTGGATCCGGAGGACAGCTGTCGATGGGTCGGCTGAAAGAATGATCTCATATCATTAGTGACCAACACATCTTCAAACCGCCCTCTTCTTGCAGGCGCTGTTGGATTGGTACCCGAGACTGTTTCTCTGTGAGTGGAAATTCCTCTGCCAGTGCACGCAAAAGCAGAATGCAGCATTTCTCGAAGCAAGGCCTGGAAGTGCTGCTGCTGTGTCCATTGACAGACAGCAGGACGCAGCCCAACCCCTGCTCCTGTGTCACTGGATTTGATTGACAGCGGTGAGAGCCAGTAGCTCCTGCTGCTATCAATCTATCCAATCTATCCAATCAGGACCCAAGACAGCAGCTGGAGCTGCTCTGCTGTCCGTGGGGGTATTCCAGTGCGCATGCTCGAAATCACGGCGCAAATAGTCAATGCTTTCGACGTGAACGTAATTTACGCAAAGCCCTATTCGCAAAAGTTTTACGCAAACAACGTACACGACGGAAATGCAACGCTGGCCCGACATCCATACTTAACATTGCGTACGCCTCATAGACCCAGGGGTAACGTTACGCCAAAAAAAGCCTTACGTAAACGACGTAAAAAAATGCGCCGGGCGGACATACGTTTGAGGATCGGCGTATCTAGCTAATTTGCATACTCTACGCGGAAATCAACAGAAGCGCCGACGTAACTTCTTTGTGGATCTGGCCCTAAATCTTATCTTATCATTGCATATGGCTAATGCCAAAGGATCTTAACATTAAATTAATAAAAAAAATTGATAAGTGGCATCCCTGTTTAGTTTCATTATACAAAGTAAAGGGTTTTACATGGTGTGCGGGAGTTTGACCTGGGATGTGGGAGTCAAATATAATGCTTTAATTGTTTTAAGAAAGGGCCCCAAAACCTGAGGTATTGTAGAACTGAAAGCATATGTGGCCAGCTTAGTCTATCAAATGTTTTTTTGTGTATCCAGGCTCAACAAAAGAGTAGGGATGTTAGTCATATTTATTTACCAGATCAACCAGGTCAATAATTTGCCTTGTGTGGTCCCCCACCTGCCAGGTGAGTACAAACCACACTTTATCTATTGATAAGTCGGAGGAGAAGCTTAGATATCTGATTAGCTAGGATTTTTGTGAAAATGGTGTAATCTGTGTCACAGACTCAGACCTTCTTATGTCTAAAATCATCATATGACTACTAGGGGCATAGGATGCCTCAAGAATGATATCTTGGACTACCTGAGATGGGATTATTATGTATTTATTATCCACATTATATTCCAAGATCTGTAGGACTATTTTAAGTTTGTTGATTGTAGATGTGACTTTTTTTATACTGCTGGATGTTAATGTCCTCACCTCCAGCTATCTCTCTATTATCTGTGCTAATTGCCTCTATTGTGTGTGTGAAGATGTCCTGTGTTTACGCTTAAGAGATTGTGTATTGTACAGCAGATGAATGGTGGAGTCGGGGCGTCTAGTCACCTCGTCTGGCTAAATGATTAGATGATTAGCTCATGTTAATTATTGTTCTGGTCACCTCCTCTTTACTGTATATAAGATTGTGGTTTTGGTTCTATTAAAGACTCCATACTTGGCACATAGACAAGTCTCATCTTGTTGTGTGTTGAAGGCAGCTGGAAATATCTGATATCTATGTCCAGACTGATAGGAAGCGGTATATGACGGAAGCACTCGGTCGGAGTGCGGGGACATTCCATGACAATCTGAATTAAAGGATAACTAAAGGTTAATTTATAAAAAAAGTGAGTGGCCCCAATCCTCCTCTTCTGGGGTCCCCGGCGGCGCTCCTGTCTCCTCCCCGCATCAAGTGCCCCCACAGAGAGACGCTTTCTATGGGGGCACCCGTGTCCTGCTGCTGCTGTGTCCATCCGAAGCTCTGTGACCGCACCCGCGGGACCTGCGCACCAGATTGCCGCCGGTGTCCCACATTCGGTCACAGGATCTGAAGAATGGGGAGAGGCGAGTGTAAACAAACCTTCCCCGTTCTTCTCTGTGGCTTGTCACTGATCGTCTGTTCCCTGATATAGGGAACGATGATCAGTGACGTCACATCTACAGTCACGCCCCCCTACAATAAGAACACTCCCTTAGGGCACACTTAACCCCTTAGCGCCCCCTGGTGGTTAACCCCATTCACTGCCAGTGGCATTTTCACAGTAATCAATGCATTTATATAGCACTGTTTGCTGTAAAAATGACAATGTTCCCGAAATAGTGTCAAAAGTGCCCGGTGTGTCCGCCATAATGTCTCAGTCACGAAAAAAACGCTGATCGCCGTCATTACTAGAAAAAAAAATATTAATAAAAATGTCATAAAACTATCCCCTATTTTGTAAACGCTATAAATTTTGCGCAAACCAATCGATAAACGCCTATTGTGATTTTTTTTTACCAAAAATAGGTAGAAGAATACGTATGGAAAAAACGTTTTTTTATATCTTTTTGGGGGATATTTATTATAGCAAAAAGTAAAAAATATTGCATTTTTTTTTCAAAATTGTCGCTCTATTTTTGTTTATAGCGCAAAAAATCAAAACCGCAGAGGTGATCAAATACCACCAAAAGAAAGCTCTATTTGTGGGGGGGGAAAAAGGATGCCAATTTTCTTTGGGAGCCACGTCGCACGACCGCGCAATTGTTAGTTAAAGCGACGTAGTGACGAATTGCAAAAAGGGGCAAGGTCCTTTACCTGCATAATGTTCCGGGTCTTAAGTGGTTAAGTAAGGCTATAGGTCTATAAATAGGAGCATGTTTCCTGGTCTTCAATATTACTGTAATATAGGAATGGAGAAACCGAGAATGTGGAGTGTCCTCCTTAACCACTTCCCTACCGGCACATTGTAAAATGACGCCGGCAGGGACCCTCTCTCGATCCGGGTGGACATCATATGACGTCCTGTGTTCCCGGCGATCTAGGGCGCGCCCGCGGCACCGCTCGTGACCCGGCGCGGGTGCCCGGCGGCCGCGATTGCCGCCGGGCACCCACGATTGCCGGTAATCACAGCAGGAGTGTGGATCTGTGTGTGTAATGATGGGGTGTAAACACACAGATCCACCTCCTGTCAGCGGTGAGGAGACCAATGTGTGTTCCCAGTACAGAGGAACACACATCGGTCTCCTCCCCTTGAGAGTCCCCTCCCCCTACAGTTAGAACACACCTTAGGGAACATATTAACCCCTTCAATGCGCCCTAGTGGTTAACCTGTTCCCTGCCAGTCACATTTACACAGTGATCAATGCATATTTATAGCATTAATCGCTGTATAAATGTGAATGGTCCCAAAAACGTGTCAAAAGTGTCCGATGTGTTCGCCGCAATGTCACGGTCACAGTAAAAAATTGCAAATCGCCACCAATACTAGTAAAAAAATTAATAAAATAAAAATGCCATAAATCTATCACCTATTTTGTAGACGCTATAACTTTTGCGCAAACCAATCAATATACGATTATTGCGATTTTTTTTTACCAAAAATATGTAGAAGAATACGTATCGGCCTAAACTGAGAATACAAAATGTTTTTTTTTGTTTTTTTTTAATTTTGATATTTATTAAATAAAAAAGTAAAAAATATTGTGTTTTTTAAAAAAATTGTCGCTCTTCTTTTGTTTATAGCGCAAAAAATAAAAACCGCAGAGATGATCAAATACCACCAAACTAAAGCTATTATTGTGGGGGGGAAAAAAACATAAAGATTTAGTTTGGGTACAGAGTTGCATGACCGTGCAATTGTCATTCAAAGTGCAACAGCGCTGAAAACTAAAAATTGGTCTGGGCAGGAAGGGGGTGAAAATGCCCTGTATGGAAGGGGTTAAAGTAGTTGTACACCCTGTATAACCCCTTTTACCTACAGGTAAGCCTGTATTAAGGCTTACCTGTAGGTGCTGGAAATATCTCCTAAACCCAGGGTTCAAGTCCTGCGAGAACGCGTGGGAACGGAGTCCCTGCACTTTTTTCACAGCAGGAACGCAGTTCCCTTTGCAGGACTAGAGCAGCCGAGAGCAGCCGAGCCGCCCGAGTCAATCCTTCACTAAGCGGCGATGCCCAGCTCATGTCACTGTCAGGGGCAGGCGAACCTTAGTAATCCTTTATGTTACTGGCCGCTTCCTGTATATGGATTCATCAGGTAGTGTGCGGGTATTCCGTCACTTCTTCGATGCCGCAATGTCTCCTGGGAGCTTTTGTCATTGTTCCCAGGAGACATTGCGGAGGTCTGCTGCGAGTTATCGCGGGATTTAGAAAGAACTTGCTTCCTGTGATAACTCGCGGCAGACCTGATTCTGCTAGACCTCTCCGCAGCATTCGACACTGTCGACTATGATATACTGTTGGACAGACTAAAAAATCTTTTTGGTCTTAATGGGGTGGTCCTGAGCTGGATACGCTCGTTTCTCCATGAGAGAACACAATATGTCAAGATGGGAACACAGCGGTCTACCCCAGGACCTCTGACATGCGGAGTTCCATCGTCACTCCTCTTTAACTGCTATGTTCGTCCTCTTGCTGACATCATCCAGAACAATAACTTGGAGTGTCAGCTATATGCCGATGACACACAAATTCTGGTTGATTCAGCAAGAGGACCTCAGCAGCCAGTTCAGCTGGCAAAATGCCTGGTAGAATACAGGACTGGATGGCTGGCAATAAGCTTGGACTGAAAGCAGCCAAAACTGAAGTTCTATTAATTGGTCCTACTAGCCCCCTATTGCTGGCTGCTTGGCCTCCATCTTTCGGACCTGCACCCATTCCAGCCAAGCAGGTAAAAAACCTAGGAGTCATAATTGATGACACCCTCTCGTTTGTGCCCCACTTTAGAAACATCCTGCGGAATGCCAATTACCATCTAAGGCTCCTCAGAAAAGTGAAACACCTATTCACGCAAAATAACAGATCACTACTTGCCCAGGCTTTTATCCATTCCCGGTTAGACGGGGCAAATGTATTCCTATTGGGCGCCCCGCAAAAATGGGCCCATAAGCTCCAGGTGGTTCAGAACCACACTGCTCGCTTTGTACTCGGTCTAGCGAGACCATATTAGCCTGGCCAGGAGATCACTTCATTGGCTCCCTATCGAGCAGAGAGTGATCTTTAAAACGCTTTGTATCTTCTTTCGTGCATACTGGGGACAGGGTGCCAAGTACTTACACAGCTTGGCAGTGCACTATGAACCCTCGCGCCCATTAAGATGCAAGACCCAAAATTTAGCCACAGTCATTCCATCTAAACTTTCTTCCATGGGAGGCAAACGACTCCAGAGTAGGGGTGCCATGCTGTGGAATGCCCTCTCCTTGGAACTTAAGATGACATCTAACCTGCTCCTCTTCAGAAAAAAACTGAAGACGGAGCTGTTCGTCCAGGCTTATGGATCATTTTTTTTTTCCCCTCATAGTTCGCCCCCTCAAGGGGCCAATTGCCTCTCTAATAACCATGATCCCGGAACGGCTTGGACTATTCAGACATCTATGATGTCTTCTACCCCTCCTCTAGCTCCTTTTTCTTTTCTATTTTTCTCTCTTACACTCCACGGCTCTTTCCTCCATTTGGCGCCTAACTAAGCTCAAAAAATCAATCAATCAATCAATGTCCGAGGCCCTGTTGGATCGCCAGCCTCTCTTGGCTCCCCTCAGGCGGACTCCCCACTGAACAGCTATCTTGCTTGGGATCTTCTCAGAATTGGGGACCCAGTCGAATACTGGGGCCCCGCCACAGCTTTAAATGTTCCGGGCCAACATGGTCCCGGAACCAGGACCACCTCGTGGCACGCGCACCCCGGCCTAAAGGTGGGTGCCACACCAGGAACAAGAACCCCGCCTCATGGCGTCTGCCCCAGAAGTACTCTGCCCCAGCATGCCCCGCGAGAGAAACTCCCTCACTATTGGCTGCTGGCAAAAGGCAACAACAGAATGAGCCCACAGTACAGCCCAGCTAAAGCAGAGACCCAATTTGAACAAATCAACTGGATGAGAGCTAACTTACTCTCTCATCCCCCTTAAATTTAGAAATAGCATCAGTACCTAAAAGTACACAGGCGCTACACATACATTTAGGAAAATCTTTGTGCTTAACACCTTTAATACCAGGCACTTTCACCCCTTCCTGCCCAGGCCAATTCTGAGCTTTCAGTGCTGTCACACTTTAAATGACAATTGCGCGGTCATGCATTGCTTTACCTAAATTAAATTTTTATCATATTTCTGAGATCAACAAGTGAAAAAAACTTTTACTTGGTTTCTTTTACTTGGTGCTCATCCTCGCTTCCTGGTACGTATTATTCCATACAGTCAATATCTCAGGCTGCAAAGGAATTGTGCCAGGGAGCAGGATTTTGAGTTTGAAGCATTGTAATTGACTGTTGGCTCGAGGGTACAGCAAATGTGCCTAGCAGAGAGCAAAATCCAACCAAAGAGAACAGTTTATTTATACATCTAAAACTCGTAAAAACAACAATACAGCTAAAGTAAATATGACATTTAGTACCCGACAGGAGCAGTTCCAAGGAATTCTCGCTCGGAATTGGCACTTTTTAGCTTAAGCTAGTACTATTTCAAAATATGTACAGAATCATCCTGAGGTTGTTTTTTGGAGTTACTGATCAATGAGATATTGGGGTCAATTCACAAAGAGAAACGTTATTGGTTTCCTTCAGTTGTTAACCACTTGCCCACCGCCCACTGTAAAATAACGTCATGTTTTTGAAGAGGGATATCTCGGTAACGGCAGCAGCTGCTGCCACAACCGAGATATCTATCTCTTCAGTGGGCGGTTCTGTTAATGATAACGGCAGTCTCCATGGCAGGTTCGCCGCAAGATCACCGTTATCGTTTGGCGAGGGATGTTTACATTCCTTGTAATAGGAATAAAAGTGATACATTTTTTTTTTTTTATTTCAGTGTAAAAAATTATAAACTAAATAAAAATAAATAAGAAAACAATTTTTTTTTTTAAAGCGCCACGTCCCGACGAGCTCGCGCACAGTAGCGAACGCATACGTGAGTAGCGCCCGCATATAAAAACTGTGTTCAAACCACACAAGTGAGGTATCGCCGCGATCGTTAGATCAAGAGCAATAATTCTAGCCCTAGACCTCCTCTGTAGCTCAAAAAATGCAACCTGTAGAATTTTTTAAACATCGCCTATCGAGATTTTTAAGGGTAAAAGTTTGACGCCATGCCACGAGTGGGCACAATTTTTAAGCGTGACATGTTGGGTATCATTTTACTCGGCGTAACATTATCTTTCACAATATATGCAAAATTTATTGTTGTCTTATTTTTTAATTCAAAAAAGTGATTTTTTCCCAAAAAAAGTGCGCTTGTAAGACCGCTGCGCAAATACGGTGTGACAAAAAGTATTGCAATGACTGCCATTTTATTCACTAGGATGTCTGCTAAAAAAATATATAATGTTTGGGGGTTCTGATTAATTTTCTAGCAAAAAAATTGTGATTTTTACATGAAGGAGAGAAGTGCCAGAATAGGCCCGGTGGGCAAGTGGTTAAATTACCGCCCCTTATTTAAGGCTAGCAAACATGGTATTCACGAAAGCTATAATCGTTATTCAACATAGTTGTTATGGTTTTCAACTGACTCTTAATTCAAACGTTATGCTAACTACTCAAGAGTTATTTTAACGTCCCAAATCGTAATAATAACGTCTAAGATCATTAAATAACCCTGGAGAGATGCATTCTGGGAGCAGAAGGGGAGGAGAACAGCTGCATGTGGAAAAGAGCAGATGCAGAGAGAGAGAGAGACACACAAGCAAGACACACGTGGAGATTGAGCATGTGATGTGCATAACTTCTCTGTGTGCGTTTTTTCTAAAGCCATGTGTATTTCCTCATACAGAGAATAAATCATGGGAGATGATAATCGGAATTTAGCCATCACCTGGGTTTCAGAAAAGTCATCCAAAATAGTACGTGAACGGAATACACGTTTATAAATCTGAACAACATTCTAATGTGTTTTTCTTCGCCTCTGGATAATTTTAAGTTTAAATAGAGCATGGTTCCATCTTGCCCAAAACTACTAAAAACTTCACTACACAAAAATCGCCAAAAGCTTCCTCTAACAACGAAATATCGCCAGGGAAATGTCATAACAACACCCTGAGGCAGGTGCTATGTAACGATTGCTTAACGATTGATATATGTCAAAAAAATCTTTGTGAATTGCACTTCTGTACATATTTAACGATTTGACTTGTTAAAACAACGATCGAATCCTTATATAACGACCCACACCTTAAAATATCGGTTCCGTGTAGTGAAACGTTATTTGATGATTTTTCAAAGCATTAAATCGTTTAGTGAATTGAACTAGCTTCAATAACGTGCAAAATCGTTAAAATAACGACCGGAATCTGGAAATAAAGCTTTGTGAATTGACCCCATAGTCTTGTCCACAGCCACTATACACCTCCATAGTTACATTGTTAGTCAGGTTGAAAAAAGACACAAGTCCATCCAGTTCAACCACAAAATAAAAATAATTGTAGCGGGGTCATCCTGTCAGAACTCAACGACAGGCTTTCCTCGCTGGACTTTTGGTCATGCTTGTAAATATGTGAGTTACCTTTAAGGAGTTATGCATTGTGGGATTGCAAGTAGCAGTAGATATGGACTCCATTGACTCTGAGGAGAAACAGACTACACTTCCCACAATGCTCTACGACTTTGGAACATGTGACACCTCCGCACAGACTTATGGGGGAGGTTACTTAAAGGAAGGGCGCGACTGACTTCGGCCTCTCGGGACCTGCATCTTCTCCTCTGTGGAGCGGCTGACACAGCCCAGCCGTGCTTCTAGGCCACAAGCCTGGGCCTAAATTCACCAAGAGACCAGCCATCCGGAAGGAAGCAAGACTCCGGTATCCAGCCCGTGTTCCCGGAGATCGAAGAGGCAGCCCAGCTGACAACTGAAACAGTGGAGCGTCCTCGTCCGGAACCCTTGTGCTGTGGAGCAGCGGTTTACCAACGCGCCCTTCTGAGGAGAATTCAGGTGGATCGGCCTGTCGGGTGAGAGAGCACATGCTCAAGCTTTGACTTCCACTTAGGCAGACACCCTAGCGCCGCCTCACAGGCCGCAACCATACTTTCGGCCCCGGCTGTAACTTGGAGACTCGGTAAACTGTTTGAGTGTTCATAGGAGTGACTGACGCGGACGGGCGATCAGCTCACCAACGTTTACTGTTCCAGATACTTTCGTTGTTTAATTCCTTTCATTAATTGCCACTTGTGGATTACAAATTTAATGTGCACCAACCGGCAGCAACGTGGATATTAACCGTTCTGCAGTACTGCTCGCTAGAGGGAGCTCACGAGCACAGACTTCCTACCTTAGCTTAAAGTGAATAGTACTATTCTTTGGTTTAAATTCTTATCACTGATATTAATTGCTGATTCTTGCAAGGGCCCTTGTGGAATCATAGTCAGGTAATACTATTGCTATATCACTGTATATTGCATGCCTGCTATTTTGCGACCCCAGCCTGGCAGAGGTCACAATACCTTACCCACCAGACTTCTGATGTGTCAAGGGAGGGTTTGAGCTTGTTAAATAGGGGTGAGTAAAACTAAAGAGAGTAGATCCCAAAACAAATCAGTGGCTCCTTCGGGGGTAGCGCTACATAATAATATCATCCAATCCCATATACCGAATTCGATAACCACAGTTGATCCAGAGGAAGGCAAAAAACCCCAGCAGAGCATGATCCAATTTGCTACAGGAGGGGAAAAAATTCCTTCCTGATCCCCGAGAGGCAATCAGATATTCCCTGGATCACCTTTACCTACAAATCTTAGTACTCAGTTATATTCTGTACATTTAGGAAAGAATCCAGGCCCTTCTTATAGTAATCTACTGATCTGGCCAGAACCACCTCTGGAGGGAGTCTGTTCCACATTTTCACACCTCTTACTGTGAAGAAACCTTTCCGTATATGTAGATGAAATCTTTTTTCCTCTAGACGTAAAGAGTGCCCCCTTGTCCTCTGTGTTGACCGTAAAGTGAATAAATTCAATCAGGGCCGATCCTAGGGTCACAGACGCCTGGGTGCAGAAATATTTCTGGCGCCCCCACATGGGCATGTATTTCTTTGTAATTTAATATGATATTAAACTTTATTTTTTAATATACTTCCTTGGCCTCAAAGTCTGACCATTAATATCTACTTGTAATTGTTGTTTCCCCTTTCCCACATGGGCAGGGTCATCTTACTAACTCCTCCCCTTTACAAATGTTTCTATGGCTATGACTCAAACACAGAGATGCTCCCCTAAGAAGTCTTAATTTGTGTCCCCCATCAGAGTCTCCCCAGCAGGTGTCCCCCATCAGAGCCTCCCTACAGCAGTTGTCCCCCATCTGAGCCTCCCCAGCAGGTGTCCCCCATTAGAGCCTCCCCACAGAAGGTGTCCCCCATCAGAGCTCCCCACAGCAGGTGTCCCCATCAGAGCCTCTCCCCAGCAGTTGTCCCCCATCAGAGCCTCCCCACAGCAGTTGTCTCCCATCAGAGCCTCCCCAGCAGGTGTCCCCCATTAGAGCCCCCCCCACAGAAGGAGTCCCTCAGAGCCCCCCACATCAGGTGTCCCCATAGATCAGTACTTGTCCAATAGATCCCTGTAGCTTGGGCGCACTGGGAGCAGAAGCACATTAAAGGGGGTGGGGCATACGTGGCATCTTTGGTTACTTGAAGGGTGGCACTCGGAGAGCATTTCTGGGAGTGCACGGGATGATTGGCAGCAGCTCCAGCCAACCCAGAAGCCTCTCATCACACTGCCTATGGGGAAGAGCCGACACACACAGAGACAGCGGGGCAGACAGGAGACTGCTCCATGCACACCGGACAGAATTAATTAGTGGAGCCTAGTGCCGGAACGTGTTCCGGTACTAGGCTCCGCTGTGGTACCCAGACTGGATTCTGGGGACAGCGGGAGATATGTGCTCTTGTCAGTTGCCAGCGGAGATAGCAATCGGGATGGGGAAACGCAGCACCCGCTACATGCGCTCCGCCTCTGGACACAGACAAGGAGGAGGGAGGAGAGCACTTTGGAGCTACGGCGCCCCCCACCTCTGAGGCGCCTGGGTGCGGAGCACCCCGTGCACCCTGCCTAGGATCGGCCCTGGAATAAATCAACACCAAGTTCACTATATGGACCCCTTATATATTTGTACATGTGTGGATCATATCCCCCCTTATTCTCCTCTTCTCAAGAGAGAATAAAATTAGTTCCTCTAATCTTTCCTCATAGCTGAGCTCCTCCATGCCTCTTATCAGTATGGTTTCCCTTCTCTGCACTCCAGATGCATTGGCAGGAGCTGTGGGTGGTATGGGGACATATTGATGTGGGAGCTGTAATCAATGTCCCTGGATCAGGGAGGGTAACACACTTGAAATCCTAAGAGGTGGTAATTACAAATCTAAGTCCCATGTGGACTGCCAAAAAATGGGAGTGGTATATATAGCACTATGTATATGTGAAGCTTTCTATATTGGAAAGACGAAAACGGGCCTTTGGTCAATGGGTGCAGGATCACCTATGATGTGGGTCTCTTGTACACACCTATATGTAAACATGAAGGGCTGAGACACAGCTTTGTTCCCACAGTGATTTCTTTCCTCATTTTAGAAAGGATTCCCCGAAATCCATGAGGAGGTGACTTTGATAAACAAATTTTAAAACAGGAGGCGAAATGGATATTCAACCAAAAAGTGACCTCAGTCCCTGGGTTGAATACAGCATTAACCTTTAAGCCCTTTTTATAGGGTTCATTTTTTTTATATATTTTGGTTTAGGTACCCATTTAGCACTCCCATCCTTCAGTGGAGGCCGATACATAACTGCGTCCTATAATAGTGTTGGTGTTAATTTGATTGCTAAGGTTTGTTTGCTCTGGTGTGGGGATCAGACCTGCGCATCTGACCGAGTCAATATTGATGGACACTCAGGTGCCCCTGGGAGATGGGGGGGGGGGGGCATTTACTGATCGTCTCTGTTGTTTACCCAGTTGCAGGTGATGCCTCTGATGGGGAGAGGGTGCTATCAGGGCCGGCCTTAGGTGTTCAGGCGCCCTGTGCAAGATAATCCTGTGGCGCCCCCCCCCCAAATGGCCCCTGAAAATTAAAGTATAGGGTGGTATTGGGCCGGCTGGGGCTATATAGGGCAGGTTGGGGTAATATAAGGCAGGTTTGGGTGATATAGGGCAGGCTGGGGTGGCATAGGGCAGGATGGGGTGGTATAGAGCAGGGTGTGGTGTCATAGGGCAGGTTGCGGTAGCATAGGGCAGGTTGGGGTGGTATAGAGCAGGGTACGGTGGCATAGGGTAGGTTGCGGTGGCATAGGGCAGGTTTGGGGGGGTATAGAGCAGGTTGCGGTGGCATAGGGCAGGTTGGGGTGGTATAAGGAAGGTTGGGGTGGCATAGGGCAGGTTGGGGTGGTATAGGGAAGGCTGGGGTGGTATAGGGCAGGTTGCGGTGGTATAGGGCAGGCTCGGTTGGTATAGGACAGGTTGTGGTGGCATAGGGCAGGTTGGGGTGATATAGGGCAGACTGATGTGGCATAGGGTAAGTTGCGGTGGCATAGGGCAGGTTGGGTGGTATAGAGCAGGTTGCGGTGGCATAGGGCAGGTTGCAGTGGCATAATGCAGGTTGGGGTGGTATAGAGCAGGGTACGGTGGCATAGGGTAGGTTGCGGTGGCATAGGGCAGGTTTGGGGGGGTATAGAGCAGGTTGCGGTGGCATAGGGCAGGTTGGGGTGGTATAGGGAAGGTTGGGGTGGCATAGGGCAGGTTGGGGTGGTATAGGGCAGGCTGGGGTGGTATAGAGCAGGTTGCGGTGGTATAGGGAAGGCTGGGGTGGTATAGGGGAGGTTGCGGTGGTATAGGGCAGGCTCGGTTGGTATAGGACAGGTTGTGGTGGCATAGGGCAGGTTGGGGTGATATAGGGCAGACTGATGTGGCATAGGGTAAGTTGCGGTGGCATAGGGCAGGTTGGGTGGTATAGAGCAGGTTGCGGTGGCATAGGGCAGGTTGCAGTGGCATAGGGCAGGCTGGGGTGGTATAGGGCAGTTTGTGGTGGCATAGGGCAGGTTGGGGTGATATAGGGCAGGTTGCGGTGGCATAGGGCAGGTTGGGGTGGTATAGGGCAGGTTGTGGTGGCATAGGGCAGGCTATCGTGAAACAGCGCGGCGACTGTGAGCTGCGAGAGAGACACCAACAAGGGGGAGGATGAGGGAGGGGAGCACTCTGGTGCTTGAGCACCCCACCTCTGTGGCGCCTGGGTGAACTGCACCCCATCTAGGATCGGCCCTGATGTGACTCGCATTCTGTGAGCTGTGTGTGCCGCACGGCGCCCCTGTTGCCCATGGCACCCTGTGCAGCTGCACGGCTCGCACACCCCAAAGGCCAGCCCTGGGGTGCTATGCACCCTCTGCTGCAATCCTGGGTGCTTGTTCTAGGCTCTATGGGTCTCGAATATGATTGCGCATGCGCCAGAGCAGGGGCGTCCGACACGGATGTGATGTCAGCAGGCTGTGCACACATCCTTGGAATAGAAGTCTCTACTCCAGACCCCCCAAACAAACCGGCGTCATGTGATGAGCGGAGGCAGCAGCAGCAGTGCTGTGGGCTGGATCTGTGACAATTGCATTCACAGATCAAGCCATCCATCCATTCATGATCAGCCATCCCTGTGCATTACTGTGTGTAGCGCTACCCCCGAAGGAGCCGCTGGTTGTTTTTGGGATCGGCGTATTAAGTTACCTCTTAAGGTTGTCCAGGGGTGATGATAGTGAGTAGAGCAATAAACGAATGTCCAGTCAGCGAATAAGGTTTTCTGAATGCTTTATTTCTCGGCCCAACACGACCAACATCAACATGAGGTAGGCAGAAAAGGTTGATGAAGTAAGGGAACCTTGCTGTATCAGGCCTTGGATAAGAGAAAAGCAGTCCTGCTCTCAGTAGTAGTAGACACAATTCGTCGCCACTCCAGCCGGAGTGGGTGAAGTGCCTCCGGACAGACTCCTGCCACGGGCCTGGCAGCCGAAGTGTCACTTTAGGTTGCTAAGAGGAACAGGCCTCTGCCACAGACCCGGCTCTAGGGACCTCTGCCACAGGTCTAATACTTGTATGAGCTAAATGGATTGAGCGAATCCTCCCAGTAGATTAAGTCAGGGTCACCGGTTGACAGTGGAAGTGTACCTGTCTATGTCCCGGTCACCAGATCCCAGATGGTTCATTCAAGTCTCTCAGATAACCTGCCTCCGGGTTCTCCTAGAGCCGATCCCCCACTGCACAGCACATAGCTTGGGATCTCTTCAGTAGAGCGGGAGACCCAGCGAGTCACTGGGGCCCCTTTCAGCATCAGCAGGGAACTCCACGTAGCATGCGACCCCGGCCTGGTAGGCCATATCGCCGGGGTCCGTTGGATGCGCACACCCTAAAGGTGGGTGCCGCACCTGGAACCCGCGAAGAACCAAGAAAAATGGCGTCTGCCACAGATATACCCTCCCCCAGCATGCCCCGTGAGGGAAAACTCCTCTAATTGGCTGCTGGGGAAAAGTGGCTCTGCCAGAACCCCTCTAGCGCCAACTGCCGCCCAGGGATGGGATCGCATCCCTGGAGCGCAGACTGACCTACAGGACAGTTAAGGAATGACAGCAGCCCAAATTTAACACAATTCGGAACGAGAGCAACTTATCTCTCTCATTCCCCACTAACTTTAGCGTAGTGCCTTTACTGAAAGTAAGGGGGTGCTACATGTGCAATACTCTGTAATACACAATACCCTGCAATACTCTGTAATTTCAGGCTTCCCAGCCTAGAGGTGAGATGTGGAGTCTTATTGACCCTCCCATATCTCGCTGTAAAGAGAACCTGTCATGCCATATTCCTATTACAAGGAATGTTTCCTCGTAATAGGAATACAAGTGATCAAAATTTTAAATTTTTTTAGAAAATCATGTCAAACTAAAATAAATAAAGTAAAATGAACAAAAATGTTTTTTTTTCTTTTAAAGTCCATGTGAGCTCGCATGCAGAAGCGGACGCATACGTAAGTCCCGCCCACATATGAAAACGGTGTTCAAAACACACGTGAGGTATTGCTGTGAAAGTTTAGAGCAAGAGCAATAATGTTGGCCCTAGACCTCCTCTGTAACTCAAAACATGTAACCAGTAAAAAAATTTAAAGCGTCGCCAATGGGGATTTAACAAGTGTGTGCAATTTTGAAGGGTGACATGTTGGGTATCCATTTACTCGGCGTAACTTCATCTTTCACATTATGCAAAAACATTGGGCTAACTGTACTGCGCAAATACCGTGCAAGATAAAAAGTTGCAATGACCGCCACTGTATTCTCGAAGGTCTTTGTTAAAAAAAACATGCATAATGTTTTGGGGTTCTGTGTAATTTTCTAGCAAATAAATGATGATTTTTACATGTAGGAGAGAAATGTCAGAATTGGCCTGGGTGCTCCAGGACGCCTGAAGGTGCTCCCTGCATGTTGGGCCTCTGTATGTGGCCACGCTGTGTAAAAGTCATTACAGACTAAGGCCCCATACACACGATAGAATCCATCCGCAGATAAATCCCAGCAAATGGGTTTCTGCGGATAGATCCTATGGTGTGTACACGCCAGCGGATCTGTTTCCGCGGAGAAATCTCCTCTGGGATGGATTCCAGCAGATCGAATATTTGTTGTGCTGCACAACATATCCATCTGCTGGAATCCATTCCAACGGATGGATCCGCTCGTCTGTACAGACTTACCGGATCCATTCGTCCAAAGGGATTCCCCGCACGCGTCGTAATGATTTGACGCATGCGTGGAATTCCTTATATGACAGCGTCGCGCCCGTCGCCGCGTCATAATCGCGGCGACGGCGCGACACGTCATCGGCAGAGGATTTCCGCGCGGATTTCAATGGGATGGTGTGTACACTCCATCCCATCGAAATCAGCGGATATCTTTGAGAGGATTTATCCGTGGAAACGGTCCGCTGGACCGTATCTGCGGATAAATCCTCTCGTGTGTATGGGGCTTTAGACTGGGATGCGATTAAATTTCATGTGCGTGGAAAGGCAGGTGTGCCAATACTTTTCGTAATATAGTGTATATATCCACATATGATTACACTGTACTGTACTGGTGACACCCTGATCACCCCACACCAGTCATATGAAAGAAACTGGGGTCTTTCACTTCTGAAAAACGCACAGTATCATGCGGAGTCCCTCAGGGATCTCCCTTGTCGCCCGTATTGTTTAATATCTATCTTCGCCCTCTCTTTGAAATCATCAGTAACCAGAAGTTACTTTACCACTCCTATGCAGACGACACACAACTGTATTTCCGCATCTGCAACAAAAAGGATCATTCTCTTGGACTAGAGAAATGCCTCACTCTAATAGATAACTGGATGACAAACAGTTATCTTAAACTCAATGGTTCGAAAACAGAACTTCTCCTGTTTCACGCTAACCGGAAAAATCACCCCGCGTCAACATGGACCCCCCCCCCCCCCCCGCCCATTCTGGGTAAAACTATCACCCCTAGCACCAAAGTCAAAAGTCTCGGAGTCATTTTCGACACCTACATGACAATGGATGCACAAATAGGGTCAGTAGTCAGCGGATCGCACCATCTGCTGCGCCTACTACACAGACTCACGCCCTTTATCCCGAAAGAGGACATTGCAGTCGTGGTGGGAACAATCATCAATTCCAGACTCGACTACGCAAATGCCCTCTATCTAGGACTCCCCAAATACCAAATCACTCGTCTGCAAGTCGTTCAAAATACGGCCGCTCGACTAGTGACTGGGAAAAAACCATGGGAATCAATCTCACCTTCACCGAGATCCCTTCATTGGTTGCCAGTAAAAGACAGATTCACTTTCAAGGCACTCTGCCTAATACATAAGTGTATTCAAGGCAACGCCCCCCAATATCTATGCGAAAAAATAAAAGCCCATAACCCCAATCGCATTCTGCGATCCACCAATCAAAACCTCCTCCAGATACCCAAAGCCAGATACAAGTCCAAAGGAGATAGAAGATTTGCAGTCCAGGGACCTCGCCTGTGGAATGCACTACCAACCACCATCCGACTGGAGTCGGACCACTTGGCCTTCAGGAGAAAGATTAAAACCCATCTCTTCTGAGGTCAGGGGGTTCCTTACCCATGAAATGGATACAGCGCCCAGAGGCGATTCAGTTCGCATGTGTTGCGCTTTACAAGTTTCTCACTCACTCATATGATGACACTGTACTGTACTGGTGACACCCTGATCACCCCACACCAGTGAGTTTGGAGTTCCCTTCCCGGTCCATTGGGGGCCTCTCCATATAACTGCCTTTTACGGGTTAAACCAGTTATCCCTTTGTTAAATGCCCATGCAACATCTGGCACCTTCAAAAAAACTTGCCATGCCTCTTACTAAATACCTTGGACTGTGTACTTTCCAAAAAATTGGGTAATTTGGAGGCATAGGGGTGCACAGCTTATTGTATAAGAGCGTGCACTCCAAATCTCAAACACATATGAGTGTGTGTGCATGTGTATATATATACACACACAGTTTTAGTCGTTTTTTTTTTTTTTTACAATTGTATTAATTTTAATTTTTTAATTTTAGGAGCCCCATAAGGGGGCCTTGGTCAAATATCTGGGGTCTAAAAGGGTGAATCTGCACCATATGGGGTAATTAGGGTGTGCCCAGGCACACCTGGTACACCCTGTGCGCATGCCTATGTTTGGGGGGTATTTGTACTGTCCTGGGGGCAGATCCACAAAGAAATTACGCCGGCGTATCTATTGATACGCCGGCGTAATTTCAAAATTCCCGCGTCGTATCTTTGTTTTGAATCCTCAAAACAAGATACGACGGCATCGCGGCTTGATCCGACAGGCGTACGTCTTCGTACGCCTTCGGATCTTAGATGCAATTTTTCGGAGGGCGCTAGGTGGCGTTTCCATCGAAATCCGCGTCGAGTATGCAAATTAGCTATGTACGGCGATCCACGAACGTATGTCGGCCCGGCGCATTTTTTTCCGTCGTTTGCGTTCGGCTTTTTCCAGCGTATAGTTAAAGCTGCTGTTCTGAGGTGTACTCTATGTTAAGTATGGCCGTCCTTCCCGCGTACAATTTTGAATTTTTTGCGTCGTTTGCGTAAGTTGTTCGCGAATAGGAATTTGCGTAGAATGACGTCACCGTCGTAAGCATTGGCTGGTTCCGGTTTAATTTTGAGCATGCGCACTGGGATACCCCCAGGGACGGCGCATGCGCAGTTAAAAAAAAACGTTGTTTACGTCGGGTCACGACGTATTAACATAAAACACGCCCCCATCACTTCCATTTGAATTCCGCGCCCTTACGCCGCAACAGATACGCTACGCCGTAACTTACGGCGTGGATTCGTTGTGGATTCAAACAAAACAAAAGTAAGTTACAGCGGCGCCCGGCGCAGAAGTATGTGGATCTGGCCCCTGGTGATTTCAGGTCTCAAGAAATGAGAAAGGCCATCAGAATTGATAAACTTTCATATATACTATATATATATATATATACCATAGTTTGTAGATAACATTCACACAAACCAACTAATATACACTGATTGTGATTTATTTTATCAAAGACATGTAGCTGAATACATTTTGGTCTAAATACCACCAAAAGAAAGCTTTATTTGTGTGAAAAAAATTATATCAATTTCATTTGAGTACAGTGTTGCACGACCAAGCAATTGGCAGTTAAAGTAGCACAGTGCTGAATAGCAAAAAATGATTTGAACTAATGCTCTTTATAACCATAGCAGCAAAGCAGACTATTGTGATTGATACAGGTATTTGCACCCACTTCCAGTGAGTGACTCTTCTGGGGAACACACTGGTCCCAGGAGAGAGCGGGGACTACTGGGAACGCGCCGCGCTACTCGCGAATGCACAGAAGGGAACCGGGCAGTGAAGCCGCAACGCTTCACTTTCTTATTCCCTCACTGAGGATGGCGGCGGGGGTAGCTGAGAGATGAGTGATCGCTCGTCTGCTGCTGACGACATCGCTGGACTCCAGGACAGGTAAGTGTCCTAATATTAAAAGTCAGCAGTTGCAGTATTTGTAGCTGCTGACTTTTAATATATTTTTTTCCGTGGGACCTCTGCTTTAAACAAAAATAGCAAAAAATGGTCGGGTCATGAAGGGAATAAAACCTTCTGGAGCTGAAGTGGTTAACAGCTAACAGTAGAGGGCAGTAGATCCCTACAATTTTTTTTTTAATTTGTATTACTATATTTTTTCTTATATACGGGAATTTGTATAGGTGTTCCAATAACACATCATATTTTTAGAACTTCACAAAAGTTGATCTTTTACTTTGTATTAGTGTATGTGAAAGTAAAACTTGTATTTGTACATCTTTTATATTATGTCCCTGTATAAACAATGTACACAAAAATCCATTAATGTGCCTAAAACATTTGCAGTTTCTCTCTAATAATTCAGTTATAATGATTTTATACCAATTTTATGTGCGTTTCTTTGGTCTCCGCAGTCTCCAGCAATGTGATTTGACTTCTGTTTGCTGTCAAGATCTCCAATCTGTTCTTATCACAAACCGATCTCTCAGAAAATTGGATTTATCAGGAAATCAGCTCCAGGACTCAGGAATAAAACTTCTGTGTGATGGACTCAAAGATCCTAAATGTACCCTGAAGGAAATGAGGTGAGAATTATGGGACATATTTGGAATGATTGGATTATTGGCTGCAATACTCAGAACTCTCACTAGATGTTAGTATACTTTTCACACACATATGGCAATGACTCTTTTACTCAAAATATGTTGTTTTTTCCTACTGTGCTTAAACTAGGGTGACCAGACATCCCCAATTTCAGGGGACAGTCCCCTGATTGAGGACACTGTCCCTGGACCAAGTTTGTCCCCAGATTGGATTTAATAGGGGGCAGGGGCAATTTCAAAGACAGTCAGTACAGAATTAAAATAACAAGATTTGAATCACACCCCCCCAGGGTTGCCACCTGTCCGGTTTTGACCTGGACAGTCCGGATTTGGACACATGTGTCTGGTTTTCAAGCCGCCTGAAACCCGGACACATAACTGTTCAGCCGTCCTGTGATCAGTGGCCCCGGCCGCAACATCTAGAGCGCATCGCGCATAGCGATTCCTGTGTCCGCTGCCATCAGTGTTACGCTCACTGTCACATACAGCCTGCGTGAGATTGGCTGCCCGGGTCATGTGCAAGCGGCGGACATAAAGGTCTGTGATTGGGCGAGTGGAGCTGATGACTGGTCACATGACTGTGGGTGATCCTGGCTGCCCAGAGTCCCGCCTCCCTGCCTGGCACATGCTGTGTGTCTCGTCTCCTCTAGTCCTGATTGAGGTCTCTCGGTCTCTCATCTCCCCTTCCACCAGCCTGTCTGACAGCATGCTGCTCTCTTCAAGTCCGCCTCTCTCTGTCACACTCAGTCTGTGGCTTGTGTTCTCTCTCCCGCCGATGCCAGAAACAGCGAAGGGACCGTATCCTAGCAACCAGGGACGCCTATGCAGGAGGACTCGAGAGCATGGTGTTAGACTACGCCCCCTAACAGGTTTGCACACATTGTTGCAGCGGCTCCTGGAAGGTAAGGGGGTTTTGTCTTGCTCTATGGGTCTCTAAGGGGGGGGGGGGGGTCCTGGGGAGTACGGGTAGGGTGACCACGCGTCCCGGATTGCCCGGGACAGTCCCGCATTTTGCAGGTCTGTCCCGGGCACATTCATTCCAGGACAATACAGTGTCCCGGAATGACGCTGATACAGCCACCCCCGGGCCAATCTGATGCCCCCAAAAAAGTCCACCACATCACCGCTTTACACACTGACAGTACTTGTCCTGGCCGGGAATACTTGGAGGAGCACAGTCCCCGCCCCCTGCTTGTGATTGGAGAAATCATAAATCCCACCTCTTGTGTCCAATCACTGTGCTGTGATTCGTTACAGCACAGGCTAATTTTTGGGAAGGGAGGTGTCCCTGAATGGTAGTTTGGAAATGTGGTCACCCTAGTGGGGAGGTCTATGCTGCTGATATAAGGGGGCCCCAGGGGAGGTCTATGCTGCTGATATAAGGGGGCCCCAGGGGAGGTCTATGCTGCTGATATAAGGGGGCCCCAGGGGAGGTCTATGCTGCTGATATAAGGGGGCCCCAGGGGAGGTCTATGCTGCTGATATAAGGGGGCCCCAGGGGAGGTCTATGCTGCTGATATAAGGGGGCCCCAGGGGAGGTCTATGCTGCTGATATAAGGGGGCCCCAGGGGAGGTCTATGCTGCTGATATAAGGGGGCCCCAGGGGAGGTCTATGCTGCTGATATAAGGGGGCCCCAGGGGAGGTCTATGCTGCTGATATAAGGGGGCCCCAGGGGAGGTCTATGCTGCTGATATAAGGGGGCCCCAGGGGAGGTCTATGCTTCTGATATAAGGGGGCCCCAGGGGAGGTCTATGCTTCTGATATAAGGGGGCCCCAGGGGAGGTCGATGCTTCTGATATAAGGGGGCCCCAGGGGAGGTCTATGCTTCTGATATAAGGGGGCCCCAGGGGAGGTCGATGCTGCTGATATAAGGGGGCCCCAGGGGAGGTCGATGCTGCTGATATAAAGGGGGGTCCCGGGGGAGATCTCTGCTGCTGATATAAAGGGGGTGAGTCTATGCTGCTAATATAAAGGGACACTAATCTATATATATAGTGTATACTACAAAAAAATGCTGTGCGTTGCTAAAGTGTTCGTGTTGGCTTGAAGAAAAGGTGGCAAACCCCCCCCCCCGCTGTGCCTACTAGCTTAGGGGGTTGTATTTTTCCATTATCTGTGCCCCTCTCTGATGATCATGTGATGGTCGGAGCGGAGGGAATATTTCTTCAGTTTCGGGTACATGCCCATTCAGCTACGCTCGCATGTTCTTCTGCCTTGGCTCAAATCCCGGCCAGCCACCTGCCTGTCTCCTTGCCTTCCCTGGTGGAGTGATCTTCCTCCGCTCCCCATCCAGTAGTAGCCGGGGCCTGAAGAGTAAGGCCCCATACACACGGGAGGATTTATCCGCGGATACGGTCCAGCGGACCGTTTCCGCGGATAAATCCTCTTGAGGATTTCAGCAGATTTTAATGCGATGGAGTGTACTCACCATCGCATTGAAATCCGCGCCGAAATCCTCTGGCGATGACGTGTCGCGCCGTCGCAGCGATTATGGCGCGGCGACGTGCGCGACGCTGTCATATAAGGAATTCCACACATGCGTCAAATCATTACGACGCATGCGGGGGATCCCTTCGGACGGATGGATCCGGTGAGTCTGTACAGACGAGCGGATCCATCCGTTGGGATGGACTCCAGCAGATGGATTTGTTTGGCATGTCAGCAAATATTCGATCTGCTGGAATCCATCCCAGGGGAGATTTATCCCCGGAAACAGATCCGCTGGCGTGTACACACCATAGGATCTATCCGCTGAAACCCATTCGCTGGGATTTATCTGCGGATAGATTCTATGGTGTGTATGGGGCCTGAGACTTGAGAGGCTGTGAGGCAGCGACGATGGGCAGAGAGTCGCTGATTGCCGCCATTACTAGTAAAGAAAAAATATGTCCCCGGATTTCATTTTAAAAATCTGGTCACCAAAGCTTAAACAGGAAGTAAACCCTGATGGGTTTTACTTCCTCTTTGTTCCCTGCAAAGTAAAATCATAATGGGCTAGTATGCATCGCATACTAGCCCATTATGTTTCACTTACCTGCAAAGATAGCCTGCAATGTCCCAGAGGTCCCTGCTGGCAGCCGCTTCCTTCTTCACCCCTCTTCCTTCCAAGGGTACATGGACTCCGGCTCTGTTACTGGCCAGAGTCACGTGACATCACTCCCACACATGCATTGGAGCCGACCGTCACGGCACGGGCACCATAGAAATGGCACAATATGGTAAATATCTCCTAAACCATGCAGGTTTATCAGATATTTCCAGTATCTACAGGTAAGCCTTATGATAAGCTTACCTGTAGGGAAAAGTGGTGTGTAAGGGTTTACAACCAGGGCTTTTTTTCAGGGGGAACTGAGTTCCACCACCTTTGGCTCAGACCCTTTGGTGCCTGCTCACCACAACCACTTGTAAACACAGAAGTCTGGTTTCTATGTTTACAGGTGACAGCTCTGCACTGTGTGTAACCCCCCTGAACTCTGCACTCTGTATGTAATGCAATCCTGGTATTTAACCACTTAAGCCCCGGACCAATATGCTGGCTAAAGACCCAAGGGGTTTTTACAGTTCGGGACTGCGTCGCTTTAACAGACAATTGCGCGGTCGTGCGACGTGGCTCCCAAACAAAATTGGCGTCCTTTTTTCCCCACAAATAGAGCTTTCTTTTGGTGGTATTTGATCACCTCTGCGGTTTTTATTTTTTGCGCTATAAACAAAAATAAAGCGACAATTTTAAAAAAAATGCAATATTTTTTACTTTTTGCTATAATAAATATCCCCCAAAAACATATATACATTTTTTTTTCCCTCAGTTTAGGCCGATACGTATTCTTCTACCTATTTTTGGTAAAAAAAAATCGCAATAATCGCTTATCGGTTGGTTTGCGCAAAATTTATAGCGTTTACAAAATAGGGGATAGTTTTTTTGCATTTTTTTTTTTTTTTTTTTTTTTACTACTAATGGCGGCGATCAGCGTTTTTTTTTCGTGACTGCGACATTATGGCGGACACTTCGGACAATTTTGACACATTTTTGGGACCATTGTCATTTTCACAGCAAAAAAATCATTTAAATTGCATTGTTTAGTGTGAAAATGACAGTTGCAGTTTGGGAGTTAACCACAGGGGGCGCTGTAGGAGTTAGTGTTCACTTAGTGTGTGTTTACAACTGTAGGGGGGTGTGGCTGTAGGACTGACATCATCGATCGAGTCTCCCTATAAAAGGGATCACTCGATCGATGCAGCCGCCACAGTGAAGCACGGGGAAGCTGTGTTTACATACGGCTCTCCCCGTTCTTCAGCTCCGGGGAGCGATCGCGACGGAGCGGCTAAAAACAAATAGCCGCGCCGTCGTCCCGGATCGCTCCCCGAGCGGACACGACCTCCGCATGTACCGGGGGGGTCCCGATCGGACCCCCCACCCACGTCTAGCAGAGGACGTACAGGTACGTGGATGTGAAAAAAAGGGGTGGAGATAAGGGCCGTCTAGTTGGGCCACCCTCACTGCGCGTAGCTGGAGAATAAATATGAACTATGGTGATATTTATAAAATAAATGAATAAATTAATAAATATACGAGAGCTGCTGCTTTAAAAATTATAGAATGAAAAATAGTTAATATGCAAATACAGTGCTACCTATTATAAATAAGGTGCCAAATGTGATATTAAACAGCGCTCAGAATAATAAGTGAGAATATGAATCAACACATATAATATTGGTACAGTGACATAGTGAAAAATAAATAAATAATTCACCCTCTAAGTGAGACAATATATAAGACCCCTTTCACACTGAAGTGTTTTTACAGCGCTTTAGCATTAAAAATAGCGCTCTTAAAACGCTCTCCATGCATCTCAATGGACCCTTTCACACTGAGTCCTGCAAGCAGCATCTTTGGAATAGCTTTTGGGCGCTGAAAAAAACGCTCCAAAAACGCCCCTCTCCATTGAAATGAATTGAAAGCGATGTAAAAACGCCTTACCCTTTCACACTGAGGCACTGCAAAAACACCCTAAAATGTTAAGGTCTTAGCGGTGCTTTACCAGCACATTTGGATTGCAGATGAGGCTTCGCTCGAAAAACGCTTGAATAACGCTGTAATAACGCTCTAATAACACTCAAAAAACGCCCCAGTGTGAAAGGGCCCTAAGTGTCCAAAAATACGTGCAAAAATTACATAAAAAAATACCAGGTTGGCAAATACAGTCCATAAACTGCCTAAGTGAACAAAAAATAATTCATAGATGGAGAACAGAAGAAAAGTCCTTCTTGATCTTCAATACGTGCTTTCATCGTAAGCACGAAATCATTTCGATGAAACATGTCGGGGAGTGATTACTGAAGTCACAACCGCACACCTTAACTTTCTAAGCTTGAACGTGGAATGGTCTAATCTGCCACCAGCTCAATTACCTAAGCAGCGGCTCCAGTACACCTGCACAAGGGCTGTGAGTAACACTTGGGCTATTCGTTGGTCCGCTGTGACCACTAGTTCACCTGGAGGATATCTTTATTTTTTGTTTTACACCGTGTCAGTTTTTGGATTTATACACTGCTTGTAACAAGAGTTACCTTTGTGAGTGCATTCTTTGAGAGATTTGTAGTGTGTTATTAAAAGTTGTGTCACAGTATCACACTATTGTGCTCTTTTTTCATTGCATATGGCTGTCATCTTGGAGTTTTCTTTTTGCTTCGGATTTCCATCTGTTTAACTGAATGCTCCACTCTATAAAAAGAAGGAGTTCTATCAACTAAACTGAGGGGGTCAGTTAACAAGCCTGTGTGCCTAAACACGAAAGTGTCAGGCCATTTGTTGTGGTGAGTTTGCATTTCTGATGGGTGGTGGAAGCACGCAGTCATTGTGGTGTGGTGAAAGCACGTATTGAAGATCGGGAAGGATTTTTCTTCTGTTCTCCATCTATGAATTATTTTTTGTTCACTTAGGCAGTTTATGGACTGTATTTGCCAACCTGGTATTTTTTGATGTAATTTTTGCACGTATTTTTGGACACTTATATATTGTCTCACTTAGAGGGTGAATTATTTATTTATTTTTCACTATGTCACTGTACCAATATTATATGTGTTGATTCATATTCTCACTTATTATTCTGAGCGCTGTTTAATATCACATTTGGTACCTTACTCACATTAGGTAGCACTGCAGGTACGTGGATGTGCCTGTCCGTGCCATTCTGCTGACGTAAATGTACATGAGGAGGTCGGGAAGTGGTTAATGACCCTTTAAGACCCTCCTACTGTTTGTGAAATCTGAATGGGGTCGTGGTTGAGTTCCTGCACCTATTTTCTGAGAAAAAAAGCTCTGTTTACAACCACTTTAATACTATGTTGCAAGAAGCAGTTACTAATGTTTAAAGTGACTGTAAAGTCTTGTTTTTCTTTAGTTAAAAATAATAAACATCTTATAATTACCTTCTCTGTGCAATGGATTTGCACAGAGTAGCCCAAATCCTCCTCTTCTTAGGTCCCTCTTTGGCACTCCTGGCCCCTCCCTACTGTCGAGTGCTCCCACAGCAAGCAGCTTGCTATGGGGGTACCCAATCTGCAGCTCTGTGTGATTCAAACAAGGAGCTGCAACCCGGCCCTGCCCCCTCTTTCCCATCATTGGCTCACTGAATTTGATTGACAGCAGTTGGACCCAATAGCACCACATTGCCGTTTCAGCAGAGGGGGAGGGAGAATCTTGGGCAGCCAAGACACTCCTGTAACATCTCTGGATCCAGATGGGCTCAGGTAAGTATTAGGAGGGCTGCTTTTTATTTGAATGTATAGAATGAACCTTCTGCCTGTACAACCACTTTAACTGTTCACTTGCTGATTTCTATATACACAATAGAGTCATAGTAAATCAAACAAAAATCATGGAAAAACAATAGAAATAATAGGGTAAAGCAATACATTTTAATTGTTTTATTAGGAACCTGGAAAACAATGTTTTAAAAATGCAGATTATAGGATACACATGCCAAGGAAAATAATTACGGCATGTCTAATAAGAATGTGATTATTATGTATCTGAATGTGGATTATAGATGGAATACAGTATATTTGACCTTTTCCTAATGTAAGCAAGGGTGGAATTGAATGTATACACATCCTACGTAACGTATTTGATCTTTAATTGATAAGAACATGGGTATAATTATTTTGCAACAAGGCGATTATGGGGCAAATATCATTGTTACACATCTCATGTAATGTTTTCGACCTTTTTCTGATGGGACTATAGCTATAATTATTGTTCTACAACAGGTCTTTTTTTTCTCAGAACATAGGTGAAGGAACTCCTCCTTTCAAATCCCTTCTTGTCTCCGCCCCCTACCCACCTCCGAGCACCCTCCCTTGGTTCCTCCCCTATCCACCTCCCATTTCCACCCCTTTTAGAGAATAAAGAACCAAGTATCATTTTACGGTATTTAGTAATTTGTATGGAATTTGTTAATGATAAGCTATAAAATATATCCCCAGCAGCCAGAGACAATACACCCCCTTTCAACAATAGTTCGCCCCTGTAACAATAGACCCCTCCACAACAAGCAACTATAGATCCACCCCAGCATTAGTAGACCCCCCAATAATAGATTCTTCAGCAGCCAGCATCAACAGACCCTCTAGCAGCCAACAGCAATAGACCACTTCCCCGACAGTATATTCCTCCCAGCAGCAATTGAACCCCCCTACTCCAGCAACCAGCATCAATATACCCTCCAGCAGCCAACAACAATAGACCCCTCCCTCAACAGTAGAACCCTCCCAGCAAGAATTTACTATAGCCCTAAGCATCAATAGACCCTCCAGCAGCCAACAATAATAGACCATTCTCTCAACACTAAATCCCTCCCAGCAGCTATTGAATCTCCCCCCACCGCAACAATAGATCCTCCAGTAGCCAGCATTAATAGACCCTCGAGCACACCTCAACACCCCTTGCCATTAATGCATTCAATGCTAAAAGGAGTGTTAAAGGAAAAAAAAATTGCCTAAAATTAATGTCTGCAAGGTAGACAGACAAAATAGTGTAATGATTCTGTTAAAAAACGAGTAAATACCTATTAAATTCCTTCATCTATATCACCTCCGGCGTTCTAGTTTCTGTTCTCTCATTCACTTCCTTGTTTGCGGCTCTCGTTCATGTAAGAACTACATTTCCCAGTATGCATTGCGGCACGCCCAGTAATTCACACCTCCTTGAAGTCTCTAACACGTAGAGAGCGTCCTGCTGCACAGATGTAGTTCCCAGGAGGGGGCGAGCAGGTCACTGTCCACCGCAATAAAGCCTCCCTTCACGGTGGTGAGTAACAATCAGACAAGCAGGAAGTGAACAGAACAGAGAAGAAATAGAGAAACTTCTGAGCAAAAAGGAACAATGAGAAAGTGAAAAGAGGAATGTCTGCAGGTAAAAGATGCTTATTATGAAAAAAAAATGTTCCTTTACAACCCCTTAAGAGACGGTTCACACTGGGGCGACTTGCGATCCGACTTAATGTCGCCTCAAGTCGTCCCAAGTCGCGCTGTAGAGAAAAACAATGGAAGTAAATGGGAGCGGTGTTAATACACACTACTCAAGGCGATCCGACTTCAGAAAAGGTTCCTGTACTACTTCAATCCGACTTCTAGGCGATTTGTACCCATTGATTTCAATGGAAGTCGCCTCAGAAGTCTGATCACTGTCTTAACTGAAGCGACTTTCTAGGAAGATAACATACATTTCTCAGGGAAACCTCTCCTGCCCCCCTCCCTCCCCCTCCCTCTCCCAGAGCTGATTTGTTGTTTGGCCACTGGAAAGTCTCCTGTCCTGGAGACGACTTTAAGTTGTGTTGTAAATCGCCCCAGATCGCCCTGTGGTTCATGCTCAAGTCGTGTCAGAGTCGCCACTGAAAGTCGCGCTTGAAGTTGTGTCGCCCTAGTGTGAACCGACTCTTAAGGTGCCAGAACTGCCTTCCAGCTGAAAAAAAAGCCATGCTCTACAATAACCCCATATACAAGAGTAATTTACACATATTCTTATCAGAAAATGGCCAAATGTTTTTTCTTGGTATGTGTATCATAGTTACATAGTTAGTCAGGTTGAAAAAAGACACCAGTCCATCCAGTTCAACCACAAAAATAATAAACAAACAAAATAAAAAACACAGTACAATCCCATACACCCAACTCCATACCCACAGTTGATCCAGAGGAAGGCAAAAAACCCCAGCAGAGCATGAGATCCAATTTGCTACAGCAGGGAAAAAAATTCCTTCCTGATCCCCCGAGAGGCAATCGGATTTACCCCGGATCAACTTTACCTACAAATCTTAGTACTCAGTTATATTCTGTACATTTAGGAAAGAATCCAGGCCTTTCTTAAAGCAATTTACTGAGCTGGCCAGAACCACCTCTGGAGGGAGTCTGTTCCACATTTTCACAGCTCTTACTGTGAAAAAACCTTTCCGTATTTGGAGGTGAAATCTCTTTTCCTCTAGACGTAAAGAGCGCCCCCTTGTCATCAGTGATGACCGTAAAGTGAATAACTCAACACCAAGTTCACTATATGGACCTCTTATATATTTGTACATGTTGATCATATCCCCCCTTATTCTCCTCTTCTCAAGAGTGAATAGATTCAGTTCCTCTAATCTTTCCTCATAGCTGAGCTCCTCCATGCCTGAACTGCTTATTCCAGATGAGGTCTTACTAATGATTTGTACAGGGGGGGGGGGAATTATGGGCCAGATTCTCAGAACAGATACGACGGCGTATCTCCTGATACACCGTCGTATCTCTTGTCGTATCTATGCGGCTGATTCATAGAATCAGTTACGCATAGATAGCCCTTAGAACCGACAGGTGTAATTGACTTACACCGTCGGATCTTAGGATGCAATACTTCAGCCGCCGCTGGGTGGAGTTCGTGTCGTTTTCCAGCGTCGGGTATGCAAATGAGCTTTTACGGCGATCCACGAAGGTTTTCGCGTTCGTTACGATGTCGCTAGTCGTTTTTTCCCCGTCGCAAAGTTAAGCCTGCTTTAACTTGGCTTAACTTTAGACGAGCCATGTTAAAGTATGGCCGTCGTTCCCGAGTCGAATTTCAAATTTTTTTTTTTTGCGTAAGACGTCTGGTTATACGAAAGTACGTTACGCATGTCACCGTTCAAAAAAATTACGTCACTTCGCGCAAAGCACGGCGGGAATTTCAAAACGGAGCATGCGCAGTACATCCAGCGCGGGAGCGCGCCTAATTAAAATGGTACACGCCCCATTTGAATTAGGCGGGCTTGCGCCGGACGTCTTTACGTTACTCCGCCGCAAGTTTATACTCAAGTGCTTTGTGAATCAGTCACTTACGAGGAAAACTTGCGGCGGTGTAACTTAAAGACGATACGTTACGCCGCCACAGTTCTTTCTGAATCTGGCCCTATATCTCTTTCTCTGGAGTCCATACCTCTCTTATACAAGCCCTGAACTGGGACAACCACGGTTCAAAATCCATGGCCGGTAAGTCCTAAAAATTTTTGTTTAGTATCTCTAAGGCAAAAGAAAAATGGAGCTAACAGGAACAGGTAAAATTTGTTGTTCCTTCTTCTGCCACGAGCTCCGACTGAAGCTGGTGGCCTAAGAAACACCCCTTTCGCTACCCCCCCTGAGCAACCTCCCCCAACCACCTGACTGCCCTAACCCAAAACAACATGTCCCAGCTACTCAGAAGAAAAAGAACTCCCCTAAACCATACTCTACCTACTCCGCCTCACTGCCCCCCTTAGTCATGCCAGCCCTCCTCCTAGTTGCACTCTTGATCGGGGCCTTTCTTTCCTCGCTTTGGAAACCGCAGCTTGGCATTGCATGCCATTATTGAGCTTATGATCAACTAAAACCCCCAGATCCTTCTCCACTACAGATCCCCCCAGTTCTACTCCTCCTAGTATGTATGATGCCAGGGGCGGACTGACCATAGGGCAGTTCGGGCACGGACCGAGGGCCCGTGACCAGTAGGGGGCCCCATGACAGCTGAGTGTCCCCTTCGATCTACCCGTCAATCACAACTAGCTGACGGGTAGATCGGGTCCCGAATCACTGCGTCCTGCTAAGACTGCAGTGTAAACAGACCTCTTGTGATTCGCTCCTCCGGCCGGCCCCTCCTCTCCTTCCGTCCACCCCAGGTGCTTCTATTTGTCATCACCTCGGACGGACGAGAAGAGAGAGGGGGCCGGCGGGGAGGAGCGCATCACGAGAGGTATGTTTACAGCCGCTTCCCCCGTGTTTCCTGCCCCATACCCTGCTCTAACTCTGCCCCATACCCTGCTCTCACACTGCCCCATACCCTGCTCTCACACTGCCCCATACCCTGCTCTCACTCTGCCCCATACCCTGCTCTCTCTCTGCCCCATACCCTGCTCTCACACTTCCCCATACCCTGCTCTCACTCTGCCCCATACCCTGCTCTAACTCTGCCCCATACCCTGTTCTCACACTGCCCCATACCCTGCTCTCACTCTGCCCCATACCCTGCTCTCTCTCTGCCCCATACCCTGCTCTCTCTCTGCCCCATACCCTGCTCTCACACTTCCCCATACCCTGCTCTCTCTGCCCCATACCCTGCTCTAACTCTGCCCCATACCCTGTTCTCACACTGCCCCATACCCTGCTCTCACTCTGCCCCATACCCTGCTCTCTCTCTGCCCCATACCCTGCTCTCACTCTGCCCCATACCCTGCTCTCTCTCTGCCCCATACCCTGCTCTCTCTCTGCCCCATACCCTGCTCTCACACTTCCCCATACCCTGCTCTCTCTGCCCCATACCCTGCTCTCACACTGCCCCATACCCTGCTCTCACTCTGCCCCATACCCTGCTCTCTCTCTGCCCCATACCCTGCTCTCTCTCTGCCCCATACCCTGCTCTCTCTCTGCCCCATACCCTGCTCTCACACTTCCCCATACCCTGCTCTCTCTGCCCCATACCCTGCTCTAACTCTGCCCCATACCCTGTTCTCACACTGCCCCATACCCTGCTCTCACTCTGCCCCATACCCTGCTCTCTGTCTGCCCCATACCCTGCTCTCTCTCTGCCCCATACCCTGCTCTCACACTTCCCCATACCCTGCTCTCTCTGCCCCATACCCTGCTCCCACTCTGCCCCATACCCTGCTCTCTCTCTCTGCCCCATACCCTGCTCCCACTCTGCCCCATACCCTGCTCTCACACTGCCCCATACCCTGCTCTCACTCTGCCCCATACCCTGCTCTCTCTCTCTGCCCCATACCCTGCTCTCACACCGCCCCATAACCTGCTCTCACACTGCCCCATACCCTGCTCTCACACTGCCCCATACCCTGCTCTCACTCTGCCCCATACCCTGTTCTCACACCGCCCCAAACCCTGCTCTCACTCTTCCCCATACCCTGCTCTCACACTGCCCCATACCCTGCTCTCACACTGCCCCATACCCTGCTCTCTCTCTGCCCCATACCCTGCTCTCTCTCTCTCTCTGCCCCATACCCTGCTCTCACATTGCCCCATACCCTGCTCTCACACTGCCCCATACCTTGCGCTCTCTCTCTCTCTCTCTCTCTCTCTGCCCCATACCTTGCTCTCTCTCTCTCTCTCTCTCTCTCTGCCCCATACCCTGCTCTCTCTTTCTGCCCCATACCCTGCTCTCTCTCTCTGCCCCATTCCCTGCTCTCTCTCTCTCTCTGCCCCATACGCTGCTCTCTCTCTCTCTCTGCCCCATACCCTGCTCTCTCTCTCTGCCCCATACCCTGCTCTCTCTCTCTCTCTGCCCCATACCCTGCTCTCTCTCTGCCCCATACCCTGCTATATGCCCATACCTTGTTCTCTGCCCCATGCCCTGATATCTGCCGATACTTTGCTCTCTGCCACATGCCCTGATATATGCCCCATGCCCTGATGTCTGCCCATGCCCTGCTCTGTGCCCACATGCCCTGCTCTTTGCCTCATATTCTGTGTGCCCCCTTGCCCTGCTCTGTGCCCCCTGCCCCGATGTGTGCCCCCATGCGTGCCCCATGCCCCGATGTGTGCCCCCATGCCCTTCTATGTGCCCCCATGATGTGCCCCATGCCCTGTGTGCCCTGTGATATGCCCTACTGTGTGCCCCATGATGTGCTCTACGGTGTGCACCATGATATGTCCTACTGTGTGCCCAATGCCCTACTATATGTCCCACTGTGTGCCCAATTCCCTCCTTTTGGCCCTGTGATGTGTCCTGAGCCCCCATGCCCTGCTGTCTGCTCTGTGCCCCCATGCCCTGCTGTCTACCCCATGCCCCGCTCTGTGACCCCATGCCCTGATCTCTGCCCCTTGCCCTGATGTCTACCCCATGCCCTTCTCTGTGCCCCCATGCCCTGATGTCTGCCCCATGCCCTTCTCTGTGCCCCCCATGTCCTGATGTCTGCCCCACAACCTGCTCTGTGCCCCATGCCCAGCTATCTGCTCCCATGCCCCGCTCCATGGCCCTAGGCCCTGCTGTGTGCCCCCATGATGTGTGTGGGTGTAGCTTGAGTGTGGGCAGGGATACAGGGGGCCCCATGATCTCCTGTTGCCCAGGGGCCCCATGAGTTGTCAGTCCGCCCCTGTATGATGCATATTCTTAGCCCCCAAGTGCATAACTTTACATTTATCAACATAAAACCTCATCTGCCACTTAGTTGCCCAAATATGTTCCTTGGCATGTGTATCAACAATTATCCACCCATGTAGAAAAATAACCATTCTCAAAAATGTATCAGAAACAGGTCAACTGTGTTCCTAGGCATGTTTAACCATGATTCCACCCATAAGCCTCATGCAGTAAACAAAGTATACCCATAAGGTTTTCAGAAACATGTTAAATATTTTCCTTGCTAAGTGTAATCATGATATTCAACACACAATCCCCATTTGGAAAAATAATATGCATATTTCTTTTAGAAATTGGTTGAACATGTCCCTTGGAATAACCATGATATTCCATTTATAATCCCGATGTAGAAAACTAATTAGATGCATACAGAGGCGTATCTAGTGAAAATGGCGCCTATGGCAAACACTGAAACTGTGCCCCTGTCAAAACATTTGAAACCCATCTTTCAGATAACCAGGGACATGGCGGGGACAGAGAGGGACACCGGGGACCACTGGCGGCTGGTGCTGAAAGTTTTTGGGGGGGCGCAATCGCACATGATGACTTAAAAGTTTTAAGTCATCATCATGTGCGATTGTGTGTGCGTCAGGCATAAAAAATAGTGCTCAATATGGAATAAAAAAAATTATAAATATGTATAGCCATAGATATCATTAATAAAGTGTATTAAAGTGATTAGTGCAACAGCTGTTCACAAATCACTTTATTACACTTTATTTATGATATGGCTATGCATATTTATTTAATCCACTGAGCATTATATTTTGCTGCTTGTTTCTGGTTGGCAGTTGGCACACATGAATATGATGACGAGGATCAAGTAGTACCTGACTGCTATCCTTGGTGCTGCTGATGGGGCCGGGGGTTTTCCATCGGGCCGCCATACATTCCTTCTCTCCTGTCCTCTCTTCTCCTCACCTCACGTCCCATTCCCCGCTCTGGGGATAAGATGATAGGGTAGGCGGAGCATTAGGCTCTGCCACCGTACGTGGATCCGGTCAGACCAATCATCGACCGTCATGGGGGCACCTGTCACTCCCATCCCCAGGCAGAAGGAGAAATATTAGCAATTGCTATGCCGGCGCTGTACTCCAGCAGGGCGGCCACAGCGCCGGGAGATTAGTGCGGGAGGACGGGTGAGTTTTTTTTATGCGGGGGGTGGCTTTTTGCCGCCCCCTGCCATGGCGCCCATGGCACTTGCCATGGCTGCCATACCCTAGATACGCCACTGGATGCATATTCTTATCAGAAACAGGTTACATATGTTCCTCGGAAGGTGTAATCATGATAATCCACCCATAATCCCCATGTAGAAAATAACTATACTCATATTCCTATTAGAAATAGGTTCAAGGGTAAGTTCACCTTTTGTAACATGTTTCACCCATATTTAGGGTGTAACATGTTACAAATGGACCAGCCCCCGCACAACGGCGGATCCAGGGGGGGCAACAGGGCAATCCCCCCCCCCCCCCCCGGGACAATCATGTCACGGTAGGCTGCCTGTCCTGAGGCTGCTTGGAGCTGTAGCTGACTGCAGCACTCCCCTCTCTCCTGCGTGTATGACACCGGGCATCTCTCGCTGTGTGTGAGAGCTGGATCTGTGATCGGCTGTGCTGCCTGTGCTAGACCTGCTTGTGTGATAGTAGATGGAGATGGAACACTGATTGAATCAGTATTTTGTCTATCACACAAGCCCGTCTAGGGGGGACCTTGCTAGAGCACACTGCCCTGCCGAACACAGACCTACAGCTCCTGTTTGTTCCATGACACATGTCGGGAGAGGAGATACCTGCTGTGTGTGATCGAGGCAATGCCATGGTGAGTGCCATGCACAGTGGGGCTTCATTCATATACAAAAGTGGGACTGCATTCATATACAAAGTGGGACTGCATTCATATACAAAGTGGGACTGCATTCATAGACAAAGTGGGACTGCATTCATAGACAAAGTGGGACTGCATTCATAGACAAAGTGGGACTGCATTCATATACAAAAGTGGGACTGCATTCATATACAAAAGTGGGACTGCATTCATAGACAAAGTGGGACTGCATTCATAGACAAAAGTGGGGCTGCATTCATAGACAAAAGTGGGGCTGCATTTATATACAAAAGTGGGGCTGCATTTATATACAAAAGTGGGGCTGCATTCATATACAAAAGTGGGGCTGCATTCATATACAAAAGTGGGGCTGCATTAATATACAAAAGTGGGACTGCATTCATATACAAAAGTGGGGCTGCATTCATATACAAAGTGGGACTGCATTCATATACAAAAGTGGGGCTGCATTCATATACAAAGTGGGACTGCATTCATATACAAAAGTGGGACTGCATTCATATACAAAAGTGGGACTGAATTTATATACAAAAGTGGGGCTGCATTAATATACAAAAGTGGGACTGCATTAATATACAAAAGTGGGGCTGCGTTCATATATACAGTGGGGCTGCAATCCTATGTACAGTGAGGCTGCAATGATGGGCACTGATGAGGCTGCATTGATCTCTTGTACCATGTCTGCAGTCTTTGACCATCTCTTGTACCATGTCTGCAGTCTCTGACCATCTCTTGTACCATGTCTGCAGTCTCTGACCATCTCTTGTACCATGTCTGCAGTCTCTGACCATCTCTTGTACCATGTCTGCAGTCTCTGACCATCTCTTGTACCATGTCTGCAGTCTCTGACCATCTCTTGTACCACGTCTGCAGTCTCTGACCATCCCTTGTACCATGTCTGCAGTCTCTGACCATCTCTTGTACCATGTCTGCAGTCTCTGACCATCTCTTGTACCACGTCTGCAGTCTCTGACCATCTCTTGTACCATGTCTGCAGTCTCTGACCATCCCTTGTACCATGTCTGCAGTCTCTGACCATCTCTTGTACCAAGTCTGCAGTCTCTGACCATCCCTTGTACCATGTCTGCAGTCTCTGACCATCTCTTGTACCATGTCTGCAGTCTCTGACCATCTCTTGTACCACGTCTGCAGTCTCTGACCATCTCTTGTACCATGTCTGCAGTCTCTGACCATCTCTTGTACCATGTCTACAGTCCCTGACAATCGTCTACAAACTATGGGATAGATTTATGGCATTTATATTTAAATATTTTTTACTAGTAATGGCGGCGATCATTGATTTTTTAGCGGTACTGCAACATTGCAGCGGACACACCGGACACCTAATTGAGTTCTGTAAGCAACACCTTATTTTCTGGCAGTGACCCTCCCAAAGATTAGACTCTGGATCCTCCCTTGCTCTGGCTGCACCCATGCAGCATCTGACTCCTCTCAGAGGGGTGGGAGTCCACCTGACTCACATGCAACCAGTAAAAAACAGGCAATTTTCTCATGCCAGTAGAAGGTTGCCAAAAAATATGGCTGTGACGCTCGACTTGGTCCGGAGCAGCTGAGACCATCCGATTGCCTGCTACAGTGTGATCGGGTGGCTCTGGTGGAGGCAGTGCCTGACCCTCAGTGCTGTTTAGACTGGAGTGGACTGAGGGGACATCTTGGCTTGCAGAGAGACTGTCACTGTGACTAAGGAGGGGATATGTTGTATCAGTGAGGTCATATCATCATCTGTGCTGCTGCACACTGCTGTCAGTGTCACTGTGAGAGTTTTGCCCTTTTGAGGCCTGTCCCTGAGCTACTTATTACATTGAAAAATATACAATAAGAAATTCATTTTTTGCCTTTATTATCTACCTTAAATCATATTGCTAATTGCATATCATATTTGTTTGTAGCCTAAATACTCTAATTTGCACTTAAAACTGTAATTTTATAACTTTTGGAAATGCCAGTAAAAACTTGGTTGTGCCAGTAAATTTTGGGTGTTGTGTCAGTAAATTTCAATCTGGTAGGTTGGCAACACTGAGTGGGGGCCTGAGTCATAGTCAGGTCAGAACTAAATAGCCCAACACACAGCTGTGCAATCAGCGTGTCTTTCTCTACGAAATCTGGCGTAAACCAACAGTCTTTAAGGTCGCACGGGGTCCCACCGCTACTATATTTTAACCTGTGTATTAATCAGCAAATGAAGCAACTACTTCTTGCAACATAGTATTAAGCACTGCAGGATAGAACATATTTTGAGTAACAGAATCATTAACATATACTTTAAAATTGGCACTTTTGGTTTCTTCATGTTCGTGTCCCATAGACTTTAAATGGTGTTTGCACATATTTTTTGGACAGTTCGCATTTTCTGGTCCAAACCGGAGGGTGCTCGGCTTACCCCTATTGGTCAGGGATCGGACACACTTTTGTTGGTCAGGGATCGGACACACTTATGCTGGAAAATGAAGATGACATTATTTTGTTTCTCTCCCCAGATTCATTCATAGTTTTGGAAAAATGTTGAGCGCTGAAAGTCTCTTTTCAGTTATTAGAAAAAAAAGCATCCAACTGGAGGCAAGTCTGGTTGTTAGTCAATCAGAGGCAAATGATTGTATTAATCAATTACAGCATCTGTGCTGCACTTGGGCGTGGAATCAAACTTCTCTTCTGGGGTAAGACATTTTGTTTTCAATCTCTCTTTATTGATTTTCCTTATTCATTTTTTTTCTTTATAATTAATACAAAAAAATGTCATTTATACAAGATTCCATACAGTTTGCAATTAAAAATATTAGTGCTGTCAAGCGATTAAAATGTCGATTAATCGCATTAATGTCATAGTTAACTCACGATTAATCGCGCGATTAAGGAGGTTCACCCTTTAAAAAAAATGTTTTGTGTTTTCTTATTAATTTTTTTTTTTTTATAATATTAAATTGTGTTTTTTTACATTTTTACATTTTTTACATTTTTATCACTTTTATTGCTGTCACAAGGAATGTAAACATCCCTTGTGACAGCAATAGGTGGTGACAGGTACTCTTTATGGAGGGATCGGGGTCTAATAGACCTCCGAGCCCTCCTTTGCACTTCAAAGTATTCAGATCGCCGAAAACGGCGATTCTGAATACTGTGTACTTTTTTAAATCCGGCGCCATTGGCAGCCGAGAAACCCGGAAGTGACGTCATGACGCCGCTTCCGTGGTTTCAATGCGGAGACTGAATCAAAGCCGTTTACGGCTTAGTGTCAGTCTCCGCCTGAACACAGAACGCGGCGGATGGAGGATCGGGTCTCCCGGTGGGACGGGAGGCCCGGTCAGAGCGGCGAAAGGCGGCGGGAGGGGGGGGATGTCCCCTCCCGCTCCTCCGGCATAACAACCGAGCGGCTTTTAGCTGCATCGGTTGTTATGTTTGGATAGCCGATCGCCCGCTCTAAACAACGGTACCGGGATGATGCCTGCGGCTGCAGGCATCATCCTGGTATAACCCCCAAACGCCGAGGACGCATATATGCGTCCTGTCGGCATGAAAGGGTTAAGAGGTACGTGCTGACAAAAAAAAATTGACGGCGTTAAATTGGGTTTGTGTTAACGCCGTTAATAACGCGTTTAACTGACAGCACTAAAAAATATATATAAAAACTTATATATGTTTAAAACATTAGCCAACCTATTCATGCTTCCTTCCATACACATTCAACCTAAAAGAAAAAAAAAATTATATTGTTAAATCTATCTCTCCTCTTATCTCCCCCCCCCCTCCACTCTGCCTCTCCCCTCAAACCCTAATAAAATGTACTTCTATTTACCGAGTGCCTGAAATCCTCCCATTGTTGCCATATTTTTGGTAATTGATTTTTTTATGTATCCTTCCTTCCTTAACATGTTGTGTTTCATTCATTTCATTTACCCATTCTATTATTGTTGGGGTTTCTATCTTCCTCCATTTACGTGCTATTATTCTTCTTGCCGCTGTAATCATGTGGTGAAAAATATCTAATCTTGTGTTTTTTATAGCTCTTGATGTTATTGATAATACTATATCTTTTATATCTATTTCTAATTCTACTCCTGATACTTTTTGATAGATTGTCCCTATCTTATTCCAGAACTCCTTCACACGTCTACACTTGTATCAAATGTGTACCATTGTTCTCCTTTCCTCCAGCACATTTCTGCATTGTCTTTATTAATTTTATTTAAGGCAACTGGATTCCAATACCACCTCATCAGTAATTTATAGTTTCTTTCTTGATGCTTCATTTATGTTGATGCTTTATGAATTATTAGTATTGCCTTTTCCCATTCCATTCCAGATATTGCTATTTCTATCCCCTCCTCCCATTTTCTCATATGTATTACTTCATTTATTGGACCTGAGGGAAGTAGTGATTTATAAACTTTTGAGAGGCTTCTACTCATTGCTTGATCTTCTATTAATAAGTGTTCAAACACTGTCAATGATTTATTTAATGCTGATAATTGTTGTAACGGGAGTCCCTTTTGGGCATAGAATGACTGAGAACTGATATCTCGGATTACATGAGATGGGACATTAATGATAATTCATGTATTGCAGGAGATCTTGACATATTACAGGTGGTTTATTCTGACCCCCAACAGGTCAATAAGAATGTCTCATTCAATAGACTGTTGAGATGCTAATCAAGTCTGCTACTGTAGTGATGTGAATTGGAGCTTGGTAGCCAGTCTGGCTGCCTATTATGGGATGTTTATGTGTCTTGCTGTGATTGCATTCTGTGTCCATTGTGCTAATTAGGTCTGCTCCTAAGATATTTCATTGTGGATACTAATGACACTGTTTTGTGTGAAAAGACTATTAGTAATAGATGTGGAATGTGACTTGTCAGCTGTAGTAATTAACTCCTCTAAATGCGGTGCCCGAATGTCTGTCTGGAATGTGGATTGGAGGGGGAACTCGTTAACCACCCATTGTGTGATGTTTTGGGTGGAGAGTTTCATTGTCCCTGTGACTACTGTAGCATACTTGCAACTGTATATAACAAGCTGAGTGTACCATTAAAGGATTCATTCGTTTGGAACCAGAAAGAACAGAGCTGTGTGTCTCATCTTTATTCTGGGGAATGGAATGGGTCCTGTCTGCTGGATTGTCGGATAAGCTGTCATGGTTGGTGGAATGGAAGATCGTAAACGGTGTTAACCCCTGACCGTTACAGTTGTATTTTAGATTCTATATATGTTTTTAGGGGTAAGACATTTTGTCTAATTTAAAAAAAAATTGTAAAGAGCTGGAGATGAACATTATATAATTTATTATGAATCTTATCATGAGCAATAAGTGACTAATAAAAATGGGTTCCGCCAGTACTTAAGTAAACCTACTCCTATTTATAATGCAGAGTTCTTCTTTTTCTTACATAGGCAGACATATTCTCCCCCTGTATAGATAACAGTCCATCATTCCAGGATACAGTCAACTAACTGAGGGATCACAGATCTTCACCATGCTGATACCATCTATATATCCTTCAGTCTTTGATGAGCACCTATGGATGGGGGGCTTAAATAACTAAATAATAAGCTCAGGGTTCTGACATGGGAGGGGCTGTATGATACTTTTAATAAAAGAAAGGAATTAAGTCACGTGCCTGTGATGCAACGCATTGGGAAGAGCTGGGTGATGTCACTTTCGGTCATGGCCAAGACCATAAGATCGGATTACAGAGCGATTGTACACTGCATGACTCTGCTGCCCGTTACACTCGCCCTTGAGCAGTATTTTTAACGTGAGTGTTACTATTTTAGTAAATCTTTTAAAAAGTACTACACCATATAGATTCTTATTATTGCATGTGATAGCCAATTAAGAGAAACACCGGGGAGCCATACTGCCAAGTCTGGGAGGAAGATTACATGGATTTAAACAAAAGCACTTTATATTTAATTTGCAGGTAGGTGGCCATTCTGCACATTGGTGGAACACAGGACTTTATAGAATGAAGTTATTTATGTGGAAGAACCTAAATAGATAGATTGCACCTATTATATTAATTTAGAGCAAATGGGACTTTGTGTATTCACTTATCTAGATTTGCAGCACTGGGATTTGAGTTCACTGCCCAGTAGGGCATTTGGGGCCGGATTCAGAAAGAGATATGACGGCGTATCTCCTGATACGCCGTCGTATCTCTGAGTTCCGACGGTCGTATCTATGCGCCTGATTCATAGAATCAGGTTACGCATAGATATCCCTAAGATCCGACAGGTGTAAGTGTCTTACACCATCGGATCTTAGGCTGCAATTCCCGGCTGGCCGCTAGGTGGCGCTTCCGTATTTTTACGCGACAAATATGCAAATGAGGATTTACGCCGATTCAGAAACGAACGACCGCCCGGCGTTTTTTTTTTACGTCGTTTGGTCAACCAAAATTTAAATAAATCACGCCCCCTACATCCCCATTTGAATTACGCGGCCTTAGGCCGCAACACATACGTTACGCCGCCGTAACTAAGGGCGCAAGTTCTTTGTGAATAAAGAACTCGTGCCCAAAGTTAGAGCGGCGTAACCTATCGGAGATACGTTACGCGGGCCGGACAGATACGCCATTGTATCTGAATCCGGCCCTTGGACTTTACTATATATATATATCTGTAAAGGTTGATGTGTTTAACACATTATATAGTAAGGTCACTTTTTTAATTACTAATTGAGCACATTATCCGATTTGATGATATTTTATTTTAATTGTTTATTTCATATGCTTTTATTGGTTAACACATTAGATGATTAATACTGTGGCTCTTTATTAAAGGAGTTCTCTAAGCTAAAACTTTTAACCCCCGCTGTGCCCGGGCTGTAAAACTATACAAAATAAACTTTCACTTACCTGCCTACGATCCCCCGTTGTTCCGTTATCGCCGCCCGTGCTCCGGTTCCTGTCAGCTTCCTCTTCCTGCGGGTCGGTGACTCACCGTGCGCTCAGCCTATCAGCGGCCGCAGCAATGTCCCGCCGCGGCCGCTGATAGGCTGAGCGCACGGTGAGTCACCGACCCGCAGGAAGAGGAAGCTGACAGGAACCGGAGCACGGGCGGCGATAACGGAACAACGGGGGATCGTAGGCAGGTAAGTGAAAGTTTATTTTGGATAGTTTTTCAGCCCGGGCACAGCGGGGGTTAAAAGTTTTAGCTTAGAGAACTCCTTTAATACAATATGGTTATTTAGTGCCACACTATATATATTTTTTTTAATTCAATCTTATTTTTATTGAGAAAGAAAAATGTACAGTAAACAAATATGTCATTCAGTAACACATATATAAAGGTAAACATCATTTCAATACTGGTATCATATTGTCTCATGGTTAGTTTGGTATAGAAGTCTGTATAGCTACTGTATATCGTCTAACCTTACTTAAAGGGGTTTATAGGTTTGATTAAAAAATAAATAAAAATAACAAACATATCATACTTGCCTCCACTGTGCAGTTTGTTTGCACATAGTGGCCCTGACGGCAGCTGTCTCAGCTCTTCCACGCTAAAGCTAACCTCCTCTGGGAAGCTCTTTCCCAAGGGGGTTAGCTTGCAGGTGCGCTTCCTGTCATACACACTGTGTCCATAGACACAGATCGCATGACTCAGTCCTGCCCCCTAGGGGCCACATCATTGGGTGTGATTAAAAGCAGCGGGAGCCAATGGCTGCGCTGCTACCAATCAATGGCCAGACTCCGTGGAGAAGAGGACACCGGGGGACATGCACAGCAGATGAACTGGCTCTGTTAAGTAAAACGGGGGGGCTGGGGGCCCATGACAGCAAGATGTTTTTTCACCTCAATGCATAGGATACATTAACGTGAAAAAACACAAACCTTTACAACCCCTTTAAGGGTTGGTAAGCACCACTATCCACTCAGCGAGTGGTGCCCACTCATTGCAATTAAGCTAGGGCTTTTTTTTACCATACTAAGCATGTTTTCTCTGAGGGGGAAGCTCCGTGTATGTCACAATTCCGGTCTATTGATCAGAGATCTATTGAACTGAGATGGCTCTCTATTTGTACCCATAAATTGGTGGAGGAATGATGGACCAGTTGAGTATACGCGCTAGTACTGCTGCTCTATAGTATAGAGGCACCTGGAGTTCCAGCTCCACCACAAATCTTGGGGAGCGATAGAGTTTCATAGCGTATCCGAGGATGAGCCCCACCCTCCCCCAGATAAAGGAGCAAAACAGTTGCCGGTGCTTCTTAAAGAACCAATAGGGTATGGAAATGGGAATTGTTTGGAACAAATAGAGAAACCGAGGGAGGACGTCCATTTTCAGAGCATTCATCCTGCCTAGCCACAATAGGCATTTCTTCATGTAGTTTGAGAGATCTGTCTTGGCTCTAAGCAGCAGAGGAGCATAATTCAGGGAGAACAATTGGGACCCTTCTGTGGGTATTTGGATTCTGAGGTAACGAATGGAAGTGGAACCTGTTTTTAAGGAAAACTTAGTGGAGACTTGGCGGAGGGTCTCCTGGGACAGTGAGATGTTCAAGATTTCTGACTTAGTATGATTCACTTTGAAATTTCTCAGTTTCCCAAACCTTGTGAATTCCTGCATTATATGTGGTAAAGATAGATGGGGTTGGGTTACAAACAATAACAGGTCATCCGCAAAGAGAGCCAGGTTGGAGTGAGTGGGGCCCACCGATACTCCTGAGATGTTTTAGCGCAAGGCAATTGCCAAGTGTTCCATGATGAGGACATAGAGAAGGGAAGATAGAGGACAGCCTTGTGTCCCGTTATGGATGGAAAATGTAGGTGACAATCAGCCATTCACGCAAAGTTTAGCAGAAGGAGAGGAGTAGAGGGACATAATTTGGGATAGCATTTTGGGGCCCAGACCAATCTGCTTCAGAGACATCTGGAGGAATTGCCAGTCGAGCCAATCAAATGCTTTTTCTGCATCGACGGTCAAAAGGCATAGAGGTTTTCAGGGTGTTGTCCCTTGCCTCGCTACCACTTACAAAACCCACCTAGTCCAGGTGTATGAGGCGGGAGAACAGCGGTTGCAATCTAGTGGCTAAAATGTTGGCATATATTTTTAAGTCTACTCCAATTAATGATATGGGCTCTATAATTAAGTAGGGTCCTTATCTGGTTTTGGGATAATGGTAATGTGGGCTTCAAGCGTGAAGGAAATGCCGAGCCTTGCGATAGGAAGTTGAACACCTTAGCCAAGAAGGAGGTCAGTAGGGGAGAAAAACCTACGTTAGGCTTACCGGTAACGGTATTTCTATGAACCTTCCAGGACGGCACCCGAGAGATGATGGCTCCTCCCTGCAGGAAACACAATCACATGACAGTTTAAAAAGCCCCACCCTTCCCCTTGCTCCCCAGTATGTAATAGAGTAATCCTGAACTGGTTCACAAGGGACGTAGTCCTTATAGGTACTTACCTTTTCCCTCCACATAGGACGGGAAGTAGGCCTGCCGTCCTGGAAGGTTCATAGAAATACCGTTACCGGTAAGCCTAACGTAGGTTTTCTCTTATCACCTTCCAGGACGGCACCCGAGAGGATAATCAAGTATACACAGGCCTACCTTCAGGGTGGGACCACAGCTTGTAGAACCTTTCGACCAAAGGCTAAGTCTTGCTGTGACAACATTTCCACACGATAGTGCTTCAGGAATGTGTGATGGCTGGACCAGGTAGCCGCGCTGCGGATTTGTTCCCAGGAGGCCCCTGCTTTCTCAGCCCAGGAAGTAGCTAAGGATCTAGTAGAGTAAGCCTTGATTTTAATGGAAGCTGTCGCTCCGGTGCATACGTAGACTATGGATATAGCTTCTCTAATCCATCTTGAGACTGAAACTTTTGATGCCTGCAGTCCCTTCCTGGGCCCAGCATGTAGAACTAATAGGTGATTGGATCTCCTAAAACTTAGTTCTCTCTAGATAAGTGAGAAGACACCTTCTTACGTATAAAAAATGAAATTTCTTTTCTTTCTCGTTCTTTGGTTCAGAACAAAAGGACGGCAATATTATGTCTTGCGTCCTATTAGATAAGGATGCCACTTTAGGTAAATACAGGGGGTCTGCTCTAAGAGTGATCCTATCTGCCTGTACTCTCAGGAAGGGTTCTTTCATGGATAGCGCCTGCAAATCCCCTACCCTCCTGGCCGAAGTAATGGCTAACAAAAAAGTCAATTTGAAGGTTAGAAACTTAATGGAAACCTCTTCCAGAGGTTCGAATGGGTGTATAGATAACGCCTCTAACACCCTAGTTAAGTCCCAAGGCGGACAACTATATTTCTGCACTGGAGAAACTCTTTCTCTAGCCAACAAAAAACGTCTAATAAGGTCCTCTTTAGCCAATCTTTTGTCAAGATAGACTGAGAGGGCCGCTACCTGGACCCGAAGGGTACTAACTTTTAATCCCATGTCTACCCCATCCTGGAGGATAACCGGGATAGAGGTTGAAGATACCTGTCTTTCCTTACCCCAGGAACAGAAGGTCTTCCACACTTTAAGGTAAATCTTTTGAGTTACTGGTTTCCTGCTCATGAGGACAGTACTTATGACCTTCTCTGAGCAGCCTTTGCGTTCTAAGATCTGGCGCTCACTAATCAGGCCGCTAGCTGAAAGAATTCCGGCTTTGGGTGAAGTACTGGGCCCTGCCTGAGGAGATCTGCCCTGTACGGGAGTTTTAGTGGTTCCACTATCGCCATGGATCTTAGGTTTGCAAACCAAATTCTTCTTGGCCACCATGGGGCTATCAGAAGAATCTGGCCTGGAGACCTGTTGAGTTTTTGAAGAACTCGCGGAATAAGTGCCACCGGCGGGAAGGCATAGGCCAGTCCGAAGCGCCAGGTCTGGGATAGTGCATCCAGACCCTCTGACTGTACTTCCTGGGAAATCGAGAAATACCTTTCTACCTTCCTGTTTTGTCGGTTGGCAAAAAAAGTCTATTTCCGGATTTCCAAAGCACTGGACCAGGGTTTGAAAGACCTCTGGGTTCAGTTCCCATTCCTCCTGCCTCAGCTGGTAGCGGCTGAGGAAGTCTGCTTCTGCATTGTTCGTGCCCTTTATGTGTATGGCTGAGATAGAGAGCACTCTTCCTTCTGCCCATTCCAAGATCTCCTTGGATAGTTCTAGTAGGGGACTGGATCTGGTCCCTCCCTGGTGACCTAGGTACGCTACCACTGTAGAGTTGTCGGAGCTTACTTGGACTTCTCTGCCCTTGATGTCTTCCTGGAAGGCTACTAGGGCTTCCCCCACTGCTCTGAGTTCCCTGTAGTTGGATGACCTGCGAGCTAGTGAGCTGTCCCATTGCCCCTGGGCTTTTTTCTTTCCCAGGTGGGCGCCCCACCCCCAGGAGCTGGCATCCGTAGTAACCTTTACTGGGTTCCACTGTGCCCATGGTCGCCCTTCCTTCAGGTTTTGGTGAAACGTCCACCACTCCAGGGAGGTCAGGACCTGAGGGGTGAGCAGAATTTCCTGGTCTAAGGACTCACTCTTTCTGTCCCATGAAGACAGGAAGAAGAAATGCAGTGTCCTGGCATGAAGCTGAGCCCAGACTACCGCTGGAATGCTTGCTGACATCAGGCCTAAGACTCTCAGAACATTTCTTCTGGAGAGTCTGGGGTTCTTTATTAGGTCCCCTGCTGCTGAGGCTAGTTTTAACACCTTGTCTTCTGGCAAGAAGTGCCTCTGCTGCCTGGTGTCCACTATATATCCCAGGAAGGTCTTGACCTGTTCTGGCTTGAGGGAGGATTTTTCTTTGTTGACTATCCACCCTAGGCTCTCCAGGAGTGCTATTACCCTGTTGGTATCCAACGTAACTTGGATGGCTGACTTTCCTGAAATCAGTACGTCGTCTAGATAGGGTATAAGTTATATAACCTGGAGGTGTAAGAATGCCGTTGCTTCCGCTAGTATTTTTGTAAATATCCTTGGGCTGGAAGTTAGCCCAAATGGTAGTGCCCTGAACTGCCAGTGGAGGATTTCTCCTTCCACTACGACCACAAACCTCAGGTATGCCTGGTGATCCACATGAATTGGCACGTAAAGGTAGGCATCTTTGAGGTCTAGGGTCTCCATGAAGGCTTCCTTCATAAGGTTCTTTCTTACCGAATAGATACTTTCCATAGTGAATCTTTTGTATTCCAGAAACTTGTTCAGGTTTCTCAGATTCACTATTAGACGGTATTTTCCGGATGGTTTGCGAACTACGAATACATGGGAATAAAATCCCTGGTTGTAACGCCGTCAGCGTTACTCCTTTTACATGGAGCGCAGGCTTGTCACTTATGACAGCTGCGCTCCATTCAGACACACGTCCGCGTCACTTCCGGTGCGCGGACGTCTGCGCTCCACGTTGGAACGCGGAAGTGCGTTCCAGCGTGTGGCGCTCAGCTCAGCCACAGCCCGGGCTATTTAAACTCCCGGGAATGGCGGCAGGGTGTTCGGATATTCCTGTTGGACCCTGCCGCCACCTGGGAACCCGGAGCAAGCTACAGAGTCCCTGTAGCACCTCTCTCCACAGCACACCTCCTCAGAGACCCAAGACCTCGGTACATATTGGTAAAGACTCACCACTACTGCATACTACATGCAAGATACCACCACCACCTGTGCGGAGTTCCTGGTACAGATTACCTCCTAAACCGCAAGTATATCTAAACCAAACTACTGCTGTATAAAGATACCATCAACACCTGTGCGGACATTCCTGGTACAGACTACCTCCTAAACCGCAAGTATATCTAATACCAGCTTGTTATGCTGACAGTGATTGCTAGTATATGTCAGGACTGTATCTTTCACTCTATACTTGTTACTATATACTAGCACCAGATACAGCAGAGTTACTTCATGTTATTGATACCAGTGTGGTGATATTCTACAGTACCAGTAATTCTACTACCTTTATTTGTTGAATTTACCTAGACGAGACTTTATCTTCGTAGTATCTGGATTGTGTCCATTAATTAAGCTTAAGAGGAATTAAGCTATTACGCTTATGTTTTACTTCCATTAGAGGATATGATGATATAACCCCAAACTCTTATTGTTCAGTGAGAGTGAACTGGTGGTTGATTTCTGATAAGCCTCTACAGCTGCGGTCTAAACTCTAAATAGAGTCTTCTCATTGTCAGGGTCATAACATAATATCCGAACCCCCAAAAATAAAGGAAGAAAGGATATATATATATATATATACATATATCTTTAAAATGGATCCAGCTGACCTTGCAAATCATTTAGTTGCACTCTCTCAAAGGGTTGATAATCTTACCACCAACATGAATGAGTTACGTATGCAGAATGATGCTTTAAGAGATCAAAATTTTGCACAAGCCAGGGAAAGACCTGAACCAAAGGCCTGTTTTTGGAGATAGAAAAAATTACAGACAGTTTATTAGTTCATGCCGATTGATGTTTGAACTGCGGCCACGTACTTATCATTCTGATAGGATAAAGATCCTCACATTAATTACTTATCTTAAAGGTGAGCCCAGGGTATGGGCTGACACCTACGTAGAAGAACACGGAGATCTCCTAGGAGATTTTGACACATTTCTTGATGAAATGTCTTTGTTATATGAAGATCCCAACAAACAGTTAACAGCTGAGAATTCAATCAGGAGTCTTAAACAGGGAAGGCGCCCTGTTGAAGATTTTATTTCAGAATTCAAATGTTGGTGCAGAGAAACTCAATGGTCTGATATTTCTCTCAGAAACCAGTTCCGTTTGGGTTTATCTGAGGCCATGAAGGATGAGCTTGCCCGCGTTGACCTACCCACTACTTTGGAAGATCTTATGCACCTCTCAGTGACTATTGATCGTCGCCTTCGCGAAAGAAAGACCGAACGTGCCATTACTTATTCTGTCACTCCCTTCAGGAGGTCTAGATCACCTCCCAAAGATTCTCCAATGGATCTTAGTGTTATTAAAGGACCTTTAACTTCTGCAGAGAAACAGCGCCGCAGAGTTAACAATCTTTGCCTATATTGTTCTGCTCCTGACCATATCGTTTCCACCTGTCCTCTTCTCAAGAAGAACTCAGAAGGTAATTTCTCCCACATTAGTAAATTAAATTCACCCGGAACCATATCTAATCATTATATTTTTGTTCCTCTCACCCTACAGTGGGATCAAGGAAAGATTTCCATTGAAGCAATGGTCGACAGCGGGGCATGTGGCAATTTCATTGATTCAAATGTTGTAAAAGCAAATAAAATTCCCAGTGTGTTAAAGCAGATTCCAGTGTCACTCACATTTATTGATGGTTCTAACTCTTCTTTCGGTCCAGTTACATCTCAGACAGTTCCCTTAACAGTTTCTTGTGCCACTGGCCACACAGAGACTCTCAATTTTGATATTATTTCATCTCCAGTTTTCCCTATAGTTTTAGGTCTACCATGGTTGCATCTTCATCAGCCTACTATTCTTTGGTCCACAAGATCCCTTTCCTTACAGTCTACTTACTGTACAGAATTCTGTCATCCTCCATGTATCATCTCCCTTTCAGAAGTTCATCCTACTAATCTACCAAATTACTTACAAGATTTCGCTGATGTGTTCAGTAAGACTAACGCAGATAAACTCCCTCCACATAGGATTTATGATTGTCCTATTGACTTAATTCCTGACAGTCCTATCCCTACCGCTCGGATCTACCCCCTTTCACAACCAGAGCTTATACACCTAAAAGTTTACTTGGATGAGAACCTTAAAAAAGGATTTATAAGGCCCTCCACTTCTTCAGCTAGTGCAGCTCTGTTTTTTGTAAAAAATAAGGATGGATCACTTCGACCGATAATAGATTATCGATCCCTCAATAACATCACTATAAAGAATAGATATCCATTACCACTCATTCCAGAACTTATTGAACGTTTACAAACAGCTAAGATCTACACAAAGCTGGACCTCAGAGGTGCCTATAATCTGATAAGGATCCGCTCTGGAGATGAGTGGAAGACTGCTTTTAAAACTCGATACGGGCTTTTCGAGTATTGTGTAATGCCTTTCGGCTTATGTAATGCCCCAGCAACTTTTCAGTGGTTTATTAACGATATTTTTCATGACCTGCTTGACATTTGTGTTGTTATTTACTTGGATGACATATTAATTTACTCTGATACTCTGGAGGAACATCACAAGCATGTGCGTTGGATTCTGGATAGGCTCAGAATTCACTCTCTATATGCGAAACTTGAGAAGTGCGTCTTCAGTCAGACGACTATCTCCTTTCTTGGTTATCAAATCACTCCTGACGGAGTTCAGATGGACCATACTAAAGTGGATTGCATTTTGTCCTGGCCTTCTCCCCAGTCTAGAAAGGCCCTTCAGAGATTCCTTGGATTTTCTAATTATTATAGAAAATTCATTAAAAATTTCTCATTAATTGTGAGACCACTTACTAGTTTAACCAGTTCTAAGATACCTTTCATTTGGTCCAAGGAAGCACAGAAATCCTTTGAAACACTTAAGCTCAGTTACTCTTCAGCTCCCATTCTCCAACTTCCCAATCCAAGGTTTCATTTCACTTTGGAAGTTGATGCCTCACATTTTGCCTTGGGTGCTGTACTTTCCCAACGACCCACATTATCACAACCACTACATCCTGTTGACTTTTATTCCAGAACTTTATCACCAGCTGAAAAGAACTATCCGATTGGTGAGAAGGAACTGTTAGCAATAAAGGACGCTCTCACAAACTGGAGACACCTTCTGGAGGGTTCTACACACCCCATCACTATTCTCACTGACCATCGTAATTTACAGCATCTTAAAACTTGTAAAACTCTTTCTGCCCGTCAAGTCAGATGGAGTTTATTTTTTGATCGATTTGATTTCGTCATTTCATACCTCCCGGGTACTCAAAATATTAAAGCAGATTCTTTATCTCGTATGAATGAAGATCAATCCATGGACATTCCTCCACTTTCCATTATTCCCTCCAACCGATTCATTGGAACAACTTTGACATTTAATAAGTTGCTCATTCAAACTCTTTCCAAAGACAAATCTCAACTCCCTAAAGGTCTACAACAGCAGTCTAATGGACTATTAACTTTCAACGACAAGATCTATGTTCCACCAAGTTTACAACTCATACTATTAAAACAACTCCACGATGCCCCACTTGCAGGTCATCCTGGTATTAGTAAAACCCTTCTTTTACTGAAGAGAAATTATTGGTGGCCTCATCTGACAAAAACTGTTCACGACTATGTGAGTTCTTGCCACACTTGTGCCATCAACAAGCATTCAAGGAAACCACCCTATGGTTTATTAACCTCCATCCCAATACCTAATAGACCTTGGGATGTTATATCCATGGATTTCATAGTAGATCTTCCTAGATCAAATGGAGCTAACACCATCATGGTCACTGTTGATATATTAACCAAGATGGCCCATTTTGTACCTTTGAAAAAGTTACCTACTTCTCAAGAAACAGCAAGGGCTTTTGTATCTAATATTCTTAAATTGCATGGTCTTCCATCCCAAATCATTTCGGATCGTGGGTCACAGTTTATTTCCAAGTTTTGGAGAGCCCTTTGCCAAACATTACAAATAGATCATCGCAGGTCTACTGCTTATCATCCCCAAACAAACGGGCAAACGGAACGTGTCAATCAAACACTTGAACAGTATTTGCGCTGTTATTGCACTCATCTTCAAGATGACTGGGTTGACTTACTTCCACATGCAGAGTTTGCATATAACAATGCTTCCAATTCATCTTCTCAGTTTTCACCCTTTTACGCAAATTATGGGTTTCATCCTAATAGTTTACCTTCTACTTTTCTTCCAAATAATGTTCCGGCTGTTGAGAATTTCTTCTCAACCATAAAAAACACTTTAAATACTCTCCGTTCTAACCTAAAAGCTGCTCAAATTAGACAAAAAAAATATTATGACTCTCATAGAACAATATCACCTCCATACAAGATTGGAGATTTGGTATGGTTATCCACTCGGAATCTGCGACTTAATATTCCTTCAAAGAAACTTGGTCGTCAATACACAGGACCTTTCCCAATTTCTCATGTCATAAACAAAAATGCTGTTAGATTACTTCTACCTCCAGATTGGAAGATTCATCCATCCTTCCATGTTTCACTAATTAAGCCTTATAAATCTAATCCCTTTCCAGATAGAGATCCACAACCTCCTCCTCCAATTCAAGTTTTTGGTGAAACTGAATATCAGGTAGAGAAGATTCTTGATTCTAGGAAAAGAGGATCCTCTATTCAATATTTGATTCGTTGGAAAGGCTATTCTCCCACAGATGATTCCTGGGAATGTTCTTCAAATATTCATGCTCCTCGACTCATTAAGCAGTTTCATCATAAATATCCTAATAAACCATCTCTCACTGGGCGCCCCGGAGGTGCCCCCTTGAGGAGGGGAGTATGTAACGCCGTCAGCGTTACTCCTTTTACATGGAGCGCAGGCTTGTCACTTATGACAGCTGCGCTCCATTCAGACACACGTCCGCGTCACTTCCGGTGCGCGGACGTCTGCGCTCCACGTTGGAACGCGGAAGTGCGTTCCAGCGTGTGGCGCTCAGCTCAGCCACAGCCCGGGCTATTTAAACTCCCGGGAATGGCGGCAGGGTGTTCGGATATTCCTGTTGGACCCTGCCGCCACCTGGGAACCCGGAGCAAGCTACAGAGTCCCTGTAGCACCTCTCTCCACAGCACACCTCCTCAGAGACCCAAGACCTCGGTACATATTGGTAAAGACTCACCACTACTGCATACTACATGCAAGATACCACCACCACCTGTGCGGAGTTCCTGGTACAGATTACCTCCTAAACCGCAAGTATATCTAAACCAAACTACTGCTGTATAAAGATACCATCAACACCTGTGCGGACATTCCTGGTACAGACTACCTCCTAAACCGCAAGTATATCTAATACCAGCTTGTTATGCTGACAGTGATTGCTAGTATATGTCAGGACTGTATCTTTCACTCTATACTTGTTACTATATACTAGCACCAGATACAGCAGAGTTACTTCATGTTATTGATACCAGTGTGGTGATATTCTACAGTACCAGTAATTCTACTACCTTTATTTGTTGAATTTACCTAGACGAGACTTTATCTTCGTAGTATCTGGATTGTGTCCATTAATTAAGCTTAAGAGGAATTAAGCTATTACGCTTATGTTTTACTTCCATTAGAGGATATGATGATATAACCCCAAACTCTTATTGTTCAGTGAGAGTGAACTGGTGGTTGATTTCTGATAAGCCTCTACAGCTGCGGTCTAAACTCTAAATAGAGTCTTCTCATTGTCAGGGTCATAACACTGGTATTGCTGATCCTTTGGTACCGGCACTACCACTAGTTGTTCGGCTAACTCCTTTATGCCCTCTAGGAGGGCAGACCTCTTCAGGGCATCCCTGGGAAGATGGGTAAAGGTGACCATGGAGGGGGGAGTCGTCAGGAATTCTAAATGATAGCCCTTTTGAATTATTAGGCGAATGTAAGGACTGTTCGAAATTTTTTCCCCATTGGGGAAAAAATTGGGACAGTCGACCCCCCACTTTGATCTCGGCGTCACTTGGACTGTTTGTCGCTGGCTTTGGGAGGAGGGAAAAGCAGATTGTTCTTCTTATTCCCTTTACCAAAGTTCCAACGCCTGTAAGGTTCCTTTTTGGCTTTTTGTTTACCCTGCCCCTGGGGGCCTCGAAAAGTTTTTTTGAAACCTTCTTTTTTGGGTTTAACAGGAAATTTCTTGCCTCTTTCTGATGACCTAGCTAGGACATTATCTAAGCCATTGCCAAACAACAAGGAACCCTGAAAGGGGATGCCACAAAGTTTACCTTTGGATGTTGCATCTCCCTCCCAAGCCTTGATCCAAACTGCCCTCCTAGCCGAGTTAATGAGGGCTGCTGTTTTGGCTGATGCTCTAGCAGATTCTATTACTGCGTCTGCTAGGTAAGCAATCGCCTTCCTTATCACTGTAAGTGATTCAACCACCTCCTCTGCCTCGGCGTTCTGAGCCAGGTGTTCGGTGAGTGTTTCTACCCATATATCGGTATTCCTGGCTACACATGCTGCTGCTAAAGCTGGACTCAGTGCTGCTGAGTTGGCCTCACAAGCTTTTCTAAGGAGAGATTCTGCTCTGCGGTCCATTACATCCTTGATGTTACCCGCATCCTCAAAGGAGAGGTCAGACAATTTAGTGACTTGCGATAAAGCCGCATCAAGTCTAGGGAGCTTAAAAAAGACCTCTTCGTCCTCCTGGGAGAAGGGAAACCTTATTTTCCAGGTTTTTTGTTTGATTATTCTCCTTTCAGGGTCTCTCCATTCCTGTAGGACTAACTCCTTAAGGGACTGGTGTAGGGGGAATACCTTAGACTGGGTGTCACCCAAGCCCCTGTAAACTTTATCCTGTGCTGAGGCTGGTTTAGGGGTCTCTGGAATCTCCTCTGTGGCGTAAATTGCCTGGAGGAGACCCTCCAGATCTTCCACGGCAAAGAGGTGTCTCCTTAGATGTATATCTTCCTGAGACTGACTAATGGGGTCTCCATCTACCTCTCCTGAGCTGTGCCTAGACCTGGGTAGACTTGCTACCTCACTTTCTTCACCCTCTACCTCACCCAGAGGGGGAATTTGTGAGGGTGTAAAGAAAGCACTTGGGCCCCTAGAAAAGGGGTTTTCCAGAGAGGAAGTGCCTTCCCTGGGGGTAAGTTCCTCTGTCCCGGTCTGTGCTGACTGCCCAGCTGCCTCCCGGAAAGCTTTCACTGTTGCTAACATTTCTGTTTGCATGGATGCAAGAAAATTCTTCATCATTGTAGCAGCTTCCTTTCCTGCTAGAGTATTAATACATTTGTAGCAGAAGGGCTTAGAGTAGGATTTGGTGAGCTTCTCTCTACAATTCCCACATTTTTTAGAGGAACTATGCCCTGTAGCGGCAGGAGACTGAACTGAGGCCTCCTGGGCTCCGCTGGGGGATTCTGAAAGACATGAGGTACACATACATTACCCTGTCTTTTCCCAAGACTGCTGGCTGTACTGGGGAGGAGAGAAAGCAGACGAGAAGGGGGCCAGATCCTGCACTGGTCATTACCTAAAAGTTTGGGAACTCTCACTGCCTCCCTCCTCCCTTTCCAGGGGGATTAGTACTTACCGACCCCCGACCTGGATCTGCCAGCGGTCGCGTCTGCCTTTCCGTCCTCTTCCATGAGAGGGTGACTCGGTCCTGGCTGCCGGTACTCCTGCACGAGCTGTCCGCAAGCCGACCTGTCCACCGCCCAGCGCTGTTCCACGTTGCCGACAGGAACTTCCGGGTTACGCCGCCGGGAACCGCCCACTTCCTGTGATGCGGTTCCTGTTCTCAGAATGAGGCCTGGAGCGCGGCATTTGAGTTTAGAAGACCCGGGAACAGCAATTCGAATGGCGGTGGTTCAACAGCACTCAGTGATGGCTCACCTCCCCGCAGCTCAGAGCACTGGCGTGTACTGGGGGCGACCTGTGAATTTGGACCGAAGTCTATAGGTTAGTTCAGCCCTCCCCAGCCTCCCTAAAACCTGTCTCACAGGGGTACCTTCGACCCTCCCCGGTCTCTAGGTTTTCCTTAAACAAAACAAACGTGTCGCTGCATGTTCGGAGAAACAATCAATACTGGGGAGCAAGGGGAAAAGTGGGGCTTTTTAAACTGTCATGTGATTGTGTTTCCTGCAGGGAGGAGCCATCATCTCTCGGGTGCCGTCCTGGAAGGTGATAAGAGAAATATTTTGTAGAATTTAGGGGTGAAACCATCGGGACCCAGGCTTTTACCAAATGGGGTGGCCACTATCGTTCCTACGACCTTGTCTGCTGTAATTTCCTCAATATAAGGCTGTCTATCATTCTCAGGGGTAGTGGCGGGTCTAGAAGGGATGCAGTCAGTAGATTGTATAATGCTTGGTAGAAATCTTGGAATGTTTGTGATATCTTGGAGGGCTCACTGATCATTGCCCCAGAAGGGGCCCGAATATGTGGGATAAATGTGGAAGACGTGTTTAGGTGGAGGGTGCAAGCCAATAGTCTACCACATTTATCTTGGACTCGGCATTGTTGCAAGTCAAGTGTGTCCGCATAGGTACGAGCTGAGGCCTCATACAAGTCCTTGAGTTGGGATTGAGCCGTTGGGACCTCTGTAAGAGTCACCACCGTTAGGGCTCGTTTATGTTGGGTCTCAAGGTCTCGTAGCTTTTGCATTGCTGCCGTTATTGCGGCTGATCGTACCTTTTTCAAGCGGGTCCCCATCTGAATAAAGATTCCTTGCAGGACAGCTTTAAGCGCCTCCCATTGTAAGGGTAGCAGGGTGGTGTCCGAGGTATGATCTGTTAAGAAGTTGGAAATGGTTTCAGAAACCTTGTGGGAACAGTCGTGGTTTGTGGACGGGCCCGATAGTGTCAGATAGGTGAGTGGTCAGACCAAACCATTGAGTCTATCTCACATTCAGGTGACCAATCCAAACAGCTATGATCAAGAAGAAAATAGTCAATACGACTACGAGAGTGATGGACCTGTGAGAAGTGAGTATAGTTGTGATTTTTTTGTAAACAGAACCCGCCAAATGTTGATTAGTCAGAGGTCGTAAATAGCCTATTTGAGTGCCATAAGCTTAGGAAAGGAGATGTAGGAGCGAGAGGTTGATGAGTCTGGGAATGGGTCCAAGGGGGCGTTAAAATCCCCACCTACGATTAGTTTACCTTCTGCAAATTCCGAAAAAATCCTCATGTACCGCAGAGCAGACGCTATTTGATTAGTATTTGGTATAGGTTGGCAATAGTGAAATTTGTCCCCCCATAAGGAGAACTTCAAAAACACATACCTTCCCTGGGGGTCCGAGAGCTGGTCTATCAGCTCAATCGGGAGCGTTTGGGCATTGATTGGTGGCTTAGCTGAGGGCTACCACTGGATTCCTTCCTTCTGCCAGGCTGGGTCCATGGCATTCATCCGCAGCTGGCACTGCGACTCCACCTTCCTATCTGCGATGCCACGCCACCTTCTGCAGGCTCTCCTCTTTAGCCAGCATCAGGCAGCGTTACAGCCACTTCTGTCTGCCTGCACTCTTCGCCCGCTCCAGGAACTGCTATACCAGCGACTTTGTGGCCATGAGTTAAGATAGCTCAACTTGGGGGCGTGGCCTGGAGCAGCATGTGAGTGGACGTCTTTCTTAGCAGCTCCGAGATCCCTCTGAACAATCCTGTGCCATTCTGCTCTCCTGCCTTTCTAAAATGGCTACTAACCTTGCAATTCCCTCGGGGAAGCTCCTGGGATACTTTTCGGAGGATTCTGGTGGACACCAGCGCTGCCTGCCCCTGCGTCGCCCAGCGAGGATGGCCTGGAGGATGGCCCAGAACTGGAGCCCACGCTGCTGGAGGTCCTTAAGCTCATGAAGGTAAACCATTCTGATAGTATGGGGAAGATGGAGGAGCTCAAGCTGGACATTACTATAATGCGCCAGGACATGCACAAAATGCCGAACCGGGTCTCTGAAACGGAGAGCCGCATCAGTGATCTGGAAGACACTGCAGGCCCAACCCTTCCCACTATTAAGGCCCAGGGCACTAAAATTTGTTCGCTAGAAGACAAAATGGACGATTTAGAGAACCGTTTACGCAGGAACAACCTGTGCTTGGTGGGCCTTCCTGAACGGGTCGAGGGTTCCGACCCGGTTGCTTTCCTGGAGAGCTGGTTTGCCCAGGAATTTGGAAAGGACTGCCTATCCCCTTGCTTTGTTTTGGAGCGGGCCCATAGGGTGCCTGGCAGGCCGCTGCCTGCGGGAGGCCCACCTCGCACCATGATAATGCGCCTCCTTAATTACAGGGACCGGGACTCTATCCTGCGTGCTGCCCGAATTAAGGGGAGCCTGAAGATCAATAATGCCTCTGTGTCTCTCTTCCCTGACTACTCCCCTGCTGTCCGTGCCTCGAGAGCCAAGTACCAGCATGTCAAGCAGAAGCTGAGGGAGAAGACCATCCAGTATTCCATGCTGTTTCCTGCAACGCTGAGAGTGGTGCATCAGGGCCAGGTGCACTTTTTCCAAACCCCTGCCAACGCTTTGTCCTGGTTTGAATCCCTGCACCAACCTGGCCGTGTGTCTGATAGGGCAACCGACACTTGATTTACTTACACCAGTTTTCTTTTCCATTTTTCTTGTTTTTTGTTGTACTACGCTACACCGGAGTGTACCTGGGGAAGGAGGTTTCAGCTAATTGCTGTGGTAAGAGGACACAGATCTCCATTGGAAGACTGTGCTGCTAATATTTGCTAACAACTGTTCTTTTTTTCCATTTACTTTAGTTAACTGAACGCTGACTGTTCCAACTTAGTTTGCTGGCTTGCCTGCGGCAGGCCATGTTCCTAGCATTTACATGCAGTTCAGGGTCAAAGCCAGCCCCTTGTTTTTGGGGTCTGACAGGGGTTAATCGTGATGGGCAGTTGTTTTGGGTTATGGTTGCTTTGCTGTATGAGGTGATGAGTGTGGTGTGCATGTGTGTTTTTGGCCCTCTCTCTACCCCCACCTATGCCTTGTCTGGGACTCTGCTTGATGATGTGCTGCTGTGCTTTATTACATTTAATGCTTTAACATGTCAGCAGGGATGGACTGGCCATCGGGACTACCGGGAGTTTCCCGGTGGGCCGATGGCTCAGTGGGCTGGTTTGAGTGACAACCTGTCAAAGTAATGGCTGCGCGGCTTGCGCAGCCATTACTTTGAGCACCGCTGTACTGCCCAGGGAGGGACTGACCACTTGGATGGTGATGTTCTCAATGAATTGCGGTGAAGGAAGCGGAAGTTTTCTCCACTCAGAGAAGCACACCTACAGTACCCTCCGGCGGTCTCGCTCCTCTCCGATCTGTGTGCTCAGCGCTGCGGCGCAGCACGTTGTGCCCTGTGTCTGTCCGCTCACTGCGATTAGAAGCAGTGGGAGTGGAGCGGGTTGTGGCAGTGCCCGGGTCTATGGAGGCAGCTTAGAGTTCGTTCTGGGACAGGACAACGGATGTGTGGAGGGAGGTGAGCTGGCCGCTTTGTGGGAGAACTTGTGTGTCGGGACTTGAGATGGGGGAGGGGGAAGTCAGTGAGAGCAGTGTCTGCAGCAAGGTGGGAAACAAATTCTGGTGCTGTGCCGCGAACTTCAGTTGTTCCATACATGTCACTGCAAGGTGGTCTCTGCAGTGATGGAGCAAACAATTTGGCTCATTCACACCACCATATACCACTTTTCTACCATGTGCACCCCTGCCATATACATACTATCCCCCACAATACACTCCGCACCTCTCTCATATAATACTACCCCCCACTATACACTCCGCACCCCTCTCATATACATACTACCCCCCACTATACACTCCGCACCCCTCTCATATACATACTACCCCCCACTATACACTCCACACCCCTCTCATATACATACTACCCCCCACTATACACTCCGCACCCCTCTCATATACATACTACCCCCCACTATACACTTCGCACCCCTCTCATATACATTCTACCCCCCACTATACACTCCGCACCCCTCTCATATACATTCTACCCCCCACTATACACTCCGCACCCCTCTCATATACATACTACCCCCACCCTACACCTCTCTCATGTACATAATACCCCCCCACCCTACACTCCACACCTCACTCATGTACATACTACCCCCCACCATACACCTGTACATCCCCATGCTTCTAACATGGCCTTCACACTTTAGTACATACCATGTGAATGAGGCCTTAGTAGAAATGTAATGTTTGTACACTGTTTTTGTGCGTGTTTCCAAAATAAAGTGGGCCGGTCTGGATGAAGTCCAGGGCCAAATCTTTGTCCCAGTCCAGCCCTGCATGTCAGTGATAAGGTGTATCTCCTGGAATGTCCGGGGGTTGAACTCAAAATTTAAAAGAGCTTTACTATTTTATTTCCTTAAGGTGCACAATCCCCATTTACTATGCCTGCAGGAAACGCATCTTTTGGGATCAAAGGTATTGGCACTAAAAAAGTGTTGTGTTATGTATGGCTACCATTCCACCTACTCTAGCTATGCACGGGGGGTAACCGTTTTGGTGCGGAAGGGCCTCCCATTCTACTGTGAAAGGGTGGTGTTGGACCGTAAGGGTCGGTATGTTTTTCTCCAATGCACGGTGCATGCCACGCCACTATTGTTGGTGGTGGTGTATGCTCCCCCCTGTCACGGCAGACATCTTTACAGACTTAAGTGTACAATTTGCCACCTTCCCGGTGTTGGCTGCTCTTATAGTGGGGGACTTTAATTTGGTGCTCGACGCTGTTCGGGACCGCTTGAGGCCCATCCAGTATGAATCTAAGCTTTTTAGTCAGTGGTGTACCTCCTTTGGCTATGTAGATCTCTGGAGGCTCGGCCATCCCGGGACTCAGGAATATACATGTCAGTCTCGGACGTACCGTACTCTTTCCAGGTTGGACTACGCTTTGGGGACTCCTGACTTGGTCCCCAATATACAGACAGTTTCACATTTATCTCAGACGCTATCAGATCATTCTGCCCTATCTATAGACATGGTGGTGGGACACAGGCTCTCCTTTCGGGTGTGGCGGCTCAATCCTCTCTTGGTCTCCACTCCTGAGTTTCAGGAGCCGGTCCAGCAAGAAATGTCCCACTATGGACAATGCTGATTCGGCCTCCTTTGGCCCCACATGGGATGCCTTTAGGCCGTCAGTGCACGGCTCGTATATTTCTAATATTGCCCGACACAGAAAATCCTCTCAGGCTGCCCTTCTGGCCTTGGAATCCTCCCTGGAGAACGCCAGGGCCCAATATTCTGCGCTCCCCACCCCAGACTCCCATGGGGTCCTGGTGGGGGCACACAGGGCTCTGGACCTTCACAGGGTGGAGGTGACGTGGAAACAGCAGTTATATCTGTCAGCTAGGTTGCATGAACACAGTGGTAAGAATGGTAAGATGTTGGCCTATCTCTCCCGCACGGAGTATGTGGATCGGACGATACCTCATATTCGGTTGCTGGACGGCTCTGTCACATCGGATCCCTTGGTCATAAACCAAACTTTTAAGGCTTTCTACGAGAACATTTACACTGCCCCATCCCCTCCGGATGAGGTGGAGACGTTGGGATTCTTTGAATCTCTCCAATTCCCTGTCCTGGAAGAATCACACATTATGATCCTGGACAAACCCCTTACGGTGGAAGAGGTCACTGAGGCTATTTATTCACTCCCTCCTAACAAAGCCCCTGGGTTGGACGGCTTGCCCGCCGAGTGGTATAAAAACTATGCGGAAGAACTAGCACAGAGGCTGCACTCCTTGTTTGGGCGGGCACTGCAGGAGGGTGAGCTTCCCTCCTCCATGTGCGAGGCCCTGATAGTGGTGCTCCCTAAACCCGATAAAGATAAGTTGTTGTGTGGGTCATACCGCCCCATATCCCTATTAAATAGTGACGTGAAGGTGCTCGCCAAAATTCTGGCCCTAAGACTGCAGAAGGTTATTCTTCACCTTATTCACAGGGACCAAGCGGGGTTTATGCCTGGAAGGAGTACGTACGATAACATCCGGTGACTCTACTTGCACATTCATAGGGCGGCAGCCATTAAAAGAGGTGGCCTGGTGCTGTCTCTGGACGTGTTGAAGGCCTTTGACACAGTTAATTGGTCCTTCCTGTGGGAAGCTATGCACCGTATGGGCTTTAGCGCCCACTTTATTAGATGGGTCCGTTTGCTTTATACCAACCCTAGGGCCAGGATGAGCACTAACAAAGATGTTTCTGATGTTTTCACTTTGCAGAGGGGCACCAGGCAGGGCTGCCCGCTCTCGCCGCTCCTGTTCGCTTTGGCCATTGAGCCACTGGCTCTGGCGGTGCGACAGATGGCGGAGGTGGGTGGCATCTGTATGGTTCCCTCTCTGAAAAGATTTCTCTTTATGCAGATGATGCCTTAATTTACCTGGATGGTACAGAGCGGTCCTTTGTCTCCCTGATGAGCGTGGTGGAGGAATTCGGGAAGGTCTCTGGGTTGAGGGTAGGTTGGGAAAAATCAGTGGCATTTCCTATAGGCCCTGCACTTGACTATTCCTACCTCTCTAGGTCTAAATTGTCCATCCAGCCTACTTTTAAATATTTGGGGATACATATTAACGCAGACTTGTCTTCTTTTGAAATTCTTATGCCGCATACACACCATCACTTTATGTGATGAAAAAAAACGACATTTTCTGTGAAGTAAAAAACAACGTTTTTGAAACTTCAATTTTCAAAGACGAAGTTGCCTACACACCATCGTTTTTCTCACAATGCTCTAGCAAAGCGCGGTTACGTTCACCACTTTTTTCCATTGAAGCTAGCTTCATAACTAGCTTCTGGGCATGCGCGGGTTTAAAAACGTCATTTTAAACGTCGTTTTTTGCTACACACGGTCAATTTCTGTGAAGTAAATAACGACGTTTTGAAAACCGACACATAAAATTGGAGCATGCTTCAATTTTTTTTTTGTCGTTTTTTACAAGACATAAAACAACGTTTTCCCCCACACACGGTCATTTAAATTGACGTTTTTAAAAATGTCATTTTTTTTCATCACATAAAGTGATGGTGTGTACGCGGCATAAATGTTACCCCAATTGTATCACATATGGAGACCAGGCTTAAAATGTGGGCTTATTTACCGCTTAATCTCATAGACCATGTAAATATTTTCAAGATGATATACCTACCCAAATTTTTGTATGTGTTCCGGGCATCCCTTATTTTTTTGTTGAAGAAACTTTTTAAAAAATGTAATGCGCTTCTGTTCACTTTTCTCTGGCAGGGGTCAAACCCACGAATTGCTAGGGCCTCTCTCCAGGCTGCTAAGCTGGATGGGGGTCTGGCATGTCCTAACCTGAGATAGTATTTTATAGCATCTCAGCTTACGTATGTCTATGATTGGTTCCTGGAGGCCTCCCCGTCCTGTTCCACTGCTCTACTGACTGCTCTGGTGGGCTCCAGGGACTCGCTGGTTGATGACCTACTCAGGTCTAAGGCCGGACGGTGCTCCCGTAGCTCCCCAATAGAGGTTAGCTGGTTGGCTTGGCATGAAGGTAACGGGGTGCTTACAGATTCGGGTGGGGTGTCTCCTAGAACTGCCCTATGGCAAAATTTTAATTTTCCTGAGCTCCTGGGCCACCCGGACTCGGGGTGGTGGACCCAAATGGGGGTCACACGCATTTCTCACATCTTTATTCATGACAAGTTTACTTCATTCAAGGACCTAAAGGTACGTAGTGGGGTAACGGATACATCTCTATTGAGGTATATGTCACTCCGCCATGCAGTACAGACACAATTTTAGGGTCTGACCCAGGAGCTCACTGAATCGCCTTTGGAGACGCTCATGTCATACTCAGATATTGGGAAACTGGTTATGACATTTTACTCACGCCTCCAGTCGACGGGGGCTAAGCCCTTCCTGATTGCTCAGCGGAAGTGGGAGGTAGACATTCCGAGGCTGTCCGAGGAGGGGTGGTAGGACTCCTCGGATGCCTGCTTCCTTGATCTTATTGGGTCCAATGATCAGTATGTTCAATTTAAATGTATGCACCAGTTACACTATACTCCTGCTAGGTTGGCCCGTATGGGTCTGGTTTCTATTGCTTTCTGTCCTAGGTGTGACTCCACTGAGGCCGACTACATACACTTGTTTTGGTCATGCCCTGCTGTATTATCGTATTGGAGGGACTTGTTTTCTTTTTTTAAGGACACTCTACACTTCCCCGTTCCTCTCACTCCAGAGGTTGGACTGTTGGGTGTGCTCAATGATTCTATACCTACAACTCATGCTCGAATTCTGATACGAATAGTTTTGTTGTATGCTAGGAAACTGATCTTGTTACATTAGAAGAGTGCATCTGCTCCGGATATTCAAATGTTATATTGTATGGTGAATAAGGTCTTACCCATATTTAAGTGCATATATAAAGGCAGGGCCTGTCCCAAAAAGTTTAACAAGATCTGGCAACCCTGTCTGGATATTGCGGACTCCTTCTGGAGGGACACCCCGCTTTCTCAGCCATAAAGGGCTGTGAGCAGGGGGGTCCTGGATGGTTCTGGTGATCGCTGGGTGGCTGGGGGGTGGTTGGGGTGTGAACAGTCTGGGTGTGGGGGTGGGGGGGCTGGTAGAAGGTCAGTATGGATGCTTGGGTGTGCGTGAATGTGTTGAGTGATGTGTTCTGTATCTAACTGGTATTTCCACTGTTCATGGTGTATCTAAGATAGGAGGCCAAGTGTGGTCCATGTGGGATACCATGGAGCAACTGTTGTTCTTGTTCCTCCGTTGAGGGACCGGGGTACATATTCTCAGGGAGGGGAGAATTGTTGATTAATATGTGATTGTTGTATTCTGCGTAATTTTCTACCAGTGTTGTAACAGTTGCTGTGCCTTTTTTATGATTATAATTGCAGAAAACAAATAAACAAAGTTAAAAATAAATAAATAAATAGCTAAACTTATAGGAGCTCTTTTTTTTTTTTTATCAAAGTCTGTTTATTGAGCAAAAGAACGGATACAGTACATACATAAGGATAGCATGACAATCATCAAATACAGCTCATAAACAGTAAAACAGAACATCATTCCTCACTGGTACAATCATATATGCAAGACTACTCAGTGGGTGCCTATGAGGCCTCGTACACACGACAGAGTTTCTCGGCAGAATTCGGCGAGAAACTCGGTCAGAGCCTGATTCTGCCGAGAAACTCTGTCGTGTGTACACTTTTGGCCCGATGGAGCCGCCGAGGAACTCGTCGAGAAAATAGAGAACATGTTCTCTATTTTCTCGTTGTTCTATGGGAGAAGGCGGCCCGCCGAGCTCCTCGGCGGCTTCATCCCTGAACTCGACGAGGAACTCGATGTGTTTGGCACGTCGAGTTCCTCGGCCGTGTGTACGGGGCCTAACAGTCTGTTACTTCGAGGTATCGGCATCTTGTTTTGCCCAAGGTCCTATACATTACACATATCCCCCTACAATTAGGAGAGGAGATAGAAAAAAGCAAGCCACGTCTCTTCAAACTAGACACATGTGTCCAGGGCCGCCATCAGGGGGTACAGGCAGTAGACCTGTAAGGGGCCCGGATGGCAACCCCCTTTTTCATTTTTTTTATTATTTAAAAAAAAAATTGTAATATTTTTTTTATATATTTTTTTTATTTTTTATTAAAGGGCCACCCCCCCCCTTTAAGGGGCCCGGATGGCAACCCCCTTTTTTAATTTTTTAATTATTTTCTCTTTTTTTGTAAGGGGCCCGGAGGTCCCCAGGGCCCTGAATGGCAACCGCCTTTTTTTTATTGAATTTTTATAAATATATATTTTTTTTATATATATATTTTTTATTTTTATTAAAGGGCCCAGAGGTCCCCAGGGCCCGGATGGCAACCCCCCTTTTTATATATATATATATATATATATATATATATATATATATGTGTGTTTTCTTTTTTCTTTTTATTAAAGGGCCCAGAGGTTCCCGGGGGAATATATACATTTATATATACATTTATATATATATATATATTTTTATATATATATATATATATATATATATTCTTTTTTTATTTATTTATTTTTTGTTTTTGTTCATCAGCACCCAAAGCCCCCTGACCTCAATCGTGGCGGCAGCAGCCCCCCTTCTCAATTAGGTGGCACCCCCCCGCTTCTAAATTTACGCCCCCCGCTTCTGAATTTTCTCAGCCTCCCGCTTCTCAATTCGGGACAGCCCCCCCACTTCTCAATTTGAGGCAGCAACACCCCCCCCCCCCCCCACAGTGGGCCCCCTCCCCAGGGGGCCCATGCCTGAAGCAGTGTAAGGGGCCTCATAATTCCTGATGGCGGCCCTGCATGTGTCGGCCGCCTTGAGCCATCTATCCCACACCTTTTCGTATTCAGAAGAACAACCTCTATGAGAGTATATCAATTTTTTGTATGGCAATACTGCATTAACCTCCGTAATCCAGTGCGATATATTCGGAGGGCTAGGCCTCATCCACACTCTAGCGACCACCTTGCGTGCAGAGAAGAGTGTTTCGTGTAAGAAGATTTTAGTAAACGTATTAATGTCCGGGTTAGGGAAGATTACCAGAAGGCATGATTTCGGTTCTAGGGTTATGGGAGATCCCATTTTGTCGTGCATAAATCGTACAACCTGGGACCAGAAGGCCTGAATATTGTGGCATTTCCACAGGAGGTGGAAGAAAGTGCCCGTCTCCCCACCACACATTGGACATGCAGCCGAGAGGTCTCTCTTATACCTCGAGACCCTCAACAGTGTGAGATATGCTCTGTGTGTGATAAATATCTGAGTGAGTTGGTCAGACAATTTGGGGGAAACCAATTTGCACGTGTCTAAGGAGTCGCTTCACTCATCATCAGCAATAGGGCCCATGTCTCCCTCCCACCGAGACTTCAGAGCATACGCTGCTACAGTTGCCACAGCAAGCGTCAGCATAGTGTAAAAGTTAGAAAAGTTAGAAATTAGCTTTTTAGGATCAGGGTATTTTACTGCCTCCATCAAGGGATTGTTTCCTATAGTGGGACCATCTAAGGGGAACTGTGCATGAAAAGCATGTCGGAGCTGTAGGTACCTAAAATGCATGTGATCTGGGAGAGAGAACTCTAATTGCAGTTGGTCATAGGGCTTCAGGTTTCCGTTAGAGATGACATGAGATAGATAAAAAATGCCCCGTGAGCTCCAAAGTCCACTATCTGGGAGCACATTAAATTTGGGAAGGGCCACATTATGCCATAGGGGGGTATAGCTATGCAGGGGTGAGATGTTCAATCTGGTCGACGCCAGAGTCCACACTCTTCTATACTGATGCAAGAGGGTCTTGCGGCCAGTCTGTCCACCCATCCTCCCCGCCCCTCCCACTATTGCCACCATGGAGTCCAATGTTGGACGAGACCATTTTGGACAAAGAAAACCCAGGAACCTGTCCCTGTCAGTCTTGTCAATTTGGAAGATTTGAGAGAGCTGGGCCGCAAGGTAGTACAGATTAAAATCAGGAAGTGCCAATCCTGCAAGGTCAGTGGGGTGTTTAAGTTTGTGCCATGGGAGTTTATGCCTATTATTGCCCCATACAAAGGGTTTTAAAAGAGCCTCTATGGATTTGAAAAGCCTGAGCACAAGATACACAGGAGAGTGCCAGAGCACGTATAAAATTTTAGGCAGCAAGACCATTTTGATGAGGCTTACTGGACCCATGACTCCCAGGGGCAAACGCGCCCACACCTGTGTCTTGCTTTTAAGCGTTATATTGAGTGTCACATAGTCGGACGGGTCTCTGGTGGCATAAATCCCAAGGTATTTTATAAAGTCGACTCTTTGTAAGGGAAGCAGCGCTCTATCTTCAGGTGTTGGGAAACTGTCTAACGGAAGTATCTGGGACTTATTCCAGTGGATTTTAAGGCCAGAAAAGGTGCAAAATCGCTCTATCAAGGCTAGGGCCTGGGGTAGGGAGTTATCCGAGTCATCTAGGTATAACAGGGTATCATCAGCATAAGTGCTGATTTTTTCTACTACTCCCGCCCCGTGCAGTCCCACAATCCCCGGATGTGCTCGAATCGCTATGGCCAGGGGTTCCGCCACCAATGCGTACAGCAGTGGCGACAGAGGACATCCCTGCCTAGTGCCCCTGGACAATGAGAACTGGTCCGAGGGCCAACCGTTTGCCAAGACCCTTGCTACTGGGTTCTGGTACAAGAGCTGGACCCATTTTATAAATCTGGGTCCCAACCCAAATTCTCCCAAGCATGTCCATAGATAACGCCACTCAACAGAATCAAATGCCTTGGCGGTGTCCAAGGCAACTATCATCCTGGATCCCGGGTTATCATGAGTTGTCTGTAGATTGATAAACAGTCTGCGGAGATTATAAGATGTGTTTCTACCAGGCATGAAGCATGCCTGGTCTCCGTGTATCAGTGTCAGGATAACCTTTTTCAGGCGGATGGAAAGCACCTTAGCGAGTATCTTGACATCCACCTGAAGCAGGGAAATAGGGCGATAAGACTCCGGGAGGTGAGGATCCTTATCAGGAGGTTCATCTTAGCCTAAATTTTCTGTAGCTAGACCTATGTGACATTGTCCGCACAGTGTCCTTTCACCAGACACGGATATATTTTGCTGTTTTCACCTAGTAGTTGTTCATTGAGGTTATCTATTTATTAATAGTCCCTTTTTTCTTATATACATCTAGGGTGTTTACAGCATACCTTCTCAGAGTCTGTTTGAATATATAGTTTATTTAATTCATCCATTTCTTTTTACCATATAGTATCTATTCTTTGTTTCATTATCCTTTTTAACATTCCCAGATGCCTTGACAGACACGTACAACAGCTAATTCACTCTATGAATGATTATTTATACACGTGATAGGTGTCTGTCCTCTGGGGGTTCTACTATTTGGAGTCCCTATAATGTAACTGCATGTTTTTACACATTTGTATGTTCTTTTATATACATATTATCTAGGACTCCATTATCTGTATGTTTTTTTAAACCTTTTTTATTTTTATTTTTTATATAAGGTATGCTCCTTTAGGCATGAGGAATACCCACCCACTTTTTTCCTTATGGATTCTAGTATATATAGATTAGTTTCATCCTAATCACATGTCAGTCAGTAATACTAGATAACAATGAAGTCAGCATCCCCATAGAGCTCGTCTGCGGAAGGAAGCAGACACAGAGTCCTGTAGACAGTCAGCAGGCACATTGGTCTAGCAGACGGACGTGTGCCTGAGAGCTCTTCTCTCCTGACCTCCAGTACTCCATCCTCCTCGCACGCTCCCTCCGAGCAGCAGACAGCTAGGCAGGCAGGCAGGTGTTCTTTTCCTCCAAGACCCAGGAGCCAGGACAGCTGCTCCTGCTCCTTGCTACACAAAACAACTCCAGCTTCCAGCTCCCAGGATTAGAAACCTCACTGGTAAGCCCCTGTGTTTACACGATTGCCGTCCATCTTTCTGATCCTTGGTCCGGGGGCGAGTTGCGGCCGTCCTTTTAAGGATAAGCCTCGGCTTTTCCGCCCGGATAGACTCCCCCATCTGGCTTCCCCTGGCTTCCCTAGCTCCACAGAGACATCCCTCTCCTGTTCCCCCACACCACCACTACTCCAGGCATCCCTCCGCCACCTCTCCGGCTCAATTTCCGCCTTTTCGGGCGTCCGCGCCGGCCTGTAACAAATCGCGGCAACTGCTTCCACTCCCCCAGCAACCTTCTCCTAACTGCCCAAACGGCCCAGAAAAGCCCCCCCTACCACTGAAGAGTACCTTTCTCCCTGCTATCGATCCTGTCTTCCCCAGCAGCACCGATCCACCCAATCTGATAGCCACCAGCCTGGCCCCTACTGCCTGATCGGCGGCCATCTTGCTACACCCAGCCCCACTCTCCCCTTCTCAATACTATTAGAACTTGATCCAGGGTTTGCCCAATCGCCTCTGAAGGGGTCAGGAAGGAATTTTTTTCGCTGTCATAGCATATTGGCACAGCTCGGCCAGGGTTTTTTTTGCCTTCCTCTGGACCAAGCCAGGATAGAGGATCCAGTTAATCCTTGAAAAACCTCCCCCCCCCCCCCCCCCCCTAGTGATTCGCAAACATGGTCAATCTGCAATATTCTGCAGAAACCATTTGGGATCTGAGGCGATTTGCCGCAATATTGCCAGCCATCGCCAAAAAAGCCCTAATAATTGAGCGACTATTGAGAATTGATCAACGATCGACTATCAAAAATCCCTGCCGTTCACCGCAGCCTAAGCCCATTTCATGTGCGCTAATCAACACAAGATCGGCAGTAAAACACTGACTAGAAATCCATGATTTCATTCTACAATACGATTTAGACTGCCTCTTTATTACAGAGAGCTGGCTCACAGCCGACTGCAACACCATTCTAAGTGAACTGGTGCCAGAGAATTATCGTATCATAACGGAAAACAGAATAGGGCAAAGAGGAGGAGGCCTGGCGGTGATCCATAAGATTCATCTTGCGATCACCAAACCAGTCCTTCAGAACCCTCTTCCATTCATGGAAACACTTACTCTACAACTGCAAACAAACTCCCAGGAGACCGTCCACATTCTTCTCTGCTACAGACCACCCGGCCCAAAATCGCAGCTCTTACTATCATTGACGGACTTTATCTCCACCTATACCCTTAACGGCAAACACCTGTTGCTGCTCGGGGATTTCAACCTCTGGGCCAACTCCCCGCAAGACCCTGTTGCCGACGCCTGCATTGATCACCTGGAAGGATTAGGGCTACAACAATTAGTATGTGGACCCACACATGCTTCAGGTCACACACTCGATCTTATTTTCAGACAAGATCTGGAAATAAAAATCTTGGAAAATGAACCATTGCCATGGACTGATTACCATGCAATTAAATTCATTATTTCGTAAATCCCCCCCTTAACAAAAACATCAAAACCAGTGACTAGATGTCAGAAGAAGCTCCACTCGGAACTCTTCAAAACCACGTTAAGGGGAAAAATAAAAACAATTCAGCCGCATCAAACGGCCGAAGAAACACTGGATGCCATAAATGCAGCCCTATTACAGTCTGCTGACTTACTGTAATAGCGCCGAAACGTAAAACCTGCATCCGAAAAAAATTCCTCCAGCTGGTTCAACAACCAACTGGCGTTACTGAAGCAAGAGCGCAGAAGGGCGGAAGCCGCCTGGAAAAGAAGCTCTTAGAGGAAAACCTCTCCATCTACAAAGCAATAACAAGAAAATACCACAAAGAAATTTTCAAAGCCAAGAATTTTTTTTTTCCAAGGCTATCAACAGCACCCTCAACCGCCTCCGCAAACTCTTCAAGCTGGTCACTCAGACCATGAATCCAGGTTGTCTTGAAGTCCCCAATTCGGACACCCAAGAATTTTGCAATGATTTATCGGATTACTTCATTAATAAATTTGGGGAAATCCGAGAAAGCATTCAGCAAAACAATACCCCCCTCAACTCCCCCCGCAATTATTCACACTATACCCACAACAATCCACCACAATCAGGTAAGTTCACGCTGGAACCCATCTCTATCCATGCCACAAAGAACATCATCAGTGCTTTGCGTAACGGCACAGCACCGAATGATATCATCCCCACTAAACTGCTGAAGGAATGCGCCGACATCCTGGCACCTCCTATCACGCAGCTTATAAACCAATCTTTCAAGGAGGGCATAATGCCCTCCAAGTTGAAAGAGGGCATAATCCAACCCATCTTGAAGAAACCCACACTAGACCCCAAGGACCCACTCCACCGCCGTCCCATAACATGCCTAAATGTACTCTCAAAGATAATGGAAAAAGTAGTGGTACAACAGCTGCAACAGCATCTAGATACCCACAACCTACTTGATCCATTTCAATCGGACTTCCGTCCCGGACACGGGACGGAAACAGCATTGCTTAAAATACGGGACGACGCTCTCGAGGCCGCAGACGAAGGAGAATCTTGTCTTCTGGTTCTGTTAGACCTAAGCGCAGCTTTTGACACTGTAGACCACAAACTATTATTGACACGGCTAACTGAAGTAGCCAGAGTTGCAGAGGGCGATTTATCTTGGTTCTCCTCTTTTTTGGAAAACCGATCTCAAACAGTGAAGTTAGGACCCTTCACTTCTGAGAAACGCACCGTATCAGGCGGAGTCCCTCAAGGATCGCCTCTGTCGCCGGTGTTATTCAACATCTATCTTCGTCCTCTTTTTGAAATCATCAGCAGCCAAAAACTGCTCTACCACTCATATGCAGACGACACGCAACTATACTTCCGCATTTGCAATAGAAAGGATCACCACCTCAATCTAGAGACATGCCTCTCTTTGATAGAGGACTGGATGACAAAGAGTTACCTTAAACTCAACGGAGCAAAAACAGAACTTCTCCTGTTTCACGCCAAGCGGATGAATCAACATGCAACATCGTTTGCCCATTCTGGGCAAAATCATCACCCCTAGCGCCAAAGTCAAAAGTCTCGGGGTCATCTTGGACTCCTACATGACAATGGACGCACAAATAGGGTCGGTAGTCAGCGGATCTCACCATCTGCTGTGCCTACTACGCAGACTTACTCCTTTTATTCCCAAAGAAGACATAGCGGTCATAGTGGGATCAATTGTGAACTCCAGACTGGACTATGCAAATGCCCTTTACCTCGGACTCCCAAAGTACCAAATCGCTCGTCTGCAAGTGACTGGGAAAAAGCCCTGGGAATCAATCTCACCTTCACTGAGAGCCCTTCACTGGTTGCCAGTAAAAGATAGAATCACTTTTAAAGCACTCTGTCTAAAGCATAGATGTATCTATGGGAATGCTCCCCATTATCTATGCCAAAAAATAAAAGCCCATAATCCCAATCGCGTTCTGCGATCCACCAATCAAAATCTTCTTCAGATACCGAAAGCCAACTACAAATCCAAAGGAGATAGAAGACTCGCGGTCCAAGGTCCCAGACTATGGAACGCTTTACCAACCAGCATTCGGTTGGAGGAGAACCACTTAGCCTTCAGGAAAAAGATCAAAACTCATCTCTTTTGATATCAAAAGAGACAGGTACATCAAGCGCCCAGAGGCGATTAAATTCGCATGTGCCGCGCTATATAAGTTTGTCATTCATTCATTCATTCAACAATATACATATTCCAATTCACTTGAGTTTGACCTATACACTTCACTCAAAACTATGGACATATGGAGCACATTGATCACTGTTTTGTAATCTATATGCTATTGTCATAAGGTGCTCTTACAGTCCATAATTGGTTTATATGTATATCTGTCTTTATTAGATCTATACCTAAAGAACGTGCATGTATGTGCACTTATGTACACCTGTCTAATTAGCTAGGAGGGCTTCCCCCCCCCTTCCTTGTATATGATCCTTTTACATAAGCTTTTACCTTTGTTCGGGTGTAGCTCTACATATTAGGCCTTGTACACACGGTCGGACCGAACCGATGAGAATGGTCCGACGGACCGTTTTCATCGGTTCACTGCAGAAGTGGCCTGATGGTCTGATGTGTGTACACACCATCAGTTCAAAATCCGATCGGGTCAGAACGCGATGACGTAAAACACACGACGTGCTGAAAAAAACGAAGTTCAATGCTTCCAAGCATGCGTCGACTTGATTCTGAGCATCGGTTTGGTCCGATGGGGCAGCGGTCCATCGGTTCGGTTTTGAAGCATGTTTTAAAATTTTGGACTGAAGAAAAACAGACCGCTGGCCTATACACACGGTCGGTTTGGTCCGATGAAACTGAACTTCGGTTCATTCTCATCGGTTTTCACTCCGACCGTGTGTACGGGGCCTTCGTTTTTTAGATTTTTGTACGTTCGGCACATGCATTGGACAATGTGGATAATTGATTGCAAAATTAGGTATTTGTTTATGCATGTACCGTATTTATCGGCGTATACCGTGCACTATTTTGCCCTGAAAATCGGGGCAAAATCGTGGGTGCGCGATATACGCCGATACCCGCTTTCCCGCCATGAGTTTGAATACTGCGCCCGCATATAGCGAGCGCAGTACACTCGTGAATCTTCGGCCAGTCTCGGCGCCTCTCGTACTGACGTCCTGAGCGTACAGGACGTCAGTGCGAGAGGCGCCCGAGCCTGCCCGAAGATTCACGAGTGTACTGCGCTCGCTATATGCGGGCGCAGTATTCAAAGTCGTGGCGGGAAACGAGCGGGAGGACGCCGCCGAAGGACGCCGGACCCGCCGAAGATGGACACCGGACCCGCCGAAGATGGACACCGGACCCACCGAAGATGGACACCGGACCCGCCGAAGATGGACACCGGACCCGCCGAAGATGGACACCGGACCCGCCGAAGATGGACGCCCGACCCGCCGAAGATGGACGCCCGACCCGCCGAAGACGGACGCCGGACCCGCCGAAGAGGACACCCGACGAGGCCGCAGAAGGACGCCGGACCCGACGAGGCCGCAGATGGACGCCACGCAAGACATCAAAACTGTAAGTACAAAACAACAAAAAATCTTTTTTTCCCACAGGATTGGGGGCCACTTTGGGGGTGCGCGGTATACGCCAGAGCGCGTTATACCGCGATAAATACGGTACTTTTGTCTCTCCACCTGTCATACGAGATAATAGCATGTACGGTACATTATTGCTATTTTATTTGTACACATGCATATGCGCTTATACTCACACTTATACCCATATTGCACCATCATCTCTATATACATAATCACACATATACATGTTCCCGTTCCCTTTATATTCATTTTGCCCATGCCTCAACAGTGCATAACTGACTTCTTGTGTTTTGATTTATACTGTGTGTGGTCCTAAGGTTAACACCTGTATACACATGGTATTTCATTCTAGATATGCTAAAGTTACACATTGGCTACCACACATTACATCATGTTATATACATTACTCATATATATGTAAGTTAGATATGCACATTACCAGTTTCATTGTAACTGCATTCATATTTCATACAAGGTCCTGATTTAATCCTTATCTTTTATTTCATTAACATCACAACATTCACTTTTTTGTATTCAAAATATTATTTTTTCTTTTTTCACCCTTTTTTTCAATTTTTCTTTTTCACTTTCACGTTCATACTCACTTATTTGATAACACTCTGCATATGTGTGTTGTATATATATATATATATATACACAGGTGTTACATTTGCTATACACATATATTTACATATGTGTGTTAAACACTTTTTACACACTCAATATGTTTTTTATATATAGGTTTCACATAACTTAATTTATTATTTGAGGTTTTGCATCCTGCAAAGCTTTGCAGGGCTACCTTCTATATATAAATCCACATATTTAAAAGATCGTTATATACACATATTTGTACACACATTTATATATTCTTTTTTCACTTTATATTTTCTTTTTGCCCACATTAATGGTTTGGGTTGAGAGAATGTTTATATATATATATATATATATATATATATATATATATATATATATATATATATATATATATATATATATATATATATATATATATATATATAAAAATGTGCCTCTGAAAGTGATGTTGTTTATATACTTTTGTCCATGTTTGCATTTCAATGTTTCTGTATTCACATGTGATCTCCATCACTAATCTAGATTGGGTGTTTTCTCCACCAATTGGCCCACATTCATGGGATGGTGGTCACATGTTTGGTGCAGATACCATATAAATTTTATTATGTTTTAATTGTACATCAGCCATGACTGAGCACTAACAGTGTGCGAAACGCATCGGCTGTCCCCTTATGTGACTGTATTTTTGCATTTGCATGTCCAGTTTTTATTAATAAAAACTACTTCTTCAAGTTCCTTTGGAGTGCGGCTGTCCATCCATTTCCACTTTTTCCATGTCCCTCAGACCCCCCTCTGTCTCTCAGCCCCCCCTCTGTCTCTCAGCCCCTCTCTGTCTCTCAGCCCCCCCTCTGTCTCTCAGCCCCCCCTCTGTCTCTCAGCCCCCCCTCTGTCTCTCAGCCCCCCCTATGTCTCTCAGACCCCTCTTCTATCTCTGAGCTCCTCCTCTGTTGCTCAGCTCCCTTCTCTGTCGATCAGCTCCCCCCTCTGTCTCTCAGACCCCCTCCTCTTTTAGCCCCCCCCTCTGTCTCTCAGCCCCCCTCTGTCTCTCAGCCCCCCCACTGTCTCTCAGCCCCCCCTCTGTCTCTCAGCCCCCCCACTGTCTCTCAGCCCCCCCTCTGTCTCTCAGCCCCCTATGTCTCTCAGACCCCTCTTCTATCTCTCAGCTCCCCCTCTGCCAAATTTTTGTCCCAGTCCAGCCCTGCCCTTGATATCCATACAAGACCCAAAGGGGCTGCTAATGGGCTGGGGGGGGGGGGGGTACCCATGCCATTTTTCTCAATGATTTTCATCCATATTGCAGGGACCAGCCACAAGCAGGTTTAAATTACTTTTTTTCCTATAGAAATTACATTTTGTGAAGGGACAGTTCTAAGCACGGGAAACACACGCCACTTTACAGGCATACTATAGACCAGGGCTCGACGAAATCCGGGCACCAGGTCGCAATTTGCGACTAGAATTAGCAACCTGGCGCCTGGGAAAGGAAGCATAGGCCTGCAGAAGACCACAAAGCCGCGGCCTCAATTACCGGCAGGTGCGGCCCGCCACGATCGCACGGCGGGGGAGGTGGGGGCGCACAGAGACACAGGATACCCCATCCTGTGTCTATGTGCTCCCCCGCCGCGCAATCGCGTCAGAAAGCGCCGGCCGGTAATTGAGGCCGCGGCTTTGCGGCCTTCTGCAGGCCTATGCTTCCTTCTGTGATCTGGCGCCATCTTGTGGTGGCCGCATGACAAGACTAATGGAGCTTCCCCTGTGTTTTTACTGCCATCTCCTTCCCTCCAATTAGAACCCCCAAACATCATATATATATTTTATTCTAACACCATAGAGAATAAAATGGCGGTTGTTGCAATACTTTCTGTCACACCGTATTTGCTCAGCGGTCTTACAAGCGTACTTTTTTGGGAAAAAATAAAAATTTTAATAAAAAAATAAAACAGTAAAGTTAGCCCAATTTTTTATTATATTGTGAAAGATAATGTTATGCCGAGTAAATTGATACCCAACATGTCACGCTTCAAAATTGCGTCCGCTCGTGGAATAGCGACAAACTTTTACCATTTAAAATCTCCATAAGCGATGTTTTAAAAAATTCTACAGGTTGCATGTTTTGAGTTACAGAGTAGGTATAGGGCTAGATTGATTTTTCACTCTACCAATCGCGGCGATACCTCACATGTGTGGTTTGAACACTGCTTTCATATGCCAGCGCTACTCACGTATGCATTTGCTTCTGCGTGTGGGCTCGGCGGTACAGGGCTTCCCCCCCCCTCATGCCGCGTACACACAACTGTTTTTTCATGACGTGAAAATTAAAAAAAAAATTTATGTCATTAAAAACGATTGTGTATGGGCTCCAGAGCATATTTCATGATGTGAAAAATGGGCATTAAAAATTTAGAACATGCTCTATTTTTTCCGCGTGGTTTTTCACGTTGTAGTTTTTCACGTCGTGAAAAACGGTCGTGTGTAGTCTTTAACGACGTGAAAAAAACGTGCATTTTTAGAAGCAAGTTATGAGACGGGAGCACTCGTTCTGGTAAAACTAGCGTTCGCAATGGAAATAGAACATTCGTCACGCTGTAACAGACTGAAAAGCGTGATTCGTCTCTCACCAAACTTATACTAACACAAAATCAGCAAAAGCAGCCCCAAGGGTGGCACCATCCGAATTTCCCTTTTATCGTGTCGTTGTACGTGTTAGGCCTCGTACACACGACCGAACATGTCTGCTGAAACTGGTCCGCCGGACCAGTTTCCGCGGACATGTTCGGTCGTGTGTACGGCCGACCGGACAATTTTCCGGCCGACCGGACAGGTTTCCAGCGGACAAATGTTTCTTAGCATGCTAAGAAACATGTCCGCTGGAAGCCTGTCCGCCGGACATGTCCGATGGTCAGTACGACTCATCGGACATGTCCGCTGGCCCGAGAACCCACACATCGCGTCGAAGTGATTCGACGCATGCGTGGAAGCATTGAACTTCTGGGTTCACGCACGTCGCCGCGTCATCGTCGCTGTCACGTTGCAGCGTCGTCACTGTGTATTCTGTCCGCACGGAATTTGGTCTGATGGTGTGTATAGCCATCAGACCAAATTCTCCCAGCGGACATGTCCGATGAAAACGGTCCGGCGGACCGTTTTCATCGGACAGTCCCGTCGTGTGTACGAGACCTTATACGTCACCGCGCTTTGCTCAAGCTTTTTTGTGTAGGCAAGGCAGGCTTGACAAGAATCGGGTTGGAAAAAACTTAGTTTTTTTCTAGACCATTAAAAATGGCCGTGTGTACACGGCATTACAGTTTTTAATTGCCCATTTTATTTCTCCTTTTTAAATATCACTGTCCAGTTTAAAGCGGATCTCCGCCGAAAAAAAATATATTAAAAGCCAGCAGCTACAAATACTGCAGCTGCTGACTTTTAATATCAACACACTTACCTGTCCTGGAGTCCAGCGCCATCCGCAGCAGAGGACGAGCAATCGCTCGTCACTCTGCTGCCCCCACCGCCATCCTCGGTGAGGGAACCAGAAAGTGAAGCGCTCCCGCCTCACTGCCCGGTTCCCTGCGGCGCATGCTCGAGTGACGCTGCTCCGTGCTGACTGGTTTCCGCTGTGTTCTGGGAGCCGAGTGTTTCCCAGAACACAACGGGGGGGACAGGATCTGACGTCCTGCCCGCAGTCTACCCACAGACTGTGTGGCCGGAAGTGACAAATTGACTTTATATAATGATTGATAGTATTCCATAAAGATTTTACTGATGTCCCTAGTAGCGTGTTTCATCTCCTTATTTTTATCTTTAATTTTTGCTATGTAATTCGGGTTCCTTCTGGGTTTAACCACCCCTGCCAGCAATCTCCCTGATTTATTCCCGAATTCATACTGTCTTTTCGCTGTTCTAGTAAATACTCGCTTAGTATTTTGCTCCAACAGATCCCTCAGGGCCTCCCGTTTTCCTGTTAGTTCAGCCAATACCTTACTATCATTTAAACTTTTGTGTTTCTGTTCCAACTCCTGATTTTCTTGTAGGAGGGACTGCTTTTGGGCTGTCCAAATTTTTTTTCTCTTCTCTCCTTCTGCTATCTCCCTCTCATAAACACTTTATGGGTTTCCCACAGAACAGTTGGCGCAATATTCTCTATATTATTCTCTTCAAAAAGGAAATTCAGTTCCCCTTCCAAATCCTCTAATATACCCTGATCATATAGAAGTGTTTTGTCCACCCTCCAGGATCTTTGCCTATCCGGTATATCTTTTAACTCCAAGCTGACCATCATCAGGGCATGATCGGAGAGGGTAATCGATTTAACTTCTGCCTTTAGTAGGCCTTCTAAGGCCCCATGCACACGAGACGCTTTTAAACAAGTGTTCAGAGGCAGTTGGACACTTTTTTCAACTGCCCCTGAACACATTCAATGTTATGCTATGTGTCCATGCACACAGTCTCGTTTATTGCTGTTTTTAGGCAGTTGCGTTTAACCTAGTTTTTCCAGAAGCAAAAAAATGGGTTCAGACGCAACAGTTTTCCACGTTTCAGACGCAAAACGCGGTATCAGCGTTTTGCCGCAATTTTGTTTATAGCCGCTTTTAAAGGTAACCTATTTTTTTACATTAGAAATCTCAAAAATGATGGCAAATGATGATGAAAAAACATTAAAAAAACATAAAAAATGTAATTTCTTGCATTGCATTGTGTACAATCCACAACTTGTGGCAGGTGTCGTGGCAAGTGGACACTCCACAACTTGTGGCAGGTGACGTGGCAAGGTGACGTGGCAGGTGATGTGACCAGGTGACGTGGCAAGTGGACACTCCACAACTTGTGGCAGGTGACGTGGCAAGGTGACGTGGCAGGTGATGTGACCAGGTGAGGTGGCAAGTGGACATTCCACAACTTGTGGCAGGTGATGTGGCCAGGTGACGTGGCAGGTGATGTGGCCAGGTGGCGTGGCAGGTGATGTGGCCAGGTGGCGTGGCAGGTGATGTGGCCAGGTGACATAGCCAGTGGACAATCCACAACTTGTGGCAGGTGAAGTGGCCAGGTGACGTGGCAAGTGGACAATCCACAACTTTTGGCAGGTGACGTGGCCAGGCGACATGGCCAGGTGACGTGGCCAGTGGACAATCCACAACTTGTGCCAGGTGACTTGGCCAGGTGATGTGGCCAGTGGACAATCCACAACTTGTGGCAGGAGACGTGGCCTGGTGACGTGGCAAGTGGACAATCCACAACTTGTGGCAGGTGACGTGGCCAGTGGACAATCCACAACTTGTGGCCAGGTGACGTGGCCAGGTGATGTGGCAGGTGACATGGCAAGTGGACAACCCACAACTTGTGGCAGGCGCTGTGGCCAGGTGACGTGGCAGGTGATGTGGCAAGTCACCTGCCAACTTGTGGCAGGTGACGTGGCCAGGCAACGTGGCAAGTGGACAATTCACAACTTGTGGCAGGTGACGTGGCAAGTAGACAATCTGCAGCTTGTGGCAGGTGATGTGGCAAGTGACACGTTAAATACAAGTACACTGCTGCTCTCTCAGCTGCTACTCACTCTGGTCTTACAAAATGGCTGAAATGGTTAAATAATATTGTTTTTTGTGCTTAGGGAGGGTCTTATGATGTTTCTTAACTAAACGCTTATAAACGCAAACGCGGTAAAACGGGCGTTTTTAAACGCCCGTTTTAGCCATTAAAAATGTGTGTTCAGCAGAGTTTGCATCGGTGTCTCGTGTGCATGGGGCCTATGCATGGGCGTAGGAACCGGGGGGATGGGGGGGACGCATCCCCCCCAGGAAATAATGCGGGGGGGGACAGGTATTGTAAAATCCCCCCCAGGTAAAACGGCCGCGGCGCTGTCTCAGCCTGTTTTTTGCTTTTATTTTTTTATTTTTTTGTCTGTGTGCAGCGCGGAGGCCCAGCCCTCTACAATGCCGCCCCCTCCTAGTATTCTCCTCACGAATGCTAATACCGCCCCGCCTCTCCATCCCTCTGCTTTTCCGCTATACTCACGAATGCTGAGGATAGTAGGAGGGAGCGGCAATGTAGAGGGCTGGAGAGGCGGAGTTCAATGTAGAGGGGTGGAGGGCGGGGGATAGTACGGAGCGGCTGATGACTAATGGATTACAAACATGACTGGCGGAGGCGGAGCCTAACGCTCCGCCCACCCCCTCCATGCGGCTGTTGTTCACTGGGTCCTCTCTTGGGAGGGGGAGGCTGTCTGATGACAGGAGGAGGAGAGAGAGAAGCACGAGGGGAACCCCCTGCAAAGGACAGCAGGTACAATGTAATAAAATACTCTTATCATGATATACAGATCATGATTTTGCAATAAATTGATCCATGCTGCAAACTCAACATTCTCCCTTCAGCGACAGTTCAAGTTTTGCAAACTTTGCAGTACATGAACTTTCACTGAAGGTGGAGACTGTTTAATGAGTTTGCAGCATGGATCACTTTATTGCAAAATCATGATCTGTATATTAATCAACTTTCAATGAATGTGGTCTGTTTAACGAGTTTGTATTGATTTCAGCATGTGCAAAGTGTTCCATGCAATGCATGCTGAAATCAATGCAAACTCATTAAGGAGGTTGAGGCTGCACTCATTGCCACTGATTAGGCGGCACTCTAAGGGCCCTTTCACACGGGGTGGATCAGTAATGATCCGCTCCGTGTGTCCGCTTTGCTCAGCGGGGATCCTCCATAAAATCCCTGCTGAGCTGGCAGCTGACAGGGCGGTCCCCGCACACTGTGCAGGGACCGCCCTGTCTTTCCTCCGCTCTCCCCTATGGGGGATCGGATGAACACGGACCGTATGTCCGACTGCATCCGATCCGGCAGACGGAAGAAAAATAGGATTTCTTCCGTCTGTAAATGCGGATCTTTGCGGAGGCGGACAAATTACGGGTGTCAGCGGATATTCATCCGCTGACACCCGTAATCACATAGGGACCCATGTATGTCCCGTTTTCATCCGCAAACGGACGGATGAAAATGCGGACATACGGTCCGTATGTGTGAAAGGGCCCTAAGGCTACTTTCACACTGAGGCATCAGCGGTAAAGCGCCGCTATTTTTAGCGGCGCTTTACTGTCGTTTTGCAGCGCTATTCGGCCGCTAGCAACTCCCAGTTTACTGGATAAGAATATACCTGGCGAGTAAAAATGCTGTCCCCCCCAGATTTGTAAGGGTTCCTACACCCATGGGCCTATGAGTTGATGATCTAAAAAAAAAAAAATCAATCAATTCTTGAGTAGGAAGAGTGTACCTGGGAAAAGTATGTAAAATCCCTCCCCCTAGGGTGTAATATTCTCCAAGCCTCCACTAATTGCTGCTGGTGTAGTTTTTGTTTAACTACCTTGAGATATTTTTCCTCTGAACGTAGGGAGAGAGGTTCGGTATCCAGGGTTGGATCAAACACAAAATTTAAATCTCCTGCCATAATCACTTTTTCCCTCTAAAATTTTCCAGCTTATTTAACCGGTTAAGACCCGGACCAATATGCAGGTTAAGAACCTTGCCCCTTTTTGCGATTCGGCACTGTGTCGCTTTAACTGACAATTGCGCGGTCGTGCAACTTAACTCCCAAACAAAATTGACGTCCTTTTTTTCCCACAAATAGAGCTTTCATTTGGTGGTATTTGATCACCTCTGCGTTTTTTATTGTTTGCGCTATAAACAAAAATAGAGCGACAATTTTGAAAAAAATTAAAAAAAATACTTTTTGCTATAATAAATATCCCCAAAAAAGATATAAAAAAAAAACATTTTTTTCCCCCCTCAGTTTAGGTCGATACGTAATCTTCTAACTAGCTTTGGTAAAAAAAATCACAATAAGCGTTCAGCGATCAGCGATTTTTTTTTCATGACACATCAGACAATTTTGACACAGTTTTGAGACCATTGTCATTTTCACAGCGAAAAGTGCTATATAAATGCACTAACTACTGTGAAAATGACAATGGCAGTGAAGGGGTTAACCACTAGGGGGCGCTGTATGGGTTAAGTGTGACTTCATGTGTGTTTCTAACTGTAGGGGGGCGGGGCTGGACGTGTGACATCAGTAATCGTCATTCCCTATATCAGGGAACAGACGATCACTGACACTGCCACAGAAAAGAACGGGGAAGGTTTGTTTACACTCACCTCTCCCCGTTCTTCAGCTCCTGTGACCCAACCGTGGGACACCTGCAGGGATCGGGTCCCGCGGGCACGGTCACGGAGCTTCGGACTGGGTCGCGAGCGTGCGCCACGTCTGGGCTCTTAAAGGGGACGTATATATACGTCCATGTGCCCAGCCGTGCCATTCTGCCGACGTATATCATCGTGTGGCGGTCCTTAACCACTTCCAGACCTGCGCACGACGATGTACGTCCTGTTTTTAAAGATTGATATCTCGGTAACGGCAGCAGCTGTTGCCACAACCGAGGTATCAATCTTTAGTGTGCGCGGTCTGGTAAACGATAATGGCGGTCTCTGCGGCGGATTCGCCGCGAGATCGCCGTTATCGGTGGCGGGAGAGGGCCCCCCCACTCCCGCGCCCTCCGCCGCTTACCGTAGCCGTCGGTAGCGGCGGAGGAGATTGGGACCATTCGGCAGCTGAGCGGGGACGAGACTGAAGGAAAAATCTCCTTCGCCCGTCCCCATAGCTCTGCTGGGCGGAAGTGACGTCAAAACGTCAGTCCCGCCCAGCGTCTTAAAGAGACAATTATTTTTTTTTGTCATTTGAAAAAATTACATTTCCAAATTTTTTTTTTTTTGCATTTTAGTCTAAATATGAGATGTGAGGTCTTTTTGACCCAAGATCTTATATTTAAGAGGACCTGACATGCTTTTTTCTATTACAAGGGATGTTTACATAGGAATAAAAGTGATCAATTTTTTTTTTTTCAGTGTAAAAAGTAATAAAATAAATAAAAATAAATAAGAAAAAAAAAAAAAAAATGTTTAAAGCGCCCCGTCCCGACGAGCTCGCGCGCAGAAGCGAACGCATACGCGAGTAGCGCCCGCATATGAAAACGGTGTTCAAATCACACATGTGAGGTATCGCCGTGATCGTTCGAGCGAGAGCAATAATTCTAGCCCTAGAGCTACTCTGTAGCTCAAAAAATGCAACCTCTAGAATTTTTTAAACATCGCCTATCGAGATTTTTAAGGGTAAAAGTTTGACGCCATGCCACAAGCGGGCGCAATTTTTAAGCGTGACATGTTGGGTATCATTTTACTCGGCGTAACATTATCTTTCACAATATATAAAAAAAATTGGGCCAAATTTATTGTTGTCTTATTTTTTAATTCAAAAAAGTGATTTTTTTCCAAAAAAAGTGCGCTTGTAAGACCGCTGCGCAAATACGGTGTGACAAAAAGTATTGCAATGATCACTATTTTATTCTCTAGGGTGTTAGAAAAAAAAATATATAATGTTTGGGGGTTTTAAGTAATTTTCTAGCAGAAAAAACTGTTTTAGTCTTGCAAACACCAAATCTGAAAAACACCTAAGGTCCGGAAGTGGTTAAGTGGTTAATACCTTTTTTTAGAAACAGACAGGGGTGAACATTGAGACAGTAAATATTTACAAATGTAAACTCATTATTAAACAAGTGCCCCTTTACAAATAAGTACCTTTCTTCAGAGTCAGACTCCATTGCTTTTAAAATAAATGGTGTATTCCTATCAAAGCCAATTTCTATCCCTCTAGATCTCTTATTAGGAGAATACCCATAAAACCAGACTGGGAAACCTTTGGAGCTGAAACCAGCCCTAGATGACCGCTTAAAGTGAGTCTCTTGCAAAAAAATATATATTTGATGCCCAACCTTTCAGGTCCTGCAGTATTTGATGCCGTTTGCTAGGGCTATTTAGGCCTCTAACATTATAGGTCACTATCTTTAAGGGCGCCATCTCTCAAGTAAATATGACTTGAGTGACCAGATACTTTTAACCACAAGGGGGAACACAGTTCTTCTAATTTCCAAGGATTGACCCATTCAACAAACAACAGAACAAAAACAACGCACCAACAACTATTACCCCCAACCAGGGCTTTTTTTCAGGAGGAACTTGGGGGAACTCAGTTCCACCACCTTTGGCTCAGACCCTTTGGTGCCTGCTCACCACAATCACTTGTAAACACAGAAATCTGGTTTCTATGTTTACAAGTGACAGCTCTGCACTCTGTGTGTATCCCCCTTGAACTCTGCACTCTGTATGTAATGCAATCCTGGTATTTAATGCCCCTTTAATACCCTTCTACTGTTTGTGAAATCTGAACGGGTCGTGGTTGAGTTCCTGCACCTATTTTCTGAGAAAAAAAGCTCTGCCCCAACACATTTCCTCATATAAAGCCCCCCTCCCATCCCCTATTACATTAAATATCAATGTTATGGCCCACCAAGCTGTCGCCTAGATTGTTGGCATTCAGCTAAGCGGGGCATCCCCTGAGGGTCTTCACATGCCCTCCAGGGCCCCCAGACCTCATCCCCAATATGGGAATGGTCCCGGGGGCACAGATAGGCATGGCCGGACCCCAGTGCACCCCCCCCCCCAAGGGAAACCTCCTCTCTTACCCACCCACCTTCCCCACCCTGCTAACTGTGCTATTTATTTATTTTCTTTATGCTATTTAAAACTCTAAACTTTATTCCATAGCTGTTTTTTTAACTTCCTCCATTCTGTTTTTTTTCCCAGTTTTCCAAGTTAAGCAATGGTATGTCCAATTTACTGCAGACATCTTTCAAGTCCTCTGGAAATCGCAATGTGGCAGAAACCCCTTGATTTTTTGCTATTAAACAGGCTGGAAAACCCCATCTATAAAAAAATATTTTAGCTGTTTTATCAGAGGTTTCAGAGCCCTCCTACGGGCTAAAGTTTCTTGTGATAAATCTGTAAAAATTAGTATCTCAACTCCCATAAATTCAATCGGTGGCGCACATCTCATACTCTGTGAGACTTGTTGTTTTCTTTCATAATTTGAGAACCTCGCTATCACAGCTATCACGGTATCTGTTGATGTAGTGGTTATTCTTTGTATTCTATGGACTCTTTCGAAAAGTATAGGAGAGGTTGCTTCTTTTTTCAGTATGTTATTGAACACCTCACGGACCATGTTTTCTCGATCCTATTTTTTACGGATTCCGGTAGTCCACGAATCCTCAAGTTATTTTGTTTATTACGATTTTCTTGGTCTTCAAGCCTATACCGGATATTCATTATTTCCATTCAATCCATCTCCGCCCTTTCCCGCAGCTCTAAAATCGCATGTTTATGCTCATCTAGATGGACTTCAGATTCTTCTACGCTTTGTAGTACATTTTGTATGTCCATTCTAGAAGCGTTAAGTTCTCCTTTAATCATACCTTCTAAATGGGACATCATCTCTACCATATCTTACTTTGTAGGAAGTGCCTGAAGATTGTCCATTTCTTTCTCCATTTTTTGTTGTTGTTGATCTTGCTGCGTGGCTCCTTCTTCTCCTGGACCAATATTTTTATTTTGCCCTTCTGGGGGGAGGCTATTCCTTCTTCATTCTCTGTTACTTTGTCCACCCTTTGATCTGCTTTATCTTGCACCATATATGTTTTTATGGAGTTTCAGCTTGGGTGGTCTTTATTCCTTTTCTCACCATTACTTCTTCCCTCAAAAAAAATTCCTATTCACTTTCTGTATTCACTGATCTAAAGGTGAAAAAAAAGGGGTATTCCAATATGTTGCCAGCCCGGTGGTGTTTAGCCCATTTAATCTTGCATCGGTAATCGCTAACAGTTTTTACCTTTACGCATGACTGATCTACACTTAGGTGGACAATTTAATTAACCATCCCATAAATAATTCTGCTACATTCTCACATGAATGCAAATGCGTTCCAGTTTACCAATAGAAATCCAGGTAAGTATCCGAATAGAACGTAAGTCTGTATGCGGTATATCAACAGGAGGGTATAAAGGTGGGTAGAAAAATAAAGATGCAGGTAGAACAGGAATGAGGATACCGGCTTGTACAGAGGGATATATAGATACTTTGTAATTGTTTTTCCAACTTGTTCACACAAACAGATATTTCTTCAGGCAAAGGAGCCAGCCATAGAAATCAACTTTTCTCCTTTCAACTTCTTAAGGGAGGGGAAGGTGTCCCCAAAACAGTTTCTATAGACCAAAAACAAGGCAACTTCTGTATACTAAGGAGTATTCTTCCTCATTAACTTTGCAGGAAAGTATGCAGGTAGATGTAAAAATAGAAGCAGATGTATTTATGCGTTTTTTTGCTAAACTTACCAAAAGAAGAACGTTTTTGCAACTGAATAGTCACGCAGGTTGATATAAGCAAATTAGTTCAATCAGGCTGGTAGGAGGGTTTTCAAACTTCTATATGTATATTACAGTGATGATAAAGGGAGCAGACAGTCAACAGATGCAGTATTAAAGACCAGAAACAAATCAAAAACAGGTATCTTTAAATTAAGCAGCAGTCCTCTTCCTCCTGATCCTGTTTCAGCCAGACAGCTACCTAGATAGCACTTTTACTTTTAGTAGGCAAAGTAACTACTCCTACCCGGTCTTCAGTCCTGCAATTCAGCCATTCCAGTGGCGTTATGAGGCTCACTGCTCCCTTAGTAGAAGACCAATGTGTAGTTACCATGGTGGGGGCATAGGTCGGCTTTAACGTGAACCTGCAGACTCGTTTAGCATATTCTCTCAGGGGGGAACACCCAGGAGCTCCCAGCATCACACTGCTGCTTGGCGCCATGTTGTATATCTGCCCTCCTGGGGGATGCTTATTAACAAAATGTAATAAAGATGTGGAAATATGTACATGGATGCACTTTAATCAATGGAAAGTGATGTTTGGTGCACCTCAACTTGAGTGCTCACTACACAGACACACTCCACTGATACACTATACTGCAGTAAAACTGCACTGGTGCACTGCAATATACTGCATCAAATGTGCAGTAACACACAGAAATATACTGCGTTAAATGGCATGTAATGCACTGTAATACACTGCGTTAAATTGCAGTAGCGCACTGAACTAAACTGCGTTAAACAGAAGGTAACACATTGAAATATACTTTGTTAAACATTGTGACAGAACCTACTTTCACTGTGTTTTGGAGGGGGCTGTGGGCTGGCCTACCCACAGACTATGGCCCAGCAGAGAATGAGAGACTTGGGGACAAGATGGCTTTGGGATAATGTAATTATGTCCTTGTATAAATTGCATCACTTCTCCCCATCCTCCCCCTCTTGTTTTTGTGTTTAATTATGTTATGTCATGACACGTAGGCAAAATTTGTGGAGACACATCCCAGCGGGGATATGTAAGGAGGGGCTGTCAGAATGCCAGAATCTCTTTATAGGTTTCAACTGTAGTTTCTGTATGAATGAACAAGTGTCGAGTTCCCATTGGTTCTTCCTGGTCCCCTACCCCCTTTATGACAAGGCTAAGTAGAGTGTCTTCAACTGTGTTTAAAAAAAGTGTATGCTTTGTATTTAACAGTTTATGCTCTGCATGTTTAACCCTCATCATTGTGGTTTGCCTCGTGATTGGGGGGTTAAGGGCTGGTTATGGCGAGTCTTCTGGCTGAGGGGGCGTTTAGAGGGCAGGAGACATAGTTCTGGTGGAGGTGCCTAGAGGGGTATACGGGATCCATCACATTTGACGTCTCCTGCAGTCCGGGACATCCAAACCACCACCAGGATTCAAGATCCGGGCAGCCTTCGAGGAGCGGTACGGGACCGGCCAGCATGAGAGCGGAGTTCGGGAGGAGGCTGCAAGACATGTGGAAGCAACATCAGGGACTAGCGACAGAGCGCACCTTGCTCAGCTGGGGGGATGTGATCTGCTGGCAACTCTGGCAAGAGACACTAAGCAACAAACGGCACCATCAGGGAAAGATCCTTCCCTCCTCCACAGAGATGTACCAGTCACAGTACCATGCTCGAAAGGTGTTCCTGAGGGAACGACTGCAAGACGAGTGGAATATGGAGCTCAGAAGATCAATCTGGGAGTAGACAAGGCTGGACGCCAGCTACAGAGCCCTCCGGTGGTTCACAGCTCAACTGTTGCCAGGTACAGCAGATGGCAGCCCAACAGAAAGTGGAGACCCAGACTTTGGGAACGATGGGGAGTGGCAGCTGGAAGACATCCTGAGACTTCCGAGATGAGGTGCTGGCTCTCCCTGAAGAGTCGTGTAACCTGGAGGAATTGGAGTTCCTGGTTGAGAAGGAATGGGAGCTCAAGATTGCCTACAAGCAGCTGTTTGACAGTGATCAGCAGCCCGGCATGGCTCCCATTGCCTGAGACTGTCCAGGAGAAGTAGCAGTATGACAGTCATGAAGATGCGGAGGAAATGGGGCCTGGGGTGCCCCTACGTTCTCTCATCCTAACCACAATGGAAGAAGCAGCGATAATACAGAGGGCACTGTGAGTGCTAGAATGCCAGAGCAAACCAGAGGTTTCCCAGGCAGCGAGACAAGCTGATAGCATAAAGGTCTCAGAAGGGGGAGTTGAGATGGGCGATGGAAGGCTGTTAGATAGAGATCAGCAGCAAGCCCAGAGTATTTCATCCGGTGACCAGCCGAAGCACTGGCTACAGAGCAGCGTGCCGCTGGCCTCTGCCCACCCTCACAGTTAAATTCAGGGAGACCGAGAGATCATCTCTGTGAGCAGTTTCCCCAACAGCAAATATCCCCACCGGGAGTGGAGAAAGCCATTCTCCCTCCCAGCAATAAGACACTACCCCAATGTTCATCCCTCCAGCAGAAGCTCTTGGGCAGAATTCTGCTGGCCTCTTCCCAGCCCCCAGTGTGTTTTCAGATGGTTTGGGAGACAGTCCCTGTCAGAAGTTGCCCCAGTGGCTGGTCACAGAGCCGGGAGAGGAGAAAACCCTTCCCCCTCTCCAGCGGCCGATCTCTAACTTTGTATCCATCCCCCCCAGCTGAAGCACTGGCTACAGGGCAGATGAAGTGCTGGCATTGGGGCAGAGGGTTATTTACCTCTGCACGATACCTGCACACCAGACCCAGATCATAGGAAGGCGGACAGCCGGTCCCGTGCTGCAGCGGGAGATCATATGTGCGTTTTTTCTCCCCTGCGCCAGAGTCATACTGTTACTTTTACTGTTGGCCTGGGGTTGGAGTTTGTGACCAACACAGGTTAGGACCAGTTGAAGGTCAGGGACCTGGTTAGTCCATTTTTAAAAGAGGAGAAATGTGACAGAACCCACTGTCACTGTGTGTTTTGGAGGGGCTGTGGGCTGGCCTCCTACCCACAGACTATGGCCCAACAGAGAACGAGAGACTTGGGGGACAAGATGGCGTTGAGATAATGCAATTATGTCCCTATATAAATTGCATCCCTTCTCCCCATCCTCCCCCTCTTGTTTTTGTGTTTAATTATGTTATGTCATGACACGTAGGCAAAATGTGTGGAGAGGCATCTCAGTGGGGGATGTGAAAGGAAGGGCTGCCAGTGTGTCATAATCTCTTTGTTTCCACTGTAGTTTCTGTATGAATGTACAAGTGTCGAGTTCCCATTGGTTCTTCCTTGTCCCCTACCCCTTAATGACAAGGCTAAGGGGAGCGTCCCCAACTGTTTAAAAAAGTGTATGCTTTGTACTTAACAGTTTATGCTATCCATGTTTAACCCTCAACATCATTGTGGTTTTCCTCGTGATTGGGGGGTTAAGGGCTGGTTATGGCGAGTCTGCCGGCTGAGGGTGTGTTTGGAGGGCAGGGGACATAGTTCTGCAGGATTTCATGTAAGAAGCAGCTTTGCAAGAACTGTTCCTTTATGTTTGCATTCCTTCAGTAAAGACTATTATATAGGCTCTCCTCGAGGGAGGACAGGGGTGAGTATCAGGATTATATATATTGGTCATATATAGGTCGTGTAGGAGAAGAGGGGGTGTTTATTAGGATTATACATTGGTTGTATATAGGACATCTGTACAGTTCAGGATTATTGATTGCCATCACAGATACCAGACTCACACTAACTTTTTTTTTCTCTTATCATTTAGAGAGATTTATATTACATACAAAAGATGCACATAAGCAGACATAAACGAGGAAGTTATACAGCAGTAAAAGGTATTGCTCCGTATTTGGCTGTTTCTGATTGGATTCAGTTCTATCATACTGTATAATCCTCAGACTAATTCTTCCACTTTTCTTTTTTTTTTCAGACTGGACAGACTAATACCATGTAATCTTCTGACCTCCATCTACTGGGAAATATTCCATAATGATCTGTTCAGGAATTTCCCATCTTTTGCATTCATCTTTTTATATTGGAATTTGTATTAGGACCTATATAGGGTTTATAATGTAAGAGATACATCCTAAGAAACAAGTTCCCAGATTCACAAAAGAGATACGACGGAGTATCTCAGATACTCCGTCGTATCTCTCAGAGTATCTATGCGGCTGATTCATAGAACCAGTTACGCATAGATAGCCCTTTGATCCGACAGGTGTAATTGTTTTACACTGTCGGATCTTAGGATGCAATACCGTGGCCGCCGCTGGGGGGAGTTTGCGTCGTAAACCAGCATCGGGTATGCAAATTAGTAGTTACGGCGATCCACAACGGTTTTTCGCGTTCGCTACGTCGCTGCTAGTCTAGTTTCCCGTCGTTAGTCGTCGTTTTTGGTGCCCTAACTTTACACAGCACACGTATGTGCTGTATAAAGTATGGCCGTCGTTCCCGCATCGAAATTTGAAAATTTTTCCTTCTTGTGTAAGACGTCCGGGAATACGGAAGTATGCTACGCACGTCGCCGCTCTAAAAAATTACGTCACTTCGCGCAAAGCACGGCAGGAAATTCAAAAGGGAGCATGCGCAGTAGGTCCGGCGCGGGAGCGCGCCTAATTTAAATGGCACACGCCCCTTTGAATTACGCGGGCTTACGCCGGAGGCCGCCGGCGGAAGTTTTCTCGCAAGTGCTTTGTGAATCAGGCACTTGCGAAGAAAACTTGCGGCGGTGTAATGTATCTATGATACGTTACGCTGCCGCGATTCTACGTGAATCTGGCCCAAAGTTGTTAGGATGGATTTCTTAAACCCAGCTCTGTTTCCCTGCTGCTGCTCCCCCATTGCTACTACCGGCAGTTACAGCCTGTCATAGTGCAACTTCTTGTGTGTAAAATCACGCTTGTAGATTGTCTGCAAGTGTTATTGAGTAATTCATTGTATCCATGTTTTGTTACATTGTATTTAATGTCATGCATATGTAGGATACAAGGGTGACCTCTGATTTGCATCTGACATCAGTTAAAGAAAACCTAAAAGTAAAATATATATATATATATATATATATATATATATATATATATATATATATATATATATATATAAAAATGCATTTATATTTAGCTATTGCACTGCCTTGAAAAAAATATTCCCACATCTTGAAATTTTCCACATTTTGTCATGTTACAACCAAAAATGTAATTATGAAGTGGAGGGAAAATGATAAATGGTTTTACAAATAAATATGTGAAAAGTGTCGGGGGGACATTTGTATTCAGCCCCCCGGAGTCAAAACTTTGTAGAACCTCCTTTCTCTGCAATTACAGCTGCAAGTCTTTTTGGGGATGTCTCTACCAGCTTTACACATCTAGAGAGGAACATTATTGCTCATTCTTCTTTGCAAAATATCTCAAGCTCTGTCAGATTGGATGGAGAGCGTCTGTGATCAGCAATTTTCAAGTCTTGCCACAGAGTTTCAATGGGATTTAGGTCTGGACTGTGACTGGGCCATTCTAACACATGACTATCCTGTGATATAAACCAGGGGTGTCCAAACTTCTTTCAAAGAGGGCCAGATTTGATGAAGTGAACATGCATGAGAGGTAGAAGGACCGCCGCTCCAGGTGAGCACAAGCAGGTGATCAATGTCCACTCAGGAACCACACGGGTGCTGGCAATGCATAAGATTATGTAGATAAGCATTAAGAACTAATGCTTAATCATAGCTACCAAAGTAGCTATGATTAAGCATTAGTTCTTAATGCGAAACGCGTCAGCTGTTCTCCCCACTGTATGCTGTTTGTATGCTGTGCATTTTTCCTTTTAAATAAAAGCAACGTCTTCTTTTAAAGACCTACTTGGAGTGCGGCTGTCCATCTACTTCCTTATCTACATGAACATGCATGAGAGCTGACCATTTTGCCTGACATTCTTTGAACCATTAAAATGAAATGCAAATTAACTAATACATTTGCCAACAAGAATTTTCTTGCCTTTGTGGCTGTGTGTGGTGAAGAGTCTAAGATGGGCTCAGGAGTGTTATTTGGATATACTGTATTGGCGTATAACACGCACCTTCACTTTAGGAGGGAAGTTTCAGGAAAATAATACAATTTTAAATAAAGAACTGAAGTAAATTAAGGGTCAATGCCGATCTGCAGCCTCACCATTGCCATGAATGTAGCCTCATTCATGCCCATCTGCAGCCTTGGTCAGGACAGAGAGGAGAGCAGCAGGACAAGTGACAACAGATTACATACAGGAGAATCTCCTGTTTACTCAACAGCCTCTTTAATACAAAGTCCCGCCTCCTATGATAAACAGAACCATTGTCCAATGTCAACCCAGGGGACTTCTTATTACAGAGTCCACCGAGTAAACAAGAGATTCTGATGTATGTAATCTAACGGCACTCACCCCGCCCCCTCCCTGTCACCTCCGAGGCTGCCAGAACTGAACAATAAATATGGTATATAGCTTTTGTGGCCCCCTAACAAATCCCGATTCGTTGGGGGCCACAAAAGATATATATATCACCAGTGGGGGCGCATTAAACCGGAACGCAGGCTGGACTTTGGACATGCCTGATCTAAACCATTCCATTGTAGCTTTGGCTGTATGTTTAGGGTCGTTGTCCTGCTGGAAGGTGAACCTCCGCTCCGGTCTTAAGTCTTTTGCAGACTCTAGCAGGTTTTCTTTTAAGATTGTTCTGTATTTGTCTCCATCCATCTTCCCATCAACTCTGATCAGCTTCCCTGTCCCTGCTGAAGAAAAGCATCCCCACCACATGATGCTGCCACCGCCATGTTTCACGTGGGGATGGTGTGTTCAGGGTGATGTGCAGTGTTAGTTTTGCCCCACACATAGTGTTTTGCTTTTAGGCCAAAAAGTAAAATTTTGGTCTCATGTGACCAGAGCACCTTCTTCCACATGTTTGCTGTGTCCCCTCCCCCACATGGCTTCTCACAAACTGCAAACAGGACTTCTTATGTCTTTCTTCTTGTCACTCTTCCATAAAGGGCAGATTTGTGGAGAGACCACTAATAGTTGTCCGGTGGACAGATTCTCCCCCTGAGCTGTGGATCTCTGCAGCCCCTCCAGAGTTATCATGGGCCTCTTGGCTGCTTCTCTGATTAATGCTTTCCTTGCCCAGCCTGTCAGTTTAGGTGGACGACCATGTCTTGGTTAGACATGTGCGGCTCGTTTTGTTCCGAATTAATATTCTGAACAAAAAATTCTTTATTGTGAGATTCTGATATATCCGAATAACCAAATTACAATATAAACAAATTTTCCTGACTGCTCCGAATAACGTAACAAAATTTGTCCGAATTTCAGAAATTTGGACTGAAATTCTACATTGAACTCCAGTCGAATTCTTACTACACAAATTGCTGAAATCAAAGACTGTGTGGGCCAGATTCACGTATTTCCACGTAACTTAGCCACAGCATAACGTATCACATTTATGTTACACCGCCGCAAGTTTTACTGGCAAGTGCTTGATTCACAAAGCACTTGCCTGTAAAGTTGCGGTGGCGTAGCGTAAATCCGCCCGGCGCAAGCCCGCCTAATTCAAATGGGGCGGGGACGGCGACATTAAATTTCAAATTTCGACGCAGGAACGACGGCCATACTTAACATTGGCTAGACCACCTAGAGGGCAGCTTTATCTTTATGCTGCGTATCTCTACGGAAACGGCGTACATTTACTGCGACGGGCAAAGCGTACATTCGTGAATCGGCGTAACTAGTCATTTGCATATTCTACGCCGACCACAATGGAATCGCCACCTAGCGGCCGGCCTAGAATTGCAGCCTAAGATCCGACGGTGTAAGTCACTTACACCTGTCGGATCTTAGGGAGATCAATGCGTAACCTGATTCTATGAATCGGTCGAATAGATACGACCTTTGTATCTCAGAGATACGACGGCGTATCAGGAGATACGCCGTCGTATCTCTTTTATGAATCTGGCCCTGTGTGTTATTAGAATTACCATTTCAAAATAATGCTGTTTTTGTTAAGCCAAAGGTGAAGATTTTTCTTTTGTTTGTTCACTTTGCTGCATTCGAAACGAAAATATAAAATTTTCATTTTGACCGATTCCAAAAATGTATCGATTTGATAGTTTCCCAAAAAATTTAAGAAATTGGTAAATTCGAAGAAAATTCTGATTACAAATTAACCGAGTTTAACCAAACAAATTAACTAGATTAGCGGATCAAAACGAAACTAATTTTTTCGTCATGCACATGTCTAGTATTGGTAGGTTTGCAGTTGTGCCATACTCTTTCCATTTTCCGATGATGGATTGAACAGAGCTCCATGAGATGTTCAAATATTGGAATATTTTTCATCACCTAACCCTGCTTTATACTTCTTCACAACTTTATCCCTGACCTGTCTGGTGTGTTCCTTGGTTTTCATGATGCTGTTTGTTCACAAAGGTTCTCTAACAAACCTCTGAGGGCTTCACAGAACAGCTGTATTTATACTGAGATGAAATGACACACAGGTGGACTCTATTTACTAATTAGTTGACTTCTGAAGGCAATTGGTTCCACTAGATTTTAGTTAGGGTCATCACAGTAAAGGGGGCTGAATACAAAAAATAATAATTTGAAAACCATTTATCATTTTCCTTCCACATCACAATTATTTGCCACTTTGTCTATCACATAAAATCCCAATAAAATACATTTACGTTTTTGGTTGTAACATGACAAAATGTGGAACATTTCAAGGGCTATGAATACTTTTTCGAGGCACTGTATTTACTTTTATTTAACCTCAATCAATTCTAATCAACTCCTCTCTCCCAATATCCTCATTAGCTATGATATTTTCTGCTGATTTTTTTATTTCTAAATTTAATTTTTTGGGCAATTTTTTTCGCTATGCTTTGCTTTGTATCAGAAACTTCACATTCAAATACTTTTAAATGGGACAATTAATAAAATGTATACTTTTTATTTACAGTAAAATCACTTTTTAGTAGCACTGCTAAAAAAAAGAAATAAAAATTATATTTTATCTTACGATTTTATAGAAAATAAAATAATTTTAGCAAAACATTGCCAAAAAAAAGCCTAGTTAAAAAAAATCAATGATATATTATTTTATTTTGTTCATTGTTAACAACATTTTTGCTGAATAAAGAGTCTCATAATAGAAATGTAAAAGTTGCTTTGCTCCATAAGTGGGAATAAAGATGCATACAGATCTGAAGGGGTAAAGTCTTATTTCCTGGAAAATAAAAATATTCTTTGTGTATGATAATGTCAAAAATCAACATGGTGTCTGTAAAAAGAAGGGAGACACGTGTTGATGTTTAGAGCAGTTGTTCTCAACCCTGTCCTCAAGTACCCCAACAGGCCATGTTTGCAGGTTTTGCTTTATCTTGCACAGGTGCTATAAATCATAGTCAATGGCTTGGTATTTTGGACAGCTGATTTATCTAAAAGAAATTACCAAAACATGGCCTGTTGGGGGTACTTGACAGGGCCACTGATTTAGAGGACTCCCTGTGTTCTCATCTTCATCCTCTGGTTTCTGGAATCAGATATAAAGGAGTATATTGACACTATATTATAAATGACTCAGCTCACATTGTATCATTATCAGTTTATGGAGAAGCTCTGGGGCAGATAGTATATTGTGTTAATTGGATAATTCTGAGTCATAGCAGCCTATAGACAGGTGCAGGTTGTTCTCCATCCAGTAGGTGGCCCTGTGCCATTATAAATAATCATAAACAAGTGATCTTGTGCAGTGTTGAATTATCACAAACAATGTGCAAAACACATGTACTAAAACATGTCCAAAAACATCAAATCCACATGGTTCTTCATGCTAGTGATATCTCTAATGTAGATTAATTTTGTGCCTTCACACAACTGCTATGTGCTCTCAGAACTCTCACCTTTTAAAACAGTGAATATCCAGCCTCAAAATTTAAAGGAATATCCAACCTTAAAATATATCACTTCGGGTTCCTCTCACTGGTATACTGTATACACGCCTTCATGAGACTCATAAAGTAGACCAGCATCCAGACTCCAAAACGCCAGACTTTAAACTGCTCCCAAATCTCTATAGGCTCCAGTTGAAATAGGAATCAAAAGAAAAAAAAGCCTTCCATAGTATAGTAAATTTGAATAAAGGGATATTTATTGTAAACAAATGGACTCTTACATAAAATAAGCTTTAAAAAGTGCATTGGAATAAAAAAAACACCTTCTCATGTCACTTCCGGTCCGTGTCTGTTAACGGCCATGCCCTATGTGTTACGTCACGACTTCATCAAGGGAGCCGGATTGGCTGTTACATAATTGTATTTTTATGTTGCCGACAGGAAATGATACTGCGCCCATTTTCTTGTAGCCCTTACCTAAAATGAGGCATCGTGGCCATTTTCTTGTGATGTGATGTGATGTGTCTAGGGATGAGCCGAACACCCCCCTGTTCGGTTCGCACCAGAACTTGCGAACACACCAAATGTTCGTGTGAACTTTAGAACCCCGTTAAAGTCTATGGGACTCGAACATTTGAATTCGAAAGTGCTAATTGTAAAGGCTAATATGCAAGTTATTGTCCTAAAAAGGGTTTGGGGACTCGGGTCCTGTCCCAGGGAACATGTATCAATGCAAAAAAAAGTTTTAAAAACTGCAGTTTTTTCGGGAGCAGTGAATTTAATAATGCTAAAAGTGAAACAATAAAAGTGAAATATTCCTTTAAATTTCGTACAGGGGGGGGGGTGTGGTGTAAAGTAAGCATGTGAAATAGCGCATGTTTCTCGTACATAGAACTGTCACTGCACAAAGTGTAATTTCTGAAAGAAAAAAAGTCATTTAATACCAGACTCGCGGCTATAATGAATTGTCGGCTCTGGCAATTCAGAGAGAATTCATTCATAAAAAAAAAAGCGTGGGGTGTTGTGGAAATTTAAAGATGTATTTATTATGTATTGTCATAGTGTCACCCATTGTTGGTTCTCCCTCAGCCCGCTCTAGAAAGCTGACTGGGGCAGACAGACTGGTTGAGATACACTTCCTGATTTGGAGAAGGGTGTTTGTGGAGGGGGAGTGTCGGCCGGCGAAAGGGCCCCTGTGTGATGCACAGATATTCGCCTTCTGGGTGTGTCCGCTCTGCATCTCTCAGTGCCTGATCAACACTGATTTGTGATGTGCGCATACACCTGCAGATAAGCTCCTCTCATCAGGAACTGTATCCTATTGTTATTGTTATATTGCTGTATTGTTGTTGTTTTTATTGCTGTATTGTTGTTGTTATATTGCTGTATTGTTGTTGTTATATTGCTGTATTGTTATTGAATTTTTACTGTATTGAATCCCTGTCGGAAGGGTTTATCTTGTGCTGCCAAATACATATATGGGCATTTGCTGTGTTGAGCCCACATGCTGTGACATCACTTCCCATGGAGGAGGTCACATGCTGTGACATCACTTCCTATGGTCACATGCTGTGATCTCCTCCAATCAGATGTGGTCTGTGAAGAATTTTGTGGTAATAAAAGAACACCTGGATGGGCGTCGGCGGCAGTCTGGTGAGGATGTCGAGATGAAAACAAGCATGGTATGAGGTCTCTTGACATGTATGTATGGCAGGGAATGGATGGTGAGTGAATCTATTTAGTTTAAAGATGGCTTATTTCTAGGGTTGAGCGAACCCGAACTGTAAAGTTCGGGTTCGGTACAGACTTTGGGTTTTTTTTGCTCCCGAACCCGAATAATTGAAAAAAGTTTGGGTTCGGAGTTCGGGTTTGTTTTGGCGCGCTGCACGGCAGCCAATCGCCATTTGTTTTACTACTGTGACTGGGAACTGATCACAGCCATGCCTACTTATGGCATGGCTGTGATTGGCCAGTGCAGCATGTGACCCAGCATGTGACCAGCCTCTATATTAGATCGAGGCACACAGCACAGATCGTCACTCTGCTTTAGTTATGATAGGGAGAGGTGTATCCTGCTTCAGAAATCGAAACAAGCACACTTTATTTCTTTGAGATCTGCATCATCTTATGGTTTCTTGAATAAGGGGGGGTGACTAAAGCGCTGGCCAATACTAACCTAATAAAAGTGAGAAATGTGCTGACAATCTAAAATGAATAATAAAGAACCAATGCAGCTCAAATCTAAATTGTGCTAACAACAAAACCAGTGAATATATAAAGTATATGATGAGCGCAAAGGTATATGACATATACACATAAACAAAATGATTAAGTGAACAATAGAAAGAATGATTCTTAAGATCCTCTAATAGAGGAAATGACTCAAATCCACAATCAATATTAATGGCTTGAGAAATGTGCTAAACAAGGATAGTCCAATAGAGTGTTTCAAATAGATAACTAAATGAATGAATGAAATGTCCCAAATAGCTACAACAAATAATCAAGTAATCCGTGTAAACGTGCTGGCAGCGATGGAATGATCCAATTACAAGTAGTAAATAATCACATGACGACTGGGCTCACAGAGCGCTTACCTCCCTCACAGGGGAAAACAGCATAGGAATCATCAGCTGGACTGCACACAAACTTTTTCCTTCTCAAATGGGCGACCGCCGTCCTGTAGATTATTCTCCAGAAGCGTGTCCTTCACTCTGTATGCAGATCCGGGCTTCCCAAAGATGGCGACTCCGTATCCCAGCAAATACAAGGTGGTTGAAAAGAAAAAAGGGCTCCAATAGTGAAGTAATTCCCAACGAATGTTTAATAGATTAAAAAAAATCTGGATGCATAGCGTAAAACTTTAAAACATTGAAACACGAGATGACATACAGCGGTAGTGCGGACGAGATGCCGCGTCACTTCCGGTAAATTCTAGATACGCCTTACCCGTTACGTCACGACACGTGACTTCATCAGAGGCTAGGGATTGGTTCGACCCACTCTTCTTAAATAGGGCAGTGGGCGGAAGTTCAATGCAGCCATTTTCGATGCTGGATGCCCTTAGGCCGAGCCGCGGCCATCTTGGATATGGGAACACACACAGCAATCTTTAATAGAGAACAATGGGCAAAATCATAGCAAAATTGTGTGTCCAAATAAACGAGCGAACTCGTCAGTATATTACCTGGACTTAATTGTAGAGACTAAAACAGGATATTTGCACATATAGACTGATAATCATAAAGGTGCAAGGTGAGAAGACCGGAACATATCGTGAACACAAGTGGTCACTAGAAACGTTCTGATGATTGATAACAGTCTGTACTGAATCAAATATGGGAAGAAACCATTACCTTCTCCTGTATATAAAATTGCATAATTAAAATATTATAATAGATTAAAATGAAATTAGAATATAAAATATTATTATATATAATAATAATTAATATAAAATGGGTCGACGCCCAAAGATGTATAATGTAAAATAGTAGGATCCACCCTAGCTCAAAAATTGCCCGTCATCAGACTATCCAATATAGGCTATTAGCCATTGAATATAGGGCAGGCAAGGGGTGGGGAAGATTGGATCAAGATTAAAAATAAACCGAAGTGCAGCTTCATCTCATCCTTTACAATAAACTACAATGCATAAATACTTAAAAATTACTGAGAAAACAGTTGACATCAAAGTCCACATTTAATCCATCAGGCACCAATGAATGTAAAGTGTGTATCCATTAAGATTCTTTTTGGCTTATCGTTCTAACTAGATGTGCCCCTCTCCATGGTTTGTTGTACTTGTCTATAGCCCAGAAAGATAAATGACGTGGATTCCTATTGTGGACTTGATCAAAGTGTCTACTGACATTGTGTTTATCAATACCCTTTAGTATATTTTTAATGTGTTATTTGATACGGACCATCTGGGGTCTTTTAGTTCTACCTACATATTGTAGATTACATGTGCACTGTCCGTATCTAAAAGACCCCTGATGGGGGTCTTGCTCGTCACTGTGCTTTAGTTATGATAGGGAGAGGCTGCTGCTGCTTAGGGACAGTGTCAGAGAGCTGTATCCTGCTTCAGAAATCTAAACAAGCACACTTTATTTCTTTGAGATCTGCATCATCTTATGGTTTCTGGCTCGTCACTGTGCTTTAGTTATGATAGGGAGAGGCTGCTGCTGCTTAGGGACAGTGTCAGAGAGCTGTATCCTGCTTCAGAAATCTAAACAAGCACACTTTATTTCTTTGAGATCTGCATCATCTTATGGTTTCTGGCTCGTCACTGTGCTTTAGTTATGATAGGGAGAGGCTGCTGCTGCTTAGGGACAGTGTCAGAGAGATGTATCCTGCTTCAGAAATCTAAACAAGCACACTTTTTTTTTCTATGAGATCTGCATCATCTTATGGTTTATGGCTCGTCACTGTGTTGTAGTTATGATAGGGAGAGGCTGCTGTTGTTGATTGTGGGACAGTGTCAGAGAGGTGTATCCTGCTTCAGAAATCTAAACAAGCACTCTTTATTCCTGTGACATCTGCTGTACTTCATATAGTTTAGGAATTTTGTTCAGCTATAGGGACAGCAATCTATAGGTGACTCTGTATATTTCAACAGCACTGCACCTGCCACCACCTGTGCACCTGTGATATACTGTGTGTGTCCAGTACATAGTTCAAGGACAGGTTCCAGAAACTTTCCTATAGGGACAGCAATCTATAGGTGACTCTATATTTCAACTGCACCTGCCACCACCTGTGATATACCGTGTGTGTCCAGTACATAGTTCAGGGACAGGTTCCAGAAATGTTCCTATAGGACAGCAATCTATAGGTGACTATGTATATTTCAACTGCACCTGCCACCACCTGTTATATACTGTGTGTGTCCAGTACATAGTTCAGGGACAGGTTCCAGAAATGTTCCTATAGGGACAGCAATCTATAGGTGACTCTGTATATTTCAACAGCACTGCACCTGCCACCACCTGTGCACCTGTGATATACTGTGTGTGTCCAGTACATAGTTCAGGGACAGGTTCCATAAATTTTCCTATAGGGACAGCAATCTATAGGTGACTCTGTATATTTCAACAGCACTGCACCTGCCACCACCTGTGCACCTGTGATATACTGTGTGTGTCCAGTACATAGTTCAGGGACAGGTTCCAGAAATGTTCCTATAGGGATAGCAATCTATAGGTGACTCTGTATATTTCAACTGCACCTGCCACCACCTGTTATATACTGTGTGTGTCCAGTACATAGTTCAGGGACAGGTTCCAGAAATGTTCCTATAGGGACAGCAATCTATAGGTGACTCTGTATATTTCAACTGCCACCACCTGTGCACCTGTGATATACTGTGTGTGTGTGTCCAGTACATAGTTCAGGGACAGGTTCCAGAAATGTTCCTATAGGGACAGCAATCTATAGGTGACTCTGTATATTTCAACTGCACCTGCCACCACCTGTTATATACTGTGTGTGTCCAGTACATAGTTCAGGGACAGGTTCCAGAAATGTTCCTATAGGGACAGCAATCTATAGGTGACTCTGTATATTTCAACTGCCACCACCTGTGCACCTGTGATATACTGTGTGTGTGTCCAGTACATAGTTCAGGGACAGGTTCCAGAAATGTTTCTATAGGGACAGCAATCTATAGGTGACTCTGTATATTTCAACAGCACTGCACCTGCCACCACCTGTGCACCTGTTATATACTGTGTGTGTCCAGTACATAGTTCAGGGACAGGTTCCAGAAATGTTCCTATATGGACAGCAATCTATGGGTGACTAGGTATATTTCAACAGCACTGCACCTGTCCCCTGTGATATACTGTCTGTGCAGTACATTGTTTAGAGGTAGGTTTAGAGATAGGTTTCTGCTTCTTGCTATAGGTAGAGAAATAGAGTACATTGTTTAGGGCTGGGTTCCTGCTTCTTGCTATAGGTAGAGAAATATATATAGGTGAATCTCTGCCTATTTCACCAGCACTCTACCTGTCCCCTGTGATATATTGTCTGTGCAGTACATTGTTTAGGGCTGGGTTCCTGCTTCTTGCTATAGGTAGAGAAATATATAGAAAACAAGAAATGCGGGAAAGGGTGACAAACCCTGGGATTTTAAAGGTGTTAATATTGGAAAATTCAATCCAAAACAATGAAATAAATATAAAAATAATAATTTATTCAGACATATAAATTGGTTTTTAAATAACACAGAATATCAAACAAGACATGGATGGTCTCATAGGTGATGTTAGCGACTAAAACAGTAGCAGAGGAACCTGTTGGAGGAGGCCCGACATGTTTCGCTCGATTGAGCTTTATCAAGGGCAGTGCAACAAGCTACAAAATAGAAAAAAGAGAGAAAAACAAAATAAGGCATTGTGAATATTGCCAAAAACAACAACAACAGTCTGAAAAGTACAGACCGCTGGTGTTGCAGTACAAAATGATCTATATTTATACATAAATGATATTTGGGGGATAAACATTTGTAATAGAGTAGTTCATGAAAATACAAAGGTCACATAAACTAGTTGTACAGTGAAAGAGACCAGGAGCACACTTACCCGTCCAGGTCCAAGAACATCCAATCACAATTAAAATCAGCTGTATGCCATTAAATCAAACTGTGAAAAAGGATTCCACAGTATATATGCCGAATCTAGCAAGCATCCCAAAGGAGAGCCACACCAGCCAGTCAGTCCAAGTGGGGTTTTCACAATGCTATAGTAAAAAAGGTAAACAATAATAAATAATGGGAGAGTACACCCACCAAAGAAAATTCTGGGGGGGTAAAATCTCAAGCAATAAGGTTAAAAATAAAAGTTTCTATATACAGCTGTATCCATATATAAGCATATGTAAATACCTTGGATAGGCAGTTGGATCGGATCAAAAGGAGGGACTAGCAAAATTGTGTCCAGCACAGGAAGAGTTAAACAGCCAGTTAGCATTGATCAGTTGGAGAGAAACCTCTAACAACGCTGGTTGCTAATAAAAAACATATAAGAAGACATATAAATCACTAATGGTGTCAATATAAACACCCAATGCAGTAATATTAGGATATCAAAAAAAGCTGTAGAATAAAACAAGGAAAGAGAGAGAAACAAACCTGTTTGAAGAGGTTGAAATCACATGCCTGAGAAATCATAAGGCAGAGACAGCCTGAAGCTCTGACATTTCAGAGCCATGGCAAGAGCAAACATAATTGACCTTTAAATACCCCCCAGCTGTGATGCAAAGCTGCTGGGGGTGGGCCTGAATCAAAAGTGTGTCCAATGACAAAATGGGCTGGGCAGGGAGATCCAAGGTGGCCGCCCCTAGGTGGTCAGTTCCGCCCAGATTAAACGAGGGGTCGGAACAAACAAAATAGGAATAACCAAAATGGTTTAGACTCTTAAAGGGGCGGGATGACTAACCTGAGTCTCCAACAAAGGACCAGGGTGGCATAGAGTCACCCAGGCCATCAGCAACCAAATGGCAAAGGCACCCTAGAGAAAAGGGGGGATCACCCACGTGGACTTACCGATCAAAGACCACGAATCGGGTGCGCCCCACAGGCCCATATAGCATGTGATTAACCCTAAAACGGCTGGAAAGAGTGGGACCCGAAAGGGATGCATGCTTAGTGGAACAAAATTGAAATGAAATTTTTTTCAGTATGTGTGTAAATAACACAGGGGTAGTGTACCCCAACAGCATGACAAATGTTGGATCAAAAAAATTTAACATCCAACAGAGGAGAAAAAATGAACAATATCTCCCTAAAACATATCGATGAAAAACATCATAGTAAAAGGATGGTCCGGACCTGGACAAATAGAAAATATGCTCAGTATAAACATGCATTATTAAACAATAAGTACACAAAAATGACACAAATAGCATCGAATACATTTCAATTCAAAAACGGTCAGTAAAAGAAAAAAAAATAAATTATAATAAACACAAAAAAATAAAAATAAACACAACAAAAAAAAAAAAAGGGAGAAGAAAGAACATGAACATAGAGATAGATCAAGCAGACCGTCAGTTCATGTACAAATAGAACATGCATCAGAACATATGCGTGTTAAAAATAAACAAACACAAGAGGCAAAATACATATGTAAATAATACTGTATTGCCCGCTAACCTAAAGAAAGGGCTTGAAACTAAACCCATCATTAAGACCGGGGGACTTTAATGCAGACAGCTGATGGATCCATTTGGCTTCTTTCTGAAGCAACAGTTTGTCATAGTCTCCTCCTCGGTCACCGGGGGGGATATGCTCTAATGCAAAAAAATGCATGCAGGAACTGTCGAAGTCATGAAAGAGCCCCATGTGTCTACTGATAGGTGTTTCCATTTTTTTTTTCAGTACCAGGGCAACATGGTCCCTGATACGATGGAAGAATGGTCGCTTCGTTTTCCCAACATAGAACGCATTACATGCGCACAACATGATGTATACAATCCCTATGGATTGGCAGTTGGCAGAGAAGCGAGGTTTAAATCTCCGTCCATTGGGGAGAGTGAGAGTCGTTGCTGCGTGGATATATCTGCAGAACAAGCAGTTGTGACATGGTCGTGTGCCAAGCATGTCAGCCGAAATGGGTTTCCGGCTGGCATGATGGCTCCGGACCAGCTTGTCCCGCAGAGATAGGGATCTTCGATAAGTGATCTGGGGAAAAGAGCATAGATGTTTCGATACGGTTTCATCACCCATTAGTAGGTACCAGTACTTCTGGAGGATGACCTTAATTTGACGGTGATGCCCAGAGAAGCGAGTAATGATCCTAGTACCTGGATTCTGTTTGGGAAGTTTGGGATCATGAAGGAACGAACCCCTGGTCTTGGCTTTGGCCCTTGCAAATGCCTTTTTGAGGCACTTTTTGCTGTATCCTCTATCGAGAAACCGTCTCTGGAGCAAATTTGCCTCATGAAGGAAATCATGGTCCGTGCTACAGTTCCTCCTCAATCTTAAATACTGCCCATAGGGGATACTGGACTTAAGAGGCTCAGGATGAGAGCTGGTAGCATGGAGAAGGGCATTCCCTGCCGAGAGCTTTCTAAACAGGGAGGTGCCAATGGTATCATCCTGATGGATCAAAATTTCAACGTCCAAAAAGGATATTTTCTCTTGGCTAGTCTCAAAGGTGAATTTGAGGTTGAACTCGTTCATCTTGAGACTATCGATGAAAGAGGTCAACTCACAGTGTGGCCCGGTCCAGATGAAAAAACATCATCTATGAAACGTCGCCACATAGGGATCTTTTCAAGATGGTGTTGAATATCCTCCCGGTGAAAAAGGCTACGCTCCCACCCCCCCAGGTACAGGTTTGCATAGGAGGGGGCACACTTGGTCCCCATAGCAACACCCTGTACCTGGAGGAAGTGGGAGCCGCCAAACAAAAAGATGTTGTTAGTTAGAATGAAACTCAATAATTCCAAGATGAAGTGGTTGTAGTGAGGAAGGGCCTCAGTGCTCTCTGAAATGAACTCCTCCACAACTCTCACCCCCCGATCATGGGGGATGGAGTTATAGAGGGCCTCCACATCCAGAGAGTCCAACCAAGAACCATGTGGCACAGTAATGCCATCAAGGGATCTGAGAAGATCGCCCGTGTCCTGCAAGTATGATGACAGACCCTCCACATGGGGTCTTAAGTAATCATCAATTAATTCACTTGCCCTTTCCGTCAACGAGCCGTTGCCCGAAACAATGGGGCGTCCTGGAGGTAGACGGATATTTTTGTGGATCTTGGGCAGGGCATAAAGGGTGGGGGTGCGTGGGCACGTGACGTTTAGGAATTCCCAAGTCGGTTTAGTGATTAAACCATTGTGGTAAGCTGAGCCTATTAGTCTCTGGTAGAGGGAGGTAGTCAGTTTCAAATGATCCACCGATACCTTTCTATACCACTCCTTGTTGTTTAAGATATTGTAAACCATAAGTTCATATTGAGGGACATCCATGACGACTAGATTACCACCCTTATCCGAAGGTTTAATTATGATGTCAGTGTGTTGTTGTAAGGAGGAAAGAGCTAGTTTCTGAGAGGGCGTCAGGTTAGTCTCAGGTAGATTGCGCCACTTTGTTTGGGCAATCTCCTGAGCAACCTGATTGGTAAATGCCCATACATTGGGGTTGCCTTGGAGAGTGGGAAACATCCGAGACTTTGGTTTGTAGTCTCTTTTGAGGGAAGTAATGGGGGGGACAACGCTGGGCCGGAGACCCCCAGCGATGGAAATAGATGATGGTGAATCACCCTCAAGCAATTCAGCCATGAGTAGATCATCATCATCAATGTGTCCCTCTTCCCAAAGCTCCATCAGTTCTTCCACAGCTTTAATATCTTCCAATGACATTTGCTGCCAAAGGGGATTGCCAAAATTCGTTGATTCAATGGCTGGTTTAGGCTTGTCAAAAAGAATTTTTAACATCAATTTCCTCGAAAAAAGATTGACGTCCTTGATCAATTCAAATGCGTCAATGTTTTGGGTGGGGCAAAACGATAAACCCAATTCCAAGACGGAAATCTGATCCCTTGATAGCTCATATGAGGATAGATTAACTACTTGGAAGTTACCCTGGGCACCACTGGGTTTGAAGGATTCTGATTGGCCAATTTTCTGGGATCCAAGACTGGCTGACTGAACGTGGGAACTGGCCGAAAATCCCCCTGTGAAGCACCCAAAACTGGGTCATTCAACTAGGGATCCCATGTTACTGATGATACAATGGGAGCAGTGTTGCTCTGAGATGCTCCACTCGAGTTGATTTGATTAATGCGCAAGCTCTTGGCCGCAGCTGCTCGAGTGTTGATTTGGCCCCTAGGGCCTGTGTTGGATTTGGTAGGGGCAGAGCCCCTTGTGGACTTCATCTGTATTTTCATGAACTACTCTATTACAAATGTTTATCCCCCAAATATCATTTATGTATAAATATAGATCATTTTGTACTGCAACACCAGCGGTCTGTACTTTTCAGACTGTTGTTGTTGTTTTTGGCAATATTCACAATGCCTTATTTTGTTTTTCTCTTTTTTCTATTTTGTAGCTTGTTGCACTGCCCTTGATAAAGCTCAATCTAGCGAAACATGTCGGGCCTCCTCCAACAGGTTCCTCTGCTACTGTTTTAGTCGCTAACATCACCTATGAGACCATCCATGTCTTGTTTGATATTCTGTGTTATTTAAAAACCAATTTATATGTCTGAATAAATTATTATTTTTATATTTATTTCATTGTTTTGGATTGAATTTTCCAATATTAACACCTTTAAAATCCCAGGGTTTGTCACCCTTTCCCGCATTTCTTGTTTTCTGTTTATATCGGGGTGTGGTGTTCAGTGATTTGAGTATCTGTGCTTCATTTACATATTTGTCCTTCTTGGGTATGTTGGATAGTACTTACCAGATGTTGCATCCAAGTCTCCTGTTGAGAAAACAAATCATTATCCTTCCCTACACTATTCTCAGCTGGAGGGTGTCCCATGAGTATCTCAAAAGGGGAATACCCTCTAGAATTAGGGGTAACCCTTATCTGGTAAAGTATACCTGGAAGATATTTGACATTCCCTTTCTGTTTTGGCATATGTGTAAAGTCTATTTGTAAGTCTGTGAGAGGTCCAAATGGAGGGGGCAAATTTCCGTGTCTTCCCATTGCCTTGCCTTGTACATTATTTTGTGCGCATGTAACGCATGAGCTTACAAAGTCTTGTATTATTTTTATGAGTCCTTTTGTTTGAAAGTGGTCTCAAGATGGACTTCTGGCCTATGTGACCTGGTCCATGAATGTATGAGATGATCAATGGTGCCGCAGATTTAGGAATACCCATGATTCCCTCCTTATTTGTCCAAAGACCCGAAGGATCTTTGGCCAAATTATGCTGCATCCAGTCAGAAATATCAATAGGCGAAGCCATGGACTGTAAAAGCATAACCGTAGTTTTGAAGTCTGGTGCACTAAAATCACTCATGTAAAACATAGAGGTTACAGGGGTGTCATGTGCAGGGATAGTATCCGCTGCTTGTTTGGCTACTCTGTCAGCAAATGCATTGCCAAGTGCTTCCGTGGTCCTACTCGTAGTATGAGCTTTCACTTTAATCACTGCAATCGCTTTAGGCAGGTGTATGGCATCTAGTAATGTTTCGATAAGGGTTTGATGTGATATAGGTTTCCCTTCTGCGGTTAGATATCCCTGTTGTTTTGCAAACAGCTGACAGGCACGTATTAACGCAGTAAGTTCAGATTCTTGCGCAGATTTTGCGACTAAGGGTTTTGATTCATGAATAATGTCAGGAAGTTGGACAACTGCATAACCAGTACGGTAGGTTTTATCATTGGGACGTGTACAGCTACCGTCCACATATATGTCAATGCCCCCTTCCAGGGGTTTCTCCTTTAAATCAGCTGTTGGGGAGGTTGTTTGGGAAATTAGGTCTTCACAATTATGTTCGGGCACTGGTTCTGATTCAGGCATTAGTTTAATGAGGGAGTGCAGAAACCGTACTATAGGAGTTGTGGATGGACAAGTTTTAATTTCTAAATTTTGTGTGTTCAAGAGAATTATCTCGTACCCACTTAACCTCTGAGCTGTCATATGTTGCGTGTTCATGTTTTGCATCAGTTGTGTGACGCTGTGAGTTGTGAAAAGGGTCATGGGTGATGCCAGAACAAGTTTCTCTGCCGCCTGTACTGCTAAGGCACAGGCGGCCAGTGCTTGAAGACAAGCGGGCATACCTAGAACCTGAAGAGGTAGTTTCTTTGAAATATACGTTACAGGTCTTTGCTTACCACCATGCTCTTGGGTCAGAACAGCAGCCATGGTATTCCCCACAACGAGGCAATACAGTGAGAAGGCCCTACCATGTTGTATCAACCCCAAAGCGGGTGCATTACGAAGTGAACGCACCAGCGTGTCATAGGCAGTGACCATCTCAGGGGTCCAGGTAATTTGTTTGGGGGCTGTGGCGAGTGTAGCCTTCCTAAGGACTGAGTCATGAAATGAACAGTCTGGAATCCATTGCCTACAGTACACTATTGAGCCTAGGAAAGACAGCAGTGAGCGCTTGTCGCTCGGCCTGCTTAGTGCCGATATGGCCTCTACTCTGGCAGGGGATACCAGCCTGGCACCTTCCGAGATGACCGCTCCCAAGTATTCCACCCGAGGCGAGCACCACTGCACCTTCTTAAAAGATGCTAAGTGGCCCTTGCCAGCGAGGTGGTTTAACACATGCACAGAGTCATTATAGCAGCCAGTTTCCGTCCCATTTCCTATTAGAAGATCGTCCACGTATTGGATCAGAACTGAACCATGTTCAGGAACCCAGTCAGTCAGGGATTGATTTAACACCATGCTGAAGGCGGCTGGACTATCCACAAAGCCCTGCGGTAATCTGGTCCACGTTAGTTGGCCGGGTTTCCATGAAAAACTAAAGAGGGGCTGACTAGCAGCATCAACGGGCACACTAAAAAATGTGTTGGCGAGGTCTATCACTGTATACCATTTGTGCTCTGGTGTCAAAGGAGCAAAGATGGTGCTAATATCTGCAACGAGGGGAGGTAGAGGTGTAATGCATTTGTTCAAGGGCCTCAAATCTTGTACCAAGCGCCATGTTCCGTTTGCCTTTCTTAATGGGTGTGTTCCAAGGACTGATGACTGGAGTCAGTATGCCCTTTTGTAAAAATAATTGTATCTGCGGGTCTATACCATTCAACTTCTCCTCAGACATGGGATATTGTTTCTGAAAAATGGGGATACATCCCTGTCTGATTGTTGGCCGGTAGGGTGTGCAATTTAGAAAACCCACAGAATCTTTGGACTCTGCCCATATTTTATGCTGACCTACTGGTGGGGGTAGAGCCACAAAGAAGGATCTAATGTCCACCCGTTTCTGCACTGACACATCACAGTCTGGTGAATTAACTGACACCGTGCCATTCGGCTCAAAAATTATTTTGATTTGTAGTTTGGATAGTAAGTCTCTACCAGCTAGAGAGACTGGGCAAGTAAATAACAGAGCAAAACTACATTTACATAGGAACTTGCCATCTTGATTACATATTTCTAAGTCTGATGTTATGTCATGTGGTGTTGGTATCCCATTAATTCCCACACAGCGTCCTTGTGTAATAGCCCTACTGGCAAAAGCCTTGTTGTTTAACGAGCTGGTTTTCGCCCCTGAGTCAGCCAGAAATGAGGTGTCTACCCCCTCTACAACAAGGTTTATAATAGGTAAAGCCTGCCAAGTGCCAGAATAAGAGCAAAGAACTAAGGACGGGATACGCTCCGGGCCTCCCTATGGGTTTTGTCTATTTGGCCATTGTACCGGTATTTGGGGAGAGGGAAGAGGTCCGGCACCAGCTTGTTGCTGCTGTGGTTGATTTTGAGATTGTGCCTGTTGGTTCCACTGTGGGTACTGGGCTATCTGTCTATTGTCATTCCAGTTAGGGTTTTGACCTCTATAAGCTCCCCTGTTTCCCCCTTTACTTCTATGACTTTGTCTCCTTTGTGGGCAGTTAGCCCTCCAGTGGCCAAAGCCACCACAATGGAAACATGCCTGGTCATTTTGTGGGCCTTGGCGGGGATACGGCACAAAACGTGAGGGATACTGATTGCCACCAGGGTACTGATTCTGTTGTTGGTAAGGCATTTGCGCCGCCAACAGGGGTGTTTCCTCCAGCACGGGCTCTCCCGTTAAAGCTGGGAAAAGTCCTCCCTTTGCCTCAAAAAGACCTGTTTGGTGTCTGACCTTTACATGTTCTACGAAGGCGTCCGGGGCCATTCTCATAATTGTAGGGTCTAGTATTTTTAGCATCTGTGCTATCTTCTGGCTTCCCCCGTTAAGTGTGGTGGTCACAAAAAGTGTATGGTCTGTCTTCTTCCATAAGCCATAAGCCATGATTGCAACTTGAGGGTTTGAAAGGACGGGGTATAATAATTTTCTTTTTCTTTGAGGGGTTTCCTCTTTAACAAAAACATAAGATAGTGGAGTTGGCGCGGTTGGCACTGGGGGTGGGCGCCTGGTATAAGGTGGGGGAACTTCCCTGGTAAGGGCAGTACCTTGGTCCAACTCCGCGTATTTCTTTTCATATCTTTCCACTAAAGGCCTCCACTTCTTACAACATTTTTTCATATACTCCATATCCCAATCCCCTGGTGGATATATGTTCTTTCCTATTCCACACATTTTCTCTACCTCATACCATTGTTCCCTATTCGTGGGACCCACGGGACTATATCCTGACATATGCAACTGGTGGCTTTGTTTCAATATCAAATCCCAAAAAGGATCACAATATACAATTGGTATTTCACTCTTAACAAACTCTATAGGGGAGGGTTGTTTCAGCTCACCTTCTGAATCTTCCTTCCCAAATTTATTACCCATGTCGGTACTCTGTATTTCAAGTCCTCCTAAAATATTTGGGACACTGGTAAAGAAAAGGGACAGACAACTAAAGTTTGTCCTGTCCTTTGTACAATCTTTTTCACTTCGTCCGGGGACAGGCCTTCTCTAAGACCTTCCTGTGGGGTGAACGGTATTTGATTGTGTATATTTACTCTGTGTACTATGGTGCCGGGGGTCTGTCTTTGGGAATTAAATGAATAAAACCTTCTATTGCCTAATTGTGTTGGACTTCTATGTCCCCCTGGCCATACAGAGATAAGGGATAATTTAGTCCCGTTTACCGAAAAGGTAAAACCTGTTTTGCACTGAATACAGGAGGTCTTTGACACAGAGTATGACATGCAATCACTGTTACAAAAATAACAACAATCAATCTTATCTTATACAATGCATTATGTTCTATATCATTCAAAAGGTTGCAACAGATTCAATCATATCAAATTCAGATAATACAAAATAAGAAATGAGCTCTTTTGTACTTGGGGCTCCACTCTATGTCCGTCCTCCCTCAGGGAGCAATCTGCTGCTACCCTGAAAATGTTCTTACAATAGTTTATAGTCAGACACCCCGTCGGACTCTCCCTATCCTTTATAACCGCAACCTCTGCAATACGCACAGAACGTATCTATAATACTTTAAAACTAAAATTTATCCGAGGTACTATTGAGCCAGGCAAAGAACACAAAAACGCCCAAATATTAAAATTCGAGAATAGATGCGGACTTACCTGGTCAATCAATACCCCACTTTTGGTACCAGTTGAAAGGTTCTGTAAGGTTCGGTTCTGGTTCCGTTGCCTAGGCTGGACTTTGGACAGGTGGATGTATAGCCCCCTCGCCGGCGGGTCAATTAAAACACAGACACGATATGCTGTATTAAAGATTGCAACTTGCTATATTTTGTCACAGAGTTTATATACACATACAGAAGTTCCCCCTTTTTTACATGTTCAGAGAAAAGGGGAAGAAGTTCACAAGTTTCAGCTAGCCGTTTAACACATAATCTATTTGTATCTATGACAAAAACCACAAAGCTTAAATGGTAGAAGAAAAACAAGAATAAAGTACATATTGCAATGTCTCTAAGAGACCTATGTTATACAAAATGGAACCTTAAATCTAAAATGGAGTAGCCAATGTCAAACATATAATATTTCATTATTTCATATTCCTTATAATATAAATAATCAAAATTAGTACAATAAATGTGATATATATCTAAAAAAAACAAAAAAAGAGATCTCACACGGGGGAGAAGCCGTATTCCTGTCCTGATTGCGGGAAATGTTTTTCACATACGTCCCATCTTTCCACACATCAAAGATCTCACACGGGGGAGAAGCCGTATTCCTGTCCTGATTGCGGGAAATATTTTTCAGATAAGTCCAGTCTTTCCAGACATCAGACATCTCACATGGGGGAGAAGCCGTATTCCTGTTCTGATTGCGGGAAATGTTTTTCATATACGTCCCATTTTTCCACACATCAGAGATCTCACACGGGGGAGAAGCCGTATTCCTGTCCTGATTGCGGGAAATGTTTTTCAGATAAGTCCAGTCTTTCCAGACATCAGACATCTCACATGGGGGAGAAGCCGTATTCCTGTCCTGAGTGTGGGAAATGTTCCTCACTGAAGTCCTGTCTTTTTGTACATCAGGGATCCCACACAACCCTTGAGGTGTATTAGGGCCTTGAGTGTGGGAAATGTCTCAGATTGCTGAGCCGCTGCAGGAACAGGAACATGTAACATCTTCCCAAAGGTGAACTTATCCTTTAACCCTTTCACTACCAGAGACGGTTTTGCAGTTTTTTTGTTTGCCCACATTCAACACCCCTTCAATACCGGGCACTTTTACCCCCTTCCTGCCCAGGCCAATTTTCAGCTCTCTCACACTTGTCATACAACACTGTACCCAAATGATTTTTTTATCTTTTTTCCCCCAATATAGCTTTCTTTTGGTGGTATTTGATCACCTCTGGGGTTTTATTTGTTGTGCTACAAATAAAAAAAAGACAAACATCTTTGAAAAAATAAAGTTTTTCTTTGTTTCTGTAAAAAAATGTTGTAAATATACCTTGTGTTATTAGGTTATAATTGTGTGTGTGTGTTTTTTGTTTTTAATTCAAGCCTGGGTATTCCCGATAGGCTTTGTTGATGTAATATAATCTTTAAAAGCTTAATAAAAAGAATAAAAAAAAATCCTGTAAATAAGTACGTTTTCTATTTCACTGGTGGGCACTGACTGGCATCACTAGTGGTCATCACTGGCGATCATCACTGGCGATGGGCCTGTACTGATAATCAATGCTGAATATCGGTGCAGAGACACGGATTGGCTCTCCTCTGCTCACGCCTTGTCAGCATGAATAAAGGAAAGCCGATAACCGGCACTTTCTGGTTACGATGTGATTAGCTTTGATTGGACACAGCTGATCACATGGTGAAAAGCCAACTTCTTATGTTGCATACACACGATCGGAAATTCCAACAAGCTTTTGGTCAGAAACTATGACCGTGTTTATGCTCCATCGGACATTTGCTGTCGGAATTTCCGCCAACAAAAGATTGAGAGCAGGTTCTCAATTTTTCTGATGAAAAAAGTTCTTGTCGGAAATTTCAATCGTCTGTATGCAAAAAAAACACGCACGCTCAGAATCAAGCAGAAGAGCCAAACTGCCTTTTGAATTTCATTGATCTCAGCTCATTGTACATATTGTATGTCACCGCATTCTTGACGTTCGGAATTTGTGTGACCGTGTGTATGCAACATAAGTTTGAGCCAACATTCCATCGTAAAAAAATCCACGGTTTTTCTGTTGGAATTTCCGATCATGTGTACAGGGCATTGGGCTCTTTACCGAGACTGGAATAGCAGTGGGTTACAGCGCTCAGGGTGTCTGCGCAAACAATCAATTATAGGGCAAGATTCTATATAATTGGTGATAGGATAAAACCACAACGGCGGTGTATATGGCCTAAAAGTCTATAGATTCATAAGTCCATTTAGGAATCAGTCCAAGCAAAGTACCATTAGGCTATTGTTGGTAGGTATATATAGCCAGTGTATGTTACAGGCGCTCAGGGCAGCTCTCCAGAAGTGAAGCCAGCTCACAATATGCAAAAGAAAAAACAAGAGGGAAAGCGCCTCTGAGTATTCTGTATTTAATAGTTGAATATTTATCATAAAGTGTACCTGGGACACATGAATGTAGACCCCTCCCAGCAACCAACCTAAATAAGATGACCAGACGATTGGTCAATGTCAACACCCCTTTGATCTGACAGAAAAGAGGAGATGCCAAGTCAATGGGAGTTCTCCCTTTTACCATTGAAGCAGGAACATCTACCAAGTTTGAGAATCGATTAACCAGTTCATCGATCGAACTCTGATCAACCCATGGACATTAATTGCAAGTATTCTTCTTCTCCAATTCTACCTTATTACTTTGTGGCTGTATATTGTCGTTATCTCTTTTGCAACATCTTTTTTGTGTACATGTTTTATTTGCACCAACTTGCCTTTTTCGTAATAAACCTTTATGTTGAAGAGTGTTAACCTTGTCTCTAAAACTCTTAATGAAAGCTATAAACGAACCTCTGCCTCTACTGTTGTAGAGTAAGGCCTCTGAGCAGACCTGTCTATGGTGACAGTGTGTGTTGCAGACGCTTTTTCTAAAATCATAATTGGTATTGCTAATTAATGGGAGTACTGACTCTCCCTCATCAAATGTCAGTGGTGGCAGTTAAAGGGTTCATTGTGTCATTAGCCCAGTGACAATTGCTCTCAGGCTGTTGGCACTTAGATTGGAAAATCTTTGTGCTGGGCGCAGTTTAGTAGAGTGGCATTGTTACGTAAGTGACAGCATGGTGTGAGGTTGGCTGGTCCTTCGCCGAAAATTAGCGCGGAGGGCGGGTATCTGACACCCGCGTTCGTCACACCTAAGGCCCAATTTTTCTGCAAGAAGGGGAGAGGGAACAGCACCCTCTAGGTGCAGTAAAGTACTTATAAATAAGACACAATTGAAATGATTGCACTCACAGGATTGTAGTGGAAACAGGCATTGTAAAGATCATCCGCTCCGACTTCCGGGTGCAAAGAGAAGAAGGTGGGTCCAGCCTCGCTGTTGTGGACGGGTTTCCGCAGTCGGGTCTGTCCTCCGGGAACAAAGCTGGAGACAATGCTTCCAGCTGGATGGAACACGATCAGCGGTGCACAGTGGACGGCTTCACTTCCAGGTCTGGTCACTTCCGGGTCGGGTCAGCGGGGTGGTGCTAGCTTTCAGAGTATTCTTACTCTTTCTTCAGGCTTTGGATGGCGGCCATGTCATGGGAGGGGATTTAAATATACCAGCAAGCCGAATCTGCATGGTGGTCACCATGGAGACAGTGCAACAATAATACAATTCAATAGCTTACGTTTGTATGGGAACAGATTGGGAACTTGTTTTAAATCAGCAAATGAGGGGTTTGACGGGAACGAAATAACACAATGAATAATATAATAATTATTAGTATTGTACTATATTGTGGAGTGGACATTTATACTTACTAATGACGATCACTGGGTCTATATATATATATATATATATATATATATATTGTAATGTTGGGGTGATTTAGCATCTGGGTAGAGCATACCAGTGAGCAGCAGAGTCCACGCCAGTTGTGCTTTTTAAGGGTTTGTTGACCCACTTTTATTAAAAGAAAGAAAAACGTCCATCCAAAATTCTCACACAGGGGGTTTCAAGTTTCTACAGCATTAAAGAAATGGTCAAACGAAAATGCCAAGCCACCTGGCTCTCTTCATAAATACAGCCCCCTAGGCTTACACTTCAGCCCTCTTGGCCACGTACCAAAGTACCTGTACAAATCACTGTACCTTCTCTCAGCTTCTGTGCTGCTCAGCCCACAGCTTTGGGTCCTCTGTCTCTATACCATGCAGACATGCATGCTTCTCCCTTACTTGCCTCGACTCCTCGGGAGGGTGGAGTCCAGAACACTGGTCTTGATTCTACTATAAGCCCAGGAACCACCTGCTCAATCAACCAGCCAGACTCCTGGCTGTTTCCAAAACCCGGTCCCAGGATTGGAGATTCCTGCCTATTGGAGAGTCCTGAGCGACCATTACCAGGACAGGGAACTGTACTATCACATACCCCCCCCCCCTTTGTTTCGATCCAGAGGGAGGAACACCAGCACCCATCATCATGATTGGGACACCTCTGTGCTGGCTATCAGCCACATAGGCCCAACCTTTTTTCCGGGTGCGCTTCCAGGTACGTCCCACCCTGGATCTTAACAAGCTATATTTCCCTACACTCAGCCTTCTCCCTCTTCTTTTGGGGTTCCATAAGCACTTCCTCTTTTGAAATTTAAACAGGGCACCCCTGGTCTTTCTACCAACCCTTCTGCCTCCACGCTTCAGGTTCCCAGGTTTCCCAATACCTTTGGACACCACACTGTCATGTACCTTTAACAAATTATTTGGTTCATCATTGATATACATATTCAAACCAACTTTACACCTCTCAATGTTGCAAAAGTCACCAATGCCTTTTTTTTCAGTATTTGCTAGGGCAGAGTCTGCAGAGGGCACAAATACCAGAGGGTTGCCATCACCCACGGGAACCTCAGAGGACGTCACCTCCCTGGGGTTCACCCTCTCTGCAGGCAGCTGTCCTACCACCTGACCTGTTCTGATGCCATCTGTATTTTTATCCACCTGAAGAGACAAGCTCTCGTCTGATCCACATACAATTTTTACTGCACTTCTTATCCGTTTGTCACCTAAACCAAACATTGGACTGGGGACCCCAGTCTCTTTAACCACCTTCGGTTGGGCCCCAGTTAGGATTTCTGCTGCTTTCGGGTCCACACTTGGCCCTTCCATCTCATGTGATGGTACCACTGGTACAGCATACACGCCCTTCATCGACAACTGACCAGTACGATCCTGAACCATAGCAGCAGAAATGCCTTCTACCTGGCTGTTAGGTGGTGAAACCTCAGACACTTTCTTTTCGCCAAAGCCTCTCCCATAAACCTCTTGTACAGGAAGTAACCCATCAGCATACCTAGAGGCGACTTTTAACACTAGTAAGTAATACAGTCATAAATAAACCATTTTTGTCTTGTCTTCCCTTGTGCTGTACCACCTGCCACTCGGGGGTCCACCTAATGGTACTCCGCAGTACCAGACTGTCTGACTGTGGTGGAGACACCCCAGTATAGACTGGCTGTACATCCCAAAGTTTAAGCATCTCCTTTAACACTTTTGTTAGAAACCATACCCTTGACTTCGGATTGAAATCCTTCCTGGGGACTTTCCTGACACTGGGAATGCAGACAGACTCTGAGACGTGAGAGGTTGCAAGGTTTAATGAAACCTTCTCCCAGCTGGAGACGACCACAGCCTGGTGCTCTACCAGAGCGCTGCCAGGTGCTTGACTCACACCCAACTTCTCAGGTTCAGCACCAATGAACTGCTTCACATTACCAACATCACTTTGACATGCCACGCCAGCATCATTTTTGTAGGTTGCGGACAAAGTGTCTGCTGTGTTTTCGCCCTTATGTGGTCCATATTTCTCACGAGGGTTAACCCCTGCAGCAGCCATCGCGCCCTCAGGTATAAGCTGTTCTGCCATCCCTCCTGCTGGCACAGCAGAAACTTTGTCCACCTTACTTTTATGCATGAAAGCCTCATCTATCAGGGACATTAGATTTTTACCCCAACTATCCCATTCTGTTGTAGCTGTGCTCCATTCATCGGCGCTCCTTAGCCCCGATCCATCCGCCCAAGGACACACATTAGAACAGATGGGTTTAGTTGCAGATTCATTACCCAAATTACAAATCATGGCAGACGTCGGTAACACATGTTCTAGCACCACAGGTTGCAATACAACACAACCACCACCACCTTGCTCGGGCGGCGCTTCATAAGCCTCACACACCTTTGCATTTTTCACATGTTGTTTTAACCCACCATTTACCTGCACATTCTTAGTACTAGCAGCTTGCACTAACACATTACCATTACACGGTACAGTTCCACTCTGTCCCACCAGAGTGACATACCAGTTGTCCATGGCAACCTCCGACTTCAATACATGAAGTTCCCTGGAGATTTCTGGGGACAATTGTGCGGTCTTACCATCAGTTGCTACAGGCAACAGCCCATTTGTGACAATAGGGTTTGCTCTGAAAGAACCTGGGATTTTCCTGACAGCAGCAAACTTTTCATTAACAATAACACTTATAGCATTTTTAGTTTTTGCAGGCTGTCCTAGCCCACTGCCTACTTGAGACTGGCAGACATTAGACACAACACGTTTAGTCATCAATACAGGTTCTGTTTGGACTTTAACCCCTGCATTCCCACTTTGTAGGGAGAAGTAATCTTCAAGCACACATGTAGTGGCCACACTAACTGGGGTCACTCTCACATCATCATGGACAGTCTCGTAACCAGTTCTTTTATACCTGTAATCAGCAGTCCCAGACATCATTTCATTAAAGACAGTCTTACCCACCGCAGTAGTTGGGGTCACCATCTTCATTTGAGTACGTTGTCTTAAACCAGGGATCCTCAAACTACGGCCCTCCAGCTGTTGTAGAACTACATATCCCATGAGGCATTGTAACACACTGACATTCACAGACATGACTAGGCATGATGGGAATTGTAGTTCCTGAACAACTGGAGGGCCGTAGTTTGAGGACCCATGTCTTAAACAGTCCTCAGCCGCACATTTACTGGCCAACTCCCCCTGGTGGCCACGGGATGAAATCGCACCCCCTGCAGACACAACAGAAAACTCCTCCTTGTTGCCAGGGGTGACAGCAAATATATTTTTACAGGAAACTGGCTCAGCATCATTACCTCCAGGTGCACCCCAGAATCTAGGGCAAGACAACATTTCGTGCCCCAGCTGGCCACATTCCAGACATGGAACAGGACGACTTTTCTCCAGTGCGTTTCTCTCCTGGTGATTCCCAGCTGGCAAGAAGGCACAGGGCTCTTTGTGGGGACGTTGAGGCAAATCTCTCCTGCAGCTCCTCTCTCCAGGCACAACTTCCACTCTTGTTGTCATGGGAGATCGCACTCTCCCTGCAGAGCTTTGCTGGTTCTCTCCAACATGCTGTATTGGCTCCTTCGGAAGCCACTTGTCACGACCCTTGCAGGCAAGCACACCCCATGGTCTACAGACAGCCCGACTGGCCTCCTCTGTGTTGCTATGGGCAACCACTCTCCGTCCTGGCTTTTGGTCAGCCTCTCTTCTGGCACATAACATAGGCTTCGCAGACCTTTGTTTTGCTAGGTAGCTTTGCATTGGAGCCAGGGACAAAGGGCACTTGGAGACTGCATGCCCCCACTCGCTGCACCACAAACAGCGCACTTGGTTTCCTGTCTTGTCAGGGTTTCCCACACTGCATCTGCTGGACCCTGTCTCAAGCTGTGTCACTTTCACAATTTTCACAATAGCTGCTGGTTTAACTGCAGCAGCGTTGCCAGGGGCAACAACACCCCTCTCCCAGGCATGGACATTTGGCAGATCTCTCTTTTTATCAAAGGTTGGCTTGCCTTCCACTTTAGGTTGGTCCAATCCTGCCAGGTGTCGCTTGCACCAATCCACTGCAGATTCAAACGCTGGTGGACGCTCCACATTAGCCGTCTGTGCACTCATTGCACCAGGGTTGCTAGGGACAACAGCAGCCCTCTTTTCCCTTGGAAAACTCTGTTCAGGCATGTATGGGGTTCAATCAGGCGGTAACAACCCCTCTAGCCTCAGAGCTCCATCTATCATCTCAGCCATCCTTGCTTCTTTTAGGCGTCTTGATCGCCCCATACTCACAATCACTCAGAAAAAAAAATTTGCACAGTTCAGCAACAAATTAGAGCACTGTCTCTTTAAGGCTAGTCACCTTTCTCTTGCAGGTTCTCCTCACCTGCACACACACAGATTATGCAGTTTCTGGCAATAGCTCACTGGTATTTGCAAGGATCTTCAGTCCATGTGCCCGCATTCTCCACCAATTGTAATGTTGGGGTTATTTAGCATCTGGGTAGAGCATACCAGTGAGCAGCAGTCCACGCCAGTTGTGCTTTTTAAGGGTTTGTTGACCCACTTTTATTAAAAGAAAGAAAAACGTCCATCCAGAATTTCCCACGCAGGGGTTTCAAAGTTCTACAGCAATATAGAAATGGTCAAACGAAAATGCCAAGCCACCTGGCTCTCTTCATAAATACAGCCCCCTAGGCTTACACTTCAGCCCTCTTGGCCACGTACCAAAGTACCTGTACAAATCACTGTACCTTCTCTCAGCTTCTGTGCTGCTCAGCCCACAGCTTTGGGTCCTCTGTCTCTATACCATGCAGACATGCATGCTTCTCCCTTGCTTGCCTGGACTCCTCGGGAGGGTGGAGTCCAGAACACTGGTCTTGATTCTACTATAAGCCCAGGACCCACCTGCTCAATCAACCAGCCAGACTCCTGGCTGTTTCCAAAACCCGGTCCCAGGATTGGAGATTCCTGCCTATTGGAGAGTCCTGGGCGACCATTACCAGGACAGATAACTGTACTATCACAATATATATATACAGTCTGCTCAGAGTAGTTTGCCTGCCAATGCAGCTGCCACAGCGGCCTATTCCATTGGCTCCATGTCATCAGTCAATCCTTCCCTATCCCCACCATCATGCACAGAGGAGTCCCCCGAACTGTTCGACCACAGTGTCGGGTACATGCTGCAGGAGGATGCGCAGCGTTTTGAAGGCTCTGATGATGGGACCCAGGTTGAGGAAGGGAGTAACGTGAGCCTAGAGAGAGGGGGTGCCCAAGAAGGACAAGAAACTGGCAGTCATGTTCCCCCAGCTGCAGCATACTGCCAAGTTTGCTCCAGTGAGGAGAAGGGAAGGGATGATGAGGTCACTGACTCTACTTGGGTGCCTGATAGAAGAGAGGAGGAGGAGGAGTAACATCTCCAATGAGGCAGGATGCCCTCCAGGGGGCAGCTTAACAGCTTAAGGGCAGCCACCCTATTGCATCACACTGCAGAGCTAAGCATGTGCAGGGCGCTTCTGACTCTCCGCGTATTTTGAAAAGCTCTTTGGTGTGGGCCTTTTTTGACACATGTACAACAGATCGCACCGTTGCTGTTTGCAACATATGTCTGAAGCGTATCAAGCGTGGCCAAAACAGCAACCGCTTGGGCACCACATGCTTGACCAGACATATGACGACCTCCCATGCAGTCTGTTGGCAAGTGTACCTAAAAGACCCACATGAAAGAAGAAGGCGGACCTCTCCTAGCTCCTCATCAGCTGGGATCTCCAACCCCAGTATACCTTCAGTCCTCTCAGAAACCTGCACTGAGAGGAATGAAGGTGTAGAATTAGGTGTCCCAACATCCGATTGTAGCAGGCAAATTTCCCTACCCCTGTTGCTAAATCGTAGAAAGAAATATGGTCCCAGCTATCCACATGCTCAGCATCTGAATGCTAGCTTTGCTAAATTGCTAGCACTGCAACTGCTGCCTTTTCAGCTGGTAGACTCTGCCCCCTTTTGTGAATTTGTGGAATGTGCTGTACCTCAGTGGCAGGTTCCCAAACTCCATTTCTTTTCACAGAACACTATTCCGGCGCTCTACCAGCATGTGGAAGGCAATGTCTTGGCCTTGTTGGACAGAGTGAAAAATATGGAGTAATGCCTGGATCAACCGATTATAAATAACTTACAAAGAGGTAGTATATATAAATCTACATATAGTTCAGTGCATCTATCCAAGTCTCATTCACATAGAATACTATGTCAATGCAGTTCTGATGGCCTAGAAAAATCTAGCAAAAAAGTGAGAAAATAAAGTTCTCTCAAAGTAGACCAAAACGGACCACTATGGATGGTACAATGAACTTTAATCATAGAAAAACACACAGCAATAGTTGACAGATGGATTGGTTTACACAATTAAAAAATAAGACAACGTTGTCTAATTAGTTTAAAAACAGGGGAATCGCAGCTGAGCCAGAGCTTGCACAATATGCAATTGAGCTACTGGCCTGTCCTGCATCCAACGCACATTCAGTGCTGCTGGAGGCTTTGTAACCGATCACAGAGTGCGCCTGTCCACAGACTCTGTTGATCGGCTCACCTTCATAAAAATGAATCAGTCTTGGATCACCAGCTACCAAGCACCTGATGCTGATGTAACCAATTGATTTTTCTATGGATGTGGGATCCCTTGAAGACTGCCTATGCTGAGTGACTATCCTATTATGCTGAGTGACTATCCTATTCCTCCTCAATGTTCATGTTGATAGCTTCTAAGAATATTTCTGCCCCTGTTTACACGCCCCTGTTAATTACATTTTTTGATCTAATATTTCACAGCAGGGCCCGTTCCTGCACCCACCAAGAGTAACGGTGAGGACTTACTGTGTTCTGGTACCACCAACAGCTAAGGCCCAATTTTCTGCAGAGTATATAGGGCAGGCCGTATAGTATATACAGGCGGTCCCCTACTTTCAAACATCCGACTTACAAACGACTCCTACTTACAAACGGAGGGAGACAACAGGAAGTGAGAGGAAATCTACTCCTAGGAAGGGAAATTCTCTCCTGTAAGAGTTGATATGGGAAAAATGTGTCTCCTCTCCACTGATGCTTTATCACTAATACTTGTTTCCCTAATAACCCCAAATTTTCCAAATCCAATTGTCATTGGGATAGAAAGTGAGGTGAAATCTTCTGAACATGGGGCATAGACAGCAAAACAAATGTTACAGGGGTGATAACCCTTCCCTATGTTTTCCAAAAAGCTTAAAAATAGATTTTTTTTTGGCTGGAGCTACACTTACAATGTTCCAGTTCCAAATTACAAACAGATTCAACTTGAGAACAAACCTCCAGTCCCTCCAGTCCCTGTCTCGTTTGTAACCCGGGGACCGCCTGTATACTGCTGTTCAGAGTATATAGAGCCTGCGGGCACTTTTGATTTTTCACGTTTGGGCCCCAAAAACTTTAACGGTGTTCAAATGTTCGCACAAACTTTCGGTCTATTTGCTTGTTCTGCCGCAAACCGAACCGGGAGGTGTTAGGCTCCTCCCTACTCACTGGACTTCCATATTCAGTGGCCACTGAATCTCCTGAGCTCTTTTACAGCTAACCCGCTGTATATTCCTCGAGCGTCTCCCCCGCTATCCTGCTGGGCCCCTGGCTTGGCACCTGCTGAAGCTTTCCCACTTCTTCAATGTCCCAGGCTGGTGAGAAGATTGCTCTGGTACTGGCTCCAGCTTACTAACTGTACTCTCCGGTAACAAGGTGGATGGTCCATTAGTGGCGACATCTTCCCCTCCACCTCCAACCCCAACTGGTTCCCCGTTCAGCTGAATCTTTACTCTCAGTTGGACTCCAATCCTGCAGTCCCAATCCTGCGCTGATTCTCTTGCTCCTGGATAGGCCTCAGGCTTCCGGCCTAAGAACCCGGGCAACATAACACACGTCCACCCAGACAGCTGTTCAGGTGGCACAGAACCCTGATCACCTGACTCCCCCCAAATTAATAGTCTCTCCCAGCAGGCCAAGGGACCAAAGAAACCCCTGCAAATTGGCTGAGGCACCCCATCCATTCATAATCCGACCTTTCTACACCCTTGTCTAGTGCCACCTAGTGACAGAAGAGAAAAGGTGCAAATCCAAAGTTAGAGAGGAACCAGTAGATCTCCTTAGGCTTCATTTCCACTGGCGTTTTTTACAGCCACTGTTGTTAGCCTTTTTTACAGCTTAAAAACGCCTGTCGCGTTTTTGAGCGTTTTTGAGCGTTTTCGCGCGTTTTTGAGCGTTTTTTAACGTCTGGCGTTTTTACAGCTCTACTCTGGAGCTTCAGAACGCCCTGGTCCCGCGTTTTTTTTACAGCTCAAAAACGTCTATGCCACTTGCAGCTCAAAAACGCCTATGTGGGAATGAAGCCATAGAATAACATGGACAGGCGTTTTTAAGCTGTAAAAAACGCTCAGAAACGTGGCTGTAAAAACGCCAGTGGAAATGAGGCCTAACAATAAGCAAGGATAACTACCACCTGGTGAACTCAATTTATTAGCCACCCTTCCTAAACACCAGGGTGCTAAATGTTCATTACATACTCGTGACCCCTGCACTATATACTTTATGTTGTACATTACATACTCCTGACCCTCGTCCTATAATCTCCTCATCACTGTCACTCCTATAAAAGACAGTTCTCGTTGTTTCCTCACTCTCTGACTAAGGCCCATGAATAAAGAAATTATCTGGTAGGAGATCAGAGGAGCCATTTACTAGTTACCTTGAGGGGGGAATTGTAAGATCCTCAGAGACAAAGCTGCCTGATGTGGGCGGAGTCCTGGTTTAGGGGAACCAATCAGCTGATGTCTAGTAATAATCTTTGTATTTCTATTTTAGTAGATGGACGGGAGATGAGGAAAACCTCAGAGGATTGTCTCACTTTGTCTCCAGACTGTAAAGTAGAAGATGAGGACATCACACAGTATCGTCCAGGAGAAAACCAGACTACCTCAAATGTCCATCCGGCACCACACAGTGTGGATGGACCATCGTATTCCTCTTATCCTGAGGAACCTCAAACTGTGCGGGACGGTGCCGGACCATCGTATTCCTCTTATCCTGAGGAACCTCAGACTGTGCGGGACGGTGCCGGACCATCGTATTCCTCTTATCCTGAGGAACCTCAGACTGTGCGGGATGGTGCCGGACCATCGTATTCCTCTTATCCCGAGGAACCTCAGACTGTGCGGGACGGTGCCAGACCATTGTATTCCTCTTATCCTGAGGAACCTCAGACTGTGCGGGACGGTGCTGTCTTTCCAACACATAAGAGATTTCCATGTCCTGAGTGCGGAAAATGTTTTTCACAGAAGACCAATCTTTCCAAACATCGGAGATCTCACACGGGTGAGAAGCCTTTTTCCTGTTCTGAGTGCGGGAAATGTTTTTCAGAGAAGTCCAGTCTTTCCACACATCAGAGATCTCACACGGGGGGAGAAGCCTTTTTCCTGTTCTGAGTGTAGGAAATGTTTTTTACAGAAGTCCGATCTTTCCAAACATCAGAGATCTCACACAGGGGAGAAGCCTTTTTCCTGTTCTGAGTGTGGGAAATGTTTTTCAGGGAAGTCCTATCTTTCCACACATCAGAGATCACACACGGGGGAGTGGCCTTTTTCCTGTTCTGAGTGCGGAAAATGTTTTTTAATGAAGTCCAATCTTTCCAAACATCAGAGAACTCACACAGGGGAGAAACCTTTTTCCTGTTCTAAGTGTGGGAAATGTTTTTCAGAGAAGTCCATTCTTAACAGACATCAGAGATCTCACACCGGGGAGAAGCCGTATTCCTGTCCTGAGTGCGGGAAATGTTTTTCAGTGAAGTCCCATCTTTCCAGACATCAGAGATCTCACACGGGGGAGAAGCCGTATTCCTGTCCTGAGTGAGGGAAATGTTCCTCACTGAAGTCCTGTCTTCCTGTACATCAGGGGTCCCACACAACCCTCGAGGTGTATTAGTGAGTGCGGGAAATGTCTTGTATGTGAATGTTGCTGGACATGTGTGGAAGAAGCACACCCTGATATACGGGTGATACTCGAAAAATTTGAATATGGTGCAAAAGTTCATTTATTTCACTAATGCAACTTAAAAGGCGAGACGAATATATGAGAGAGACTCATTACATGCAAAGCAAGAGGGTTCAAGCCGTGATTTGTCATCATTGTGATGATTGTGGCTTCCAGCTCATGAAAACCCCAAATCCACAATCTCAGAAAATTCCAATATTCCATGCAATCAATAAAACACGGATTGTACAGAGAAGGATATCGCACCTCTGAAAAGTAGAAGCTGCGTATTAATTGTGTGAAAATAGTGCAGCGCTGCGTATCTATAAATCTTATAGAAACAAATAATTATACATTCCATAAAACTATTTATGAAAAAAGAAATAAATGATAAAAAAACAGTTCATATGGAGGTTTCCAAAGCTGTCACCGCTGTGAAAAATCCGATTTAAATGGATCCAATATTCAGTGCGCACCCCCACCTGCTAAAATGCATGCTCACCTCAAGGGTGAGTATAAAACTCATAGACAGATCACTCCTCGTGTCCGATCACGATCCGTCCACTTTACCAATGGTAGTAATTCCTACAGTCTCCAGACTGCACCTCTGTGTGGGGAATCAACGTATAAATTGTCTCCAAACACCACCTTCCTCCATTCACTTATTAATAATTCCACTTCTATATCCCGGGGGGAAGGACATGAAAGAAAAAACACAAGTACCATAGTGCTCTCTGCTTCTGAATTTATTATAAAAGCCCCCCCTAAAAAGTTACACAGGAACAAAAATAGTCACTGGACAGCCGCACTCTGAACAAATTGTCGCCTTTATTAAAAGAAGGACAGCACTACAAGTCACAGCAAAATAAAACCCGACTGCTGACGCGTTTCGCACTGAAACTAGTGCTTAGTCATAGCTAGAGTCCCCTAAAAAGTTACACTTACAAAAAATAACAATAAAAACAGAAAGTATCAAATCACCAGCTCATTCACCGCCGATCTAGACCCACGGCGCTTCGCCTGACATCACAGATAGTGCTCCTCCCTTCTAAACGCGTGTCGGCCTCTCATTGGCCTTCGTCAGTAGATGGGTGGGTCAAATGAGGTGAAACCTTATATACCTGCCTGTTGCCTAGGCAACCCTTCAGGCATCACCACAGTCTGAGAGGACACGCCCTCTTCCTGTGACTACAGAGCTCACATTTCATAGAGCTGGAGAGCGTGTCACCCGAATCTGCAAACCAGCAGGGCGCTCTCACTCGATCACACCGCTGAGCTCCGTGGTTATGTCCCGTTACAATCTAATCTCCACATGAGTGTGCGATGTATCGCCATATACATACAATAAAAAAACAAGTCTAAAATAAAATGAAAAGATGTTCCTATGTATATCTTTATCTACCGGGACAAATTCTATCTTTATTAGGACCTCGTTGTCCATTCATTAAAAATTATTATAGAAAACATAAATATGTATGAATCAATCACATATATGAAAAATCAATTGTACACCGATCCTAAAAAATAATAATAATATATACAACTACGGCTTGTCCAGGATTTGAACACGGGACCTCTCGCACCCCGAGTGAGAATCGTACCCCTAGACCAACGAGCCGAGTTACCCCTCCCACATTTCATGAGCTTATATCACTTTATAAACATATTACAATCAATCATTCATAAAATCTAATGTGAATGTCGATCGGCGGTGAGTGAGCTGGTGATCTGATACTTGCTGTTTTTATTGTAAGTGTAACTTTTTAGGGGGGGCTTTTATAATAAATTCAGAAGCAGAGAGCACTATGGTACTTGTGTTTTTTCTTTCATGTCCTTCCCCCTGGGATATAGAAGTGGAATTGATTATTAATCACTTAAGGACCGAGGCCTGTTTTTTTAGACTTGGTGCTTTCAAGATTTAAACTGTTTTTTTTGCTAGAAAATTACTTAAAACCCCCAAACATTATATAGATATATATATATATATATTTTTTTTTTCTAACACCTTAGAGAATAAAATGGTGGTCATTGCGATACTTTTTGTGACACTGTATTTTCGCAACGGTCTTACAAGCGCACTTTTTTTTGGAATAAAAAATAAGACAACAGTAAAGTTAGCCCAATTTTTTTTATATTGTGAAAGATAATGTTACGCCGAGTAAAATGATACCCAACATGTCACGCTTCAAAATTAAAAAAATGACAACAAGAAAATGTGCCTTTAAGGCCCCATACACACGACCAAACATGTCTGCTGAAACTGGTCCGCAGGCCAGTTTAAGCAGACATGTTCGATCGTGTGTAGGCCCGAACGGACAGAATTTCAGCAAACATTTGCCCGCCGGGCCTTTTCCCAGCGGACAAATATTCCTGGGCTTGTTTTAAAACAGCCCGCTGAAATCCTGTCCGCTCGGACATGTTCGGTCGTCTGTACAGACCTACTGTACATGTCCGAGCGCCCGCCATCCCTCGCATGCGTCGAATGACTTTGACGCATGCGTGGAAGCATTTAACTGGCCGGGCCGCGCACATCGTCGCGGCGATGGCGCCGTCACGTCGCCGCGTATCGAGTACGCGCGGACTTCTGTACGATGGTGTGTACAGCCATCGTACAGAACTCCCCGGGCAGACATGTACGGTGAAAACGGTCCGGCGGACCCGTTTCATCGTACATGTTTGCCCGTGTGTATGCGGCCTAAGAAGCATGGGCGGATGTGATGTTTTGACATCGATTCTGCCCTGCTATGCTATGGAGACGGGGGGGGGCATCTTGCCCTCACTCGTATCCCAGCCGAGCTGGGATAGTTCACACTGGACTTCAAGCATCTTGCAGTGTGTGCCTCTCAATTCTTCCTCCAGACTCCGGCTCCTTGGTTTCCTCCATTCTTCCTCCAGACTCCGGCTCCTTGGATTCCTCTATTCTTCCTCCAGACTCCGGCTCCCTGGTTTCTTCCTCCAGACTCCGGCTCCTTGGTTTCCTCTATTCTTCCTCAAGACTCTGGCTCCTTGGTTTTCTCCATTCTTCCTCCATACTCCGGCTCCTTGGTTTCCTCCATACTCCGGCTCCTTGGTTTCCTCCATTCTTCCTCCATACTCCGGCTCCTTGGTTTCCTCCATTCTTCCTTCATACTCTGGCTCCTTGGTTTCCTCCATTCTTCCTCCATACTCCGGCTCCTTGGTTTCCTCCATTCTTCCTTCATACTCTGGCTCCTTGGTTTCCTCCATTCTTCCTTCAGACTCCGGCTCCTTGGTTTCTTCCTCCAGACTCCGGCTCCTTGGTTTCCTCTATTCTTCCTCCAGACTCTGGCTCCTTGGTTTTCTCCATTCTTCCTCCAGACTCCGGCTCCTTGGTTTTCTCCATTCTTCCTCCATACTCTGGCTCCTTGGTTTCCTCAATTCTTCCTCCAGTTTCTGGCTCCTTGGTTTCCTCCATTCTTCCTCCAGACTCCGCCTCCTTGGTTTCCTCCATTCTTCCTCCAGACTCTGGCTCCTTGGTTTCCTCCATACTCCGGCTCCTTGGTTTCCAAATGAGATACAACATTTTCTCTCATCAGAAAAGAGGACTTTGCACCCCTGAGCACCAGACCATGTGTGTTTTTATTTAGCCCAGGTAAGACTCTTCTGAAGTTGTTTGTTGGTCAGGAGTGGGGTGACAAGAGGAATACGACATTTGAAGCCCATGTCCAGGACCCGTCTGTGTGTGGTGCTCTTGATGCTCTGACTCCAGCCTCAGTCCACTCCTTGTGAAAGTCCAACACTTCTGAATGTCCTTTTCCTGACAATCCTCTCCAGGCTGCGCTCATCCCTGCTGCTTGTGCACCTTTTTCTTCCACACTTTTCCCTTCCACAGAACTTTCTATTAATGGGCTTTGATACAGCACTTTGGGAACATCCAACTTCTTTTGCAATGATCTTTTTTGAGGCTTTCCCTCCTTATGGAGGGTGTCAATGATGGCTTTCTGCACAACTGTCAGGACAGCAGTCTTTCCAATGATTGTGATTCCTTCTGAACCAGACTGAGAGACCATTTAAAAGCTCAGGAACCCTTTGCAGGTGTTATGTCTTAATTATCTGATTAGAGGAGGACACTTTACACTGAGAATATTCCACCTATTCACAATATTCACATTTTCTGAGATTGTAGATTTGAGGTTTTCATGAGCTGGAAGCCACAATCATCACAATGATGACAAATCACGGCTTGAACCCTCTTGCTTTGCATGTAATGAGTCTCTCTCATATATTACTTTCACCTCTTAAGTTGTATTAGTGAAATAAATGAACTTTTGCACGATATACTAATTTTTCGAGTTTCACCTGTACACCTCAGATATACTCCATGGCTGATCTTCATCATGTAAGAAACACTTCATAAGGAGATCAGAGATCACCAAAGACATGGATGAAGTGTTGTATCGTGTTGGCCATTGATAGCAGGAGAAAAATAAAAATGGAGTCATTCCCTCTCATTGGCTGAGTACATTTTGTGGTGGAAGATTTCACAGACATTTAGGGATCTATTATAAAACGAATTGTAGAATGAATGTGACACGCATTCCTCCAATCATGACAAATATTGGATCATCGGCTCCATCTAGTGGCAAAAATCTGGCCCTGTGGTTTTAATACAGACCATCGACGTAAAACAGAAAATACCACATTTGGCCATTAGATGGCGCTAAGTACCATAGAAATTATCTCCATCTAGTGGCCAAATGCAATCATTTCCATTGTAAATGAATGGAAACCGTTCGACCAGCACAGCAAATATCCTAATAACATTCATCTTTCCCCCATTCACACAGAAGGAATGTACATGGACTTTCCCCGGGGGAATTGCTATGCACATATTTTATGAATAGACCCCTAAATGTCAGGAGACGTTTATATAAAGATGGGAAGTATGGAGCAGATAAATGAATAGACCTCCTAGCAATGTTATTACCAGGCTACAGCTAGGGGGAGCTCTAATGTGTGAGCACAGCAGAGTGATCCCATCTAGCTCACATTAACCCTTTCACTGTCAGATGTTTTTGCATTATTTTAGGCCTGAAGATTAGATAAAACCCCCAAACATATATTATCTGATAGCAGAGGCCCTGGAGAATAAAATGGTGGTGATTGATAAGGTGTTCCTCGTACACAAATTTCCCCTTAATATCCGGGATTATTTTCTCCTTTTCCCCCATTTTCTATGGTGTGATCTTTTCTACAATACTTTGTTATAATAATGGAACACGTTGTGTATTGTATTGTACGACTCCGCCTCCACATTCCAGACAAGTCATTTTCCTGACCAATCGCATTTCTACCTTTTTACTATTTCCTGATTCTATGACTGTAATCTGTTTAAAAGTAAAAATTTTAATAAAAAAATGTATTGAAGAGAAAAAAAAGTTGTGTGTGTCGGTGGAATGAGAAGAATTGCTGGTGGTGTTGTCACCTGTCACAGCCGTCACACCTGGTTTCCCGGCCAATGCACCAGATAAATGTTGCAGCAAAACGGCTCTTTGAGTTCTGGGAAACCAGGAATGGACTCCGGACACGGACTCCAGGAAAACAAACCTTTTATTTCACCAGGGAAAGGAGCGACTCACGCCAGGATGCCAAGTGGCCTCTTCTAGGCGTTTACAACATATAGATTTCCTCTTGTATAGACATTCCTTGGAACTTCGTAAAACATCTAAAAGCTTGTTAGCGAGTGACGTCTGCGGCTTCTCAGTTATCTGTCTAATTTATCATCTACTAAGCTGTAGACATGTGCACTGACCAAACATTTCTTTGTTTTCCTTTCATTTGTTTCTTCATTTTTCGGGTCATTAGTTATGATCGACATTCATTCATTTGAAAATCCGGAAATTCAAAATTCGAAAATCCGAAATAATAACTAACAAATTATCGGTATCGGAATTTCCTTTCAAATTTAGCTGTTAGTGAATGTAATGAATACAAATTTATTCGAAGATACGAATTACCCAAAATAACGAATGCCGCATCTAAACGAATGGAACGTAATGAATTAATAATAATAACAAAACATTTCTGTTTGTTTCTGTTATAAAATTTTGAAAATGAGTACGTTTTGTCCTTCACTGATCTGATGGGCACTGATGAGGCGGCACCAATGAGATGGCACTGGTGGGTACTGATATGCAGCACTGATGGGCACTCATAGGTGGCACTGATAGGCAACACTGATGGGCATTGAAAGGCTGCACTGATGGATATATATCAGTGGCACTGATATGCATCACTGACGGCACTGGCAGGCATTGCTAATGGGCACTGATTGGCATATCCCTGGTGGTCCAGGGTATAGCATACCTGGTGGACATCCTTTGTAGGCATCCCTGGTGGTCCTGGGTGGGGGGCTGCACTGATAAACAATCAGCACAGACCCCCCTGTCGGGAGAGCAGCCGATCGGCTCTCCTCTACTCTCGTCTGTCAGATGCGGGTGAGGAAAAGTCGATAAATGGCTATTCCTGTTTACGCTGTGATCAGTCGTGATTGGACACAGCTGATCATGTGGTAAAGAGCCTCTGTCAGAGGCTCTTTATCAAGATCGGTGTTGTGGTGTGTCAGACTGACACACCACAACAGAGATCACCACGCTGTGTGCCCCCTAGGGCGGCTTATCCTGCTGGACATTATATAATGGGCAGTCAGGATAACTGAACCACTTCCCGGCAGTCATTTTGCTATAGGCCGGGTGGGAAGTGGTTAAACGCCTTCATAGGTCATCAGGTTAAAGGTAACTCTGAATAATGGGCCTAGAGTGCAGGGGTCAGGAGTATATCATATACAGTGATCAGGAGTATATCATATACAGTGGTCAGGAGTATATCATATACAGAGGTCAGGAGTATATCATATACAGAGGTCAGGAGTATATCGTATACAGGGGTCAGGAGTATATCGTATACAGTAGTCAGGAGTATATCATATACAGTGGTCAGGAGTATATCATATACAGAGGTCAGGAGTATATCATATACAGAGGTCAGGAGTATATCATATACAGAGGTCAGGAGTATATCGTATACAGGGGTCAGGAGTATATCGTATACAGTAGTCAGGAGTATATCATATACAGTGGTCAGGAGTATATCATATACAGAGGTCAGGAGTATATCATATACAGAGGTCAGGAGTATATCATATACAGTGGTCAGGAGTATATCATATACAGGGGTCAGGAGTATATCATATACAGTGGTCAGGAGTATATCATATACAGTGATCAGGAGTATATCATATACAGAGGTCAGGAGTATATCATATACAGAGGTCAGGAGTATATCATATACAGAGGGCAGGAGTATATCATATACAGAGGTCAGGAGTAAAACATATACAGTGATCAGGAGTATATCCTATACAGAGGTCAGGAGTATATCATATACAGTGGTCAGGAGTATATCATATACAGAGGTCAGGGTCTTCTACTGACATTAATTAGAGAGAAAAGTCTCTCCTGTACGGTTCTCTCCTTGACATATCGTAGAATGAAGCCATATTGTTCTTTCAGTGTCATCATCCTGTGTTCTGTCCATTTCCACACCGACACCAACATCTCCTCCACCATCCCGCTGTATTTGTTGTCTCACCATGTTTACAATGATGGAGATCCAGAGACTGACCGGAGTCTTCTTCTCCATGTCACCAGACCACCTCTTCCTCTACTATTGGGGTGCTGGGCCTTTCTATGACTACTCAGGACCCCCAACCTCTTCTATAGGATTGTGAAGATTTCTATCCTATTTACTAAGAAGCTGAAGAAGATGTCCATTATGTAGATGAGGGTTACATATAGTATGAGGAGCATCACCCTTCACTCTGTCACCAAGACCTAGTCTGGCAATGCCCAGAATGATACCAATTAGTCTCTGACCAATCTGACGGCTTGGATGGAATTTCTCCTTATATCAGTGGTCAGTGTAGTGGTCCCTTACATTGGTGACCAATGGGAGAAGGACCCTCTTATATGTCATCAGTGGGAAGACTGCCCCCCTTACAGATCATTAATGTCAGTTGTTACTGAGACAGAAATTGCTCAAGGAACCCCTAGAACCCTTTGGAGGAACCCTGGCAGAGAAAGGCTGGACTAGGCAGTAATATATTTCTCTCCCCCTTGGTGGGAGTGGAGATGACCCATCTATAAGGATATACAGTACATACACACACACGAGAAGTTTCTCCGGGCTGCAGTTCCTCTGAGATTTTTCAAGGTGGTGATCTTCTCACTTCTACCATAGAGATAGGAAGTCTCTATAGAAGACAGGAAGTGATGTCAGGTACAGACAAGAAGTTCCGGGTGAGAGGTGAGTCGGGAGGAAGTAGTGAGGAGACATCTTTGGAATCGGCAGCAGAGAAGGTAATAAGATCTTATCTTCTATTTACACCCAGTTACCCCCGTCATGTCCGTCCTCTTCCTCCATAGTCACTGTGACGTCTTTTATCTCCAGCAGATGATAATACACACATATACCTCCCAACTGTCCCTGATTTGGAGGGACTGTCCCTCATTCACAACAAAGTCCCTCTTTCCTCCTCATGTGTCCCTCATGTTGGTCTGATCTATATACATGTATATAAAATGCACTATTTATCTATCAAAAAGTCTTTCCCTGTGCTAAACCTTCCATCCAATTTCTAAATTTTTCTGCTGCATTTATAAATTCCAAAAGCCAATATAAAGGAATATTAGTGGTAAAAATACACTTGTGGGTTTTACTGATTTTTTTTCCATTAAGGGGTGTGGCCTATGTCTCCATACTTTTGCTAATAGAAGTCCCTCACTCCCATCTCAGGAAGTTGGGAGGTATGTACACATATATAGTGTGGAGTCGTACATTAACCCTTTCAGGGTCAGAACATTCCCCCACTTACGGGGCCGGAACATTCTCTTCATTTCGAAAATGTTTTTTTCCCCCCATCTAATTCAGCTTTTCAGTTTATAATAACAGACTATACGATAATACAGGATGGGGGTTTTATTAAGAGGTGTATTTATAATTGGAGATGCTCCGAAATGTTATCAGCTCAGTTCCCTGGGGGGACTCCACAAATAATGGAATTAGGTCTCGAGCAAATGGTAAAAAGTGAAAAAAAGTCGACTTCAACCCTATATAAGTATCTATTAAGAAATACATCACCAGATATAAGTAAATTAAGCGAACATTGGAGAAGGGACTTTCCAAACTTGGTGGAGGAGAACTGGGAGGAAGTGTGGAGGTTCCCATTTCGGATACTGGTATCACTACTACTGGTATCACTTCGAGACAAACTAATACAATTCAAAATAATACATAGGAGCCACTACACACCATATAAGTTATATAAGATCTCTCCATCAAACTCTCAGAACTGCTGGAGATGTGCAGATATTCCAGGAAACTTCAGGCATATATTTTGGTCATGCCCAATGATAGTGGTATTTTGGAGGGAAGTCCTGAGAATAATTGCTATAGTAACATCCATCGTTTTCTAAACAGGAGGCGGAGATCTGCCTACTGGGATTGGTAGGGAAGAAGATTGTTCCGGTGGGAAGGAGAACACAGGTGGGCCTATTATTATTCTACGCTAGAAAGACGATAGTCTTAAATTGGAAGAAGGTAGAAGCTCCCTCGGTAGCACACTGGAAAAACCTAGTAAATAATAATCAGTCATTATACAGGGAGACATACTGCAATAGAGGACATGGGGAGAAATACGAGAGAGTATGGGCAGGTTGGATAGAAAATCCTTCAGGATAAATGGGGTATAAGGGGAGGATAAACACACCATTAAAGAAAGGGAGGGAGATGAATGTAAAAAAAAGCTATTTGTGTTAGATGAAATGAATGTTAGCGGAATTTTATGAAGGTTCGAGAAGAGAGCAGCTAAATGTAACTGTAAAATGTATATAAATATGTATATGTATGTTTTTTTTGTATGGAAAAAAATAGAAAAATTAATAAGGAGATAAAAGAAAAAAGAGATGCTCCGAAATTTCATCAGCGCAAAACTTATCGGCTGAAAATTGGGCCGGATTCAGATACGAGATACGACGGCGTATCTCCAGATACGCCGTCGTATCTCTTGTGTGCGGGCCGTCGTATCTATGCGACTGATTCAGAGAATCAGTTACGAATAGATTTCCCTAAGATCCAACCGGTGTAAGTATCTTAGGCTGCATATTTACGCTGTCCGCTAGGTGGCGCTTCCGTATAGTTCCGCGAGGAATATGCTAATTAGGTATTTACGCCAATTCAGAAACGTACGTCCAGCCGGCGCATTTTTTTACGTTGTTTACGTGAGGCTTTTTCTGGAGTAAAGTTACCCCTGTTATATGAGGCTTGGGTAATGTTAAGTATTGACGTCGTTCCCGCGCCAAGTTTTGAAAATTTTACGTCGTTTGCGTAAGTCGTTTGCGAATAGGGCTTTGTGTAAGTTACGTTCGAGTCGAAACCAATAAGGCTTTGCGGCGTAATTTCGAGCATGCGCACTGGGATTTTTTGACGAACGGCGCATGCGCCGTTCGTAAAATACGTCAACTACGTGGGGTCAAAGTGAATTTAAATAAAACACGTCCACATCAAACACATTTGAATTAGGCGGGCTTACGCCGGACGACATACGTTACACCGCCGTAACATAGGGCGCAAGTCCTTTCTGAATACAGAACGTGCTCCCTAATTTACGGCGGCGTAACGTATCGCAGATACGTTACGCCAGCAGATAGATAGAAAAATCAATCTGAATCCGGCCCAATGTGTTTTCAGCATATTCCCGAAAGAATAAAAAGTGCAGATAATTGCACAGTCGCAGTGGCCGCGCTTCCGGGGATCCGCCCATTGCAGGGTGTCATCCTGGCGACTCAAAGTCCTGTCCTCCCCTCCTCCTCTCCTTGCAGAGTGGCGATCTCACTGTGTCAGGGAGCTGAATTGCACGGGCCGCAGTGACAATGTCCCGCCTCCTGTGATAGACGGCACACTGATCCAATGCCGGGACATTGAATCAGTGTGAAGTGATCACAGGAGGCGGGACATTGTCACTGCGGCCCGGGCTAATCAGATCCAGCTCCGGGCACAGGCAGGCTGCATCTGACTGGCACTGGTAGACTGCATCTTATGGGCACAGGCAGGCTGAATCAACAGGCAATGCCGAGGCTGCATCTTATGGGCACTAGCGAGGCTGCATCTGATGGGCACAGGTTGCATCCCACAGACACTGGCGAGGCTGCATTGATCTCTTGTATAGTTTGTGCAGTCGCTGACCATCTCCTGTATTATGTCTGCTAGAGGTGCACTGAATGGAAATGTTGCTAATACTATTAGCAGTGTGTTTAAGTAAGAGATTGCAGACATGATACAAGAGAAGGTCAGAGAGACTGAGGACATGATACAAGAGAAGGTCAGAGACTGAGGACATGATACAAGAGAAGGTCAGAGACTGAGGACATGATACAAGAGAAGGTCAGAGACTGAGGACATGATACAAGAGATGATTAGAGACTGAGGACATGATACAAGTCTGGTAGTTATACATCACTGGGTGTTAAGACACTTGTGGCAACTTATCTCCTATCATCGAACCTGGTGAGGAAGCTGCTATATTTAGAGGCGGTAGTAATACTGCAATCAAAAGTTGGAATTGGCTAAACATGTATTTAGATCAGCCAACTGCCTACACAAGCCAAGTTCTGTTCAAACATGGGTTCAGTCCAAACCCAGAGCTCTAGTTTTAATGGTGAGTTTATTGGTCCCTTACATTGGTGACCAATGAGAGAAGGACCCCCTTATATCAGTGGTCAGTGTAGTGGTCCCTTACATTGGTGGTCAATGGGAGAAGGACCCCCTTATTTTGTCATCAGTGGGAAGACTGCCCTCCTTACAGATCATTGGTGTCAGTTGTTACTAAGAGACAGAAATTGTCCATTGCTCAAGGAACCCCTAGAAACCTTTGGGGGAACCCTGGCTTTGACTAGACTAGGCAGTAATATTTTTTTCTCCCCCTTGGTGGGAGTGGAGATGACCCATCTATAAGGATATACAGTACATACACACCCAGCACAAGGACGTCTTTGCACTATAAGATGTTTCTCAGGGGTGCAGTTCCTCTGAGATCCACAAGGTGGTGATCTCACTTATACCATAGAGAAAGGAAGTCTCTATGGAAGACAGGAAGTGATGTCGGATACAAACAGGAAGTAATGTTAGATAAAGACAGGAAGTTCCATGAGGTACGAAGTAGCGAGGAGACAAAGCTTGAATCGGCAGCAGAGGAGGTAATAAGATCTTATTTTCTATTTACACCCAGTAACCCCGTCATGTCCGTCCTCTTCCTCCATAGTCACTGTGACGTCTTTTATCTCCAGCAGATGATAATACACACTTATACCTCCCAACTGTCCCTGAATTGGAGGGACTGTCCCTCATTCACAACAAATTCCCTCTTTCCTCCTCATGTGTCCCTCATGTTGTTCTGATCTATATACATGTATATAAAATGCACTATTTATCTATCAAAAAGTCTTTCCCGGTGCTAAACCTTCCATCCAATTTCTAAATTTTTCTGCTGCATTTGTAAATTCCAAAAGCCAATATAAAGGAATATTAGTGGTAAAAATGCACTTGTGGGTTTTGCCGATTTTTTTTATTTTATTTTTTATTCTCCATTAAGGGGTGTGTCCTATGCCTACATACTTTTGCTGATAGAAGTCCCTCATTCCCATCTCAGACAGTTGGGAGGTATGTACACATATATAGTGTGGAGTCGTACATTAACCCCTTCAGGGTCAGAACATTACCCCACTTTCTTCATTTCGGAAATTTGTTTTTTTCCATCAGTTTCACCTTTTCAGTTTATACTAATGGATTATACGATAATACGGGTTGGAGTGGACTTAAGATACACGTGTTTGATTTTATAATCACTGTCTATTTCCCTATGTAGGAGTATTTAGAAGGACACAAGGATCTCTACAAGGACGTCATGATGGACAATCAGCCGCCCCTCACATCACCGGGTAAGAGGAGACTTTATTGTAAAGGAGAGAGCAGTACGGAGGCTCCACCTAGATCCCCCATCATCTGATAAACACATAGAAACAATGTATTCAGTCAGTGTGTGTGTTTCCTACAGATGGATCCAGTAATGGGAACCCACCAGAGAGATGTCCCCGTCCTCTGTATTCCCGGGATTCCACACAGGAAGGTCACACCATCCCCCACCATCATCAGGTAGACGAGGAACAATCACTGATAGTATCATTAGGATCTGTACATTATCTGCATTGTTACCATTGATGTCATTTTTATTCTATATTCAGAGTGGAAACCTGAGAGATCCTAAAGTTGAGGTTAAAGAAGAGATAAAAGAGGAGGATGATGAGGATGGGGTGATGGAGGAAGAACACACCATCCCCCACCATCATCAGGTAGATGAGGAACAATTATTGGTGGTTATGATTTATACACAAACATGTTTATTATAATGAATGTTTTATTCTATATTTAGAGTGGAAACCTCGGAGATTATAATATTGATATTAAAGAAGAGTATAAAGAGGAGGATGAGGAGTATGGAGTGATGGAGGAGTTTTCAGAAGAACACAAGGATATGATGGAGCCACCTAATACCAGGAACCCACCAGAGAGATGTCCCCGTCCTCTGTATTCCCGGGATTCCACACAGGAAGGTCACACCATCCCCCACTGTTACAAGGTCGGTGGGACGGAACATCTAGAACATAGACTGGTGGAGATGATGTGTGGATTTTGTATGTAAGTTTATATCTTACAGATGATATTCTCTCTCATTCTCTTGGTTTAGAGTGGAGATCCAATCGATATAGAATTTGAGGTGAAATCAGAAGAAGAAGAGACGTATGTGAGGGATGATCAGCAGTCTATGGAGGAGGATGGAATAACGGGGACATTTATAGAGGAGGACACTTCTACAGAGATCAGCACAGGTGGGTCATTAACACGAAATCCATTCCTCCACCCATACTGCTCACTGATTGGTCCAGAGTAGGGCGGGGACTGGGTGATATCGGCCTGTAATCCCCTGGTCACTTTCCTGAGCTGTGTTCCCCGTCCTGTATTCCTGTATTTCTCTCGGATAATCTTCCTTCTCTGTGCTGCAGACACAATTTATGTCTCTAGACTGGATTTATGGAGATTCTGGGGTTCAGCTGGCAGCAAAATGTTGATTTTCACCATAGGGTTTGCTTGACCTAGACACCTGGGGTATGTACCTTGGGTCTTCTGCCCTATGCCTGGGTCTAGTGAGATCTCTGACAGAACAATTCTCCTGTGTTACTTGCTCTGTTATTTGCTGGCTGTGCCGGGTGGAGGGATATGTCTGTATAGTCTCAGACCCAAGTCACTGAGTGCAGTCTCAGGAGATGGGAGGCAGCGGTGTTGGATCTCTGCAACTTGTCTCCAGTAATCATTTCATCCCCCACTGATTACTGAACTTCAATATCATGAGTCCTAACCCCTGCACTATATACTCTGTTGTACATTACATACTCCTGACCCCTGCACTATATACTCTATGTTGTACATTACATACTCCTGACCCCTGCACTATATACTCTATGTTGTACATTACATACTCCTGACCCCTGCACTATATACTCTATGCTATACATTAGGGATGAGCTTCGTATTCGAGTCGAACTCATGTTCGACTCAAATATCGTATGTTCGATCGTTCGTCGAAATACGAACAAAACGGGTCGTTCGCACCAAATTCGAGTTACGTTTCACAGACCATAATTCACTGTGCCATCACTGGCTGATGATTGGCCAAGCATGCACTATGACACGCATGCTTGGCCTATCACAGCGTGCAAAAAACGGAGAGCCATAATTGGCAAAAGCCAGGGTGGCTTTGGCCAATTATGGCTCAGGGGGTTTAGTACACGCCCCACACTATAAAAGGCCACCTGCAGGGCGGCCTTGTGTAGTGTGTTGCGGCAGTTAACAGGGAACAGAGAGAGTGTAATTTTTGCAGGTAGATAGAGCAGGCAGGCTAGTCAGTTATTGTTACAGTGTGTAGAGGATATATATACATCCCAGGTGTTGTACATATATTTATACACTGTATAGTTTAGCTAGATCAGTTCTTCCTAATTTACTGGCAGGCAGGTGATTGTGCTATTTAAAGACGTTATCACAGGCATACTATAGACACCCAGCAGGTACGATATTTAAAGGAATTTTTCATTATTTTTTTTATTTAAGCATCATTAAAATCACTGCTCCTGAAAAAACTACTGTTTTTAAAACTTTTTTCCATTGATACATGTTCCCTGAGGCAAGACCCGGGTTCTCAAAGACGTTTTACGACAATAACTTGCATATTAGGCTTTAAAATGAGCACTTTTGAATTCGAACGTTCGAGTCCCATAGACGTCAAAGAGGTTCTATATGTTCACGCGAACGTTCGGTCCATTCGAAGGTTCTGGTGCGAACCAAACAGGGGGGTGTTCGGCTCATCCCTATTGTACATTACATACTCCTGACCCCTGCATGATATACTCTTATGTTGTACATTACGTACTCCTGACCCCTGCACTATATTCTCTATGTTGTACATTACATACTCCTGACCCCTGCACTCTATGTTGTACATTACATACTCCTGACCCCTGCACTATATACTCTATGTTGTACATTACATACTCTTTATTATCTCTGAACAAGAATGGTTGGAGAGCTGTTTTAGGGCCAGGACACATTTGAGTAGATGCAATGACAATTGGCAGACTCCAAGACTTCTATAGGTAGACTGCTATACAGTGGAAGGCCTCCAGCCGGACACCACTTCTGTATAGGTAGGACCGCTGTCTCCTATGGTAACAAATCTTGTTACAGTCACTAACGCTAGTTCTACATAACTCTTGGTAACACAGAATAGTTCTCTTCATCTCACACAGTCTCTCACTGCAGATCTTCTCTCCCTGAGCTCCCGGTCTCTCATCAGTAGGGATGAGCTTTATGTTCGGGTCGAACATGAGTTCCACTCTAACATTGGCTGTTCGCCTGTTCATCGGAAAACTAACATTATGGGGCATTCGCACCAAATTCGAGCGCCGTGTCACGCACCATAATGCATTGCGAGATCGCACTACAATGCTGTATGATGATTGGCCAAAGCATGCACTATGACCCGCATACTTTGGCCAATCCCAGCGCCGTCAGCAAAGAGAGCCATAATTGGCCATAGGCAGGGTGCCCTTGGCCAATCATGGCTCAGGGGGACTAAGTCCACGCGCCACACTATATAAGGCCGCATGCACGTCGGCCCTGTGTAGTGTGTTGTTGGCGTGAACAGAGACAGAGTGTCATTTAGATTGAGCAGGCAGGTAATTCAGTTAGCTGCAGTGCATTTATTATAAATATATATATATACACAGTCTCCTACATATATATATATATATATATATATATATATATATATATATATATATATATATATATATATATATATATATATATATATATATATATATATATATCCACTGCATCCAGTGTAGCTAGATCTGACTGCAGGCCGTTCCTGGTGTACTTTTTCTAATATACTTTCAGGCAGGCAGGTGATTCAGTGAGCTGCAGTCCAATAAATGTGTATATATATATATATATATATATATATATACACACAGTCTCCTACATATATATATCCACTGCATCCAGTCTAGCCAAGCCTATCTCCTTTTTTTTCAGCGTTGAGCCACAACATGCAGAAGAGTTGGTGGAGTGGATAACAAAGCCGTCCTCATCCTCTGTCACCCAGGCTCAGAGTAGTTTGCCTGCCAATGCAGCTGCCACAGCGGCCTATTCCATCGGCTCCATGTCATCAGTCAATCCTTCCCTAGCCCCACCATCATGCACAGAGGAGTCCCCCGAACTGTTCGACCACAGTGTCGGGTACATGCTGCAGGAGGATGCGCAGCGTTTTGAAGGCTCTGATGATGGGACCCAGGTTGAGGAAGGGAGTAACGTGAGCCTAGAGAGAGGGGGTGCCCAAGAAGGACAAGAAACTGGCAGTCATGTTCCCCCCAGCTGCAGCATACTGCCAAGTTTGCTCCAGTGAGGAGGAGGGAGGGGATGATGAGGTCACTGACTCTACTTGGGTGCCTGATAGAAGAGAGGAGGAACAGGAACATCTACAATGAGGCAGAATGCCCTCCAGGGGGCAGCTTAAGGGCAGCACACCCTATTGCATCACACTGCAGAGGTAAGCATGTACAGGGTGCTTCTGACTCCCCACGTATTTTGAAAAGTTCTTTGGTGTGGGCCTTTTTTGACACATGTGCAGCAGATCGCACCATTGCTGTTTGCAACATTATGTCTGAAGCGTATCAAGTGTGGCCAAAACAGCAACCGCTTGGGCACCACATGCTTGACCAGACATATGACCTCCCATGCAGTCTGTTGGCAAGCATACCTAAAACACCCACATGAAAGAAGAAGGCGGACCTCTCCTTGCTCCTCATCAGCTGGGATCTCCAACCCCACTATACCCTCAGTCCTCTCAGAAACCTGCACTAAGAGGAATGAAGGTGTAGAATAAGGTGTCCCAACATCCGATTGTAGCAGGCAAATTTCCCTACCCCTGTTACTAAATCGTAGAAAGAAATTCGGTCCCAGCCATCCACATGCTCAGCGTCTGAATGCTAGCTTGGCTAAATTGCTAGCACTGCAACTGCTGCCTTTTCAGCTGGTAGACTCTGCCCCCTTTTGTGAATTTGTGGAATGTGCGGTACCTCAGTGGCAGGTTCCCAAACTCCATTTCTTTTCACGGAAGACCATTCCGGCTTTCTACCAGCATGTGGAAGGCAATGTCTGGGCCTTGTTTAACAGAGCGAAAAATATGGAGTAATGCCTGGATCAACCGATTATAAATACCTTACAAAGAGGTAGTATATATAAATCTACATATAGTTCAGTGCATCTATCCAAGTCTCATTCACATAGAATACTATGTCAATGCAGTTCTGATGGCCTAGAAAAATCTAGCAAAAAAGTGAGAAAATAAAGTTCTCTCAAAGTAGACCAAAACAGACCACTATGGATGGTACAATGAACTTTAATCATAGAAAAACACACAGCAATAGTTCATCAAAAAGGGGTGACAAATAGATGGATTGGTTTACACAAATAAAAAATAAGACAACGTTGTCTAATTCGTTTAAATAAAAAATAAGACAACGTTGTCTAATTCGTTTCTATGGATGTGGGATCCCTTGAAGACTGCCTATGCTGAGGGACTATCCTATTATGCTGAGTGACTATCCTATTCCTCCTCAATGTTCATGTTGATAGCTTCTAAGAATATTTTTGTTTCAGGGCACTACCACCACCGCCTAAGGCCCAATTTTTCTGCCCCTGTTTACATGCCCCTGTTAATTAAATTTTTTGATTTAATATTTCACAGCAGGGCCCGTTCCTGCACCCACCAAGAGTAACAGTGAGGGCTTACAGTGTTCTGGTACCACCAACACCTAAGGCCCAATTTTCTGCAGAGTATATAGGGCAGGCTGTATAGTATATACAGGCGATCCCCTACTTTCAAACATCCGACTTACAAACGACTCCTACTTACAAACAGAAGGAGACAACAGGAAGTGAGAGGAAATCTACCCCTAGGAAGGGAAATTCTCTCCTGTAAGAGTTAATATGGGAAAAAGGTGTCTCCTCTCCACTGATGCTTTATCACCAATCCTTGTTTCCCTAATAACCCCAAATTTTCCAAATCCAATTGTCATTGGGTCAAAAAGTGAGGTGAAATCTTCTGAACACAGGGCACAGATAGCAAAACAAATGTTACAGGGGTGATAACCCTTCCCTATGTTTTCCAAAAAGCTTAAAAATTTATTTTTTGGCTGGAGCTACACTTACAAAATGTACCAGTTCCAAATTACAAACCTCCAGTCCCTGTCTTGTTTGTAACCCGGGGACCGCCTGTATACTGCTGTTCATAGTATATAGAGCCTGCGGGCACTTTTGATTTTTCACGTTCGGGCCCCAAAAACTTTAACGGTGTTCGAATGTTCGCACAAACTTTCGGTCTATTCGCTTGTTCTGCCGCAAACCGAACTGGGAGGTGTTAGGCTCCTCCCTACTCACTGGACTTCCAGATTCAGTGGCCACTGAATCTCCTGAGCTCTTCTACAGCTAACCCGCTGTATATTCCTCAAGCGTCACCCCCGCTATCCTGCTGGGCCCCAGGCTTGGCACCTGCTGAAGCTTTCCCACTTCTTCAATGTCCCAGGCTGGTGAGAAGATTGCTCTGGTACTGGCTCCAGCTTACTAACTGTAGTCTCCGGTAACAAGGTGGATGGTCCCTTAGTGGCGACAGCTTCCCCTCCACCTTCAACCACAACTGGTTCCCCGTTCAGCTGAATCTTTACTCTCAGTTGGAATCCAATCCTGCAGTCCCAATCCTACGCTGATTCTCTTGCTCCTGGATAGGCCTCAGGCTTCCGGCCTAAGAACCCGGGCAACATAACACACGTCCACCCAGACAGCTGTCCAGGTGGCACAGAACCCCGATCACCTGACTCCCCCCCAAATAAATAGTCTCTCCCAGCAGGCCAAGGGACCAAAGAAACCCCTGCAAATTGGCTGAGGCACCCCATCCATTCATAATCCGACCTTGCTACACCCTTGTCTATCTAGTGCCACCTAGTGACAGAAGAGACAAGGTGCAGCCATCCAAAGTTAGAGAGGAATCCGTAGATCTCCTAACAATAAGCAAGGATAACTACCACCTGGTGAACTCAATTTATTAGCCACTCTTCCTAAACACCAGGGTGCTACATGTTCATTACATACTCCTGACCCCTGCACTATATACTCTATGTAGTACATTACATATTCCTGACCCCTGTACGATATACTCTATGTTGTACATTACATACTCCTGACCCTCGTCCTATAATCCCCTCATCACTGTCACTCCTATAAAAGACAGTTCTCGTTGTTTCCTCACTCTCTGACTAAGGTCCATGAATAAAGAAATGATCTGGTACACAGTATAGTCCAGGAGAAAACCCGACTACCTCAAATGTCCATCCGGCACCACACAGTGTAGATGGACCATCGTATTCCTCTTATCCTGAGGAACCTCAGACTGTGCGGGACGGTGCCGGACCATCGTATTCCTCTTATCCTGAGGAACCTCAGACTGTGCGGGACGGTGCCGGACCATCATATTTCTCTTATCCTGAGGAACCTCAGACTGTGCGGGACGGTGCCGGACCATCGTATTCCTTTTATGCTGAGGAACCTCAGACTGAGCGCGGGAAATGTTTTTCAAAGAAGTCCAATCTTTCCACACATCAGAAATCTCACACGGGGGAGAAGCCCTTTTCCTGTTCTGAGTGCAGAAAATGTTTTTCATATAAGTCCAGTCTTTCCAAACATCAGAGATCTCACACAGGGGAGAAGCCGTATTCCTGTCCTGAGTGCAGGAAATGTTTTTCACAGAAGTCCCATCTTAACACACATCAGAGATCTCACACGGGGGAGAAGCCATATTCCTGTTCTAAGTGCGGGAAATGTTTTTCAGATAGTTCCCATTTTTCCAAACATCAGAGATCTCACACGGGGGAGAAGCCGTATTCCTGTTCTGAGTGCGGGAAATGTTTTTCAGTGAAGTCCCATCTTTCCACACATACAAGATCTCACACGGGGGAGAAGCCGTATTCCTGTCCTGAGTGCGGGAAATGTTTTTCAGTGAAGTCCCATCTTTCCAAACATCAGAGATCTCACACGGGAGAGTGGCCCTTTTCCTGTTCTGAGTGCGGGAAATGTTTTTCAGATAAGTCTAGTCTTTCCACACATCAGAGATCTCACACGGGGGAGAAGCCTTTTTCCTGTTCTGAGTGTGGGAAATGTTTTTCACAGAAGTCCCATCTTTCCACACATCAGAGATCTCACACGGGGGAAAAGCTGTATTCCTGTCCTGAGTGCGGGAAATGTTATTCAGATAAGTCCAGTCTTTCCAAACATAAGAGATCTCACACGGGGGAGAAGCCGTATTCTTGTCCTGAGTGAGGGAAATGTTCCTCACTGAAGTCCTGTCTTCCTATACATCAGGGGCCCCACACAACCCTTGAGGTGTATTAGTGAGTGCGGGAAATGTCTTGTATGTGAATGTTGCTGGACATGTGGGGAAGAAGCACACCCTGATATACGGGTGAAACTCGAAAAATTCGAATATGGTGCAAAAGTTAATTTATTTCACTAATGCAACTTAAAAGGCGAGACCAATATATGAGAGAGACTCATTACATGCAAAGCAAGAGGGTTCAAGCCGTGATTTGTCATCATTGTGATGATTGTGGCTTCCAGCTCATGAAAACCCCAAATCCACAATCTCAGAAAATTCCAATATTCCATGCAATCAATAAAACACGGATTGTACAGAGAAGGATATCGCACCTCTGAAAAGTAGAAGCTGCGTATTAATTGTGTGAAAATAGTGCAGCGCTGCGTATCTATAAATCTTATAGAAACAAATAATTATACATTCCATAAAACTATTTATGAAAAAAGAAAGAAATGATAAAAAAAAACAGTTCATATGGAGGTTTCCAAAGCTGTCACCGCTGTGAAAAATCCGATTTAAATGGATCCAATATTCAGTGCGCACCCCCACCTGCTAAAATGCATGCTCACCTCAAGGGTGAGTATAAAACTCATAGACAGATCACTCCTCGTGTCCGATCATGATCCGTCCACTTTACCAATGGTAGTAATTCCTACAGTCTCCAGACTGCACCTCTGTGTGGGGAAACCACGTATAAATTGTCTCCAAACACCACCTTCCTCCATTCACCTATTAATAATCAATTCCACATCTATATCCCGGGGGGAAGGACATGAAAGAAAAAACACAAGTACCATAGTGCTCTCTGCTCCTGAATTTATTATAAAAGCCCCCCCTAAAAAGTTACACAGGAACAAAAATTGTCTCTGGACAGCCGCACTCAGAACAAATTGTCGCCTTTATTAAAAGAAGGACAGCACTACAAGTCACAGCAAAATAAAACCCGACTGCTGACGCGTTTCGCACTGAAACTAGTGCTTAGTCATACCTAGAGTCCCCTAAAAAGTTACACTTACAAGAAATAACAATAAAAACAGCAAGTATCAAATCACCAGCTCATTCACCGCCGATCTAGACCCACGGCGCTTCGCCTGACATCACAGATAGGGCTCCTCCCTTCTAAACGCGTGTCGGCCTCTCGTTGGCCTTCGTCAGTAGATGGGTGGGTCAAATGAGGTGAAACCTTATATACCTGCCTGTTGCCTAGGCATCACCACAGTCTGTGAGGACACGCCCTCTTCCTGTGACTACAGAGCTCACATTCATAGAGCTGGAGAGCGTGTCACCCGAATCTGCAAACCAGCAGGGCGCTCTCACTCGATCACACCGCTGAGCTCCGTGGTAATGTCCCGTTACAATCTGATCTCCACATGAGTGTGCGATGTATCGCCATATACATACAATAAAAAAAACAAGTCTAAAATAAAATGAAAAGATGTTCCTATGTATATCTTTATCTACCGGGACAAATTCTATCTTTATTAGGACCTCGTTGTCCATTCATTAAAAATTATTATAGAAAACATAAATATGTATAAATCAATCACATATATGAAAAATCAATTGTACACCGATCTTAAAAAATAATAATAATATATAAAACTACGGCTTGTCCAGGATTTGAACACGGGACCTCTCGCACCCCGAGCGAGAATTGTACCCCTAGACCAACGAGCCGAGTTACCCCTCCCACATTTCATGAGCTTATATCACTTTATAAACATATTACAATCAATCATTAATAAAATCTAATGTGAATGTCGATCGGCGGTGAGTGAGCTGGTGATCTGATACTTGCTGTTTTTATTGTAAGTGTAACTTTTTAGGGGGGGGGGGGGGGCTTTTATAATAAATTCAAAAGCAGAGAGCACTATGGTACTCGTGTTTTTTCTTTCCTGTCCTCCCCCCCGGGATATAGAAGTGGAATTGATTATTAACCACTTAAGGACCGGGGCCTGTTTTTCAAACTTGGTGCTTTCAAGATTAAACAGTTTTTTTTTGCAAGAAAATGACTTAAAACTCCCAAACATTATATATATTTTTTTCTAACACCCTAGAGAATAAAATGGTGGTGATTGTTAAGGTGTTCCTCGTACACAAATTTCCCCTTAATATCCCGGTTTATTTTCTCCTTTTCCCCCATTTTCTATGGTGTGATCTTTTCTACAAGACTTTGTTATAATAATGTAACACGTTGTGTATTGTATGACCCCGCCTCCACATTCCAGACAAGTCATTTTCCTGACCAATCGCATTTCTACCTTTTTACTATTTCCTGATTCTATGACTGTAATCTGTTTAAAGGTAAAAATTATAATAAAAAAAATGTATTGAAGAGAAAAAAAAGTTGTGTGTGTCGGTGGAATGAGAAGAATTGCTGGTGGTGTTGTCACCTGTCACAGCCGTCACACCTGGTTTCCCGGCCAATGCACCAGATAAATGTTGCAGCAAAACGGCTCTTTGAGTTCTGGGAAACCAGGAATGGACTCCGGACACGGACTCCAGGAAAACAAACCTTTTATTTCACCAGGGAAAGGAGCGACTCACGCCAGGATGCCAAGTGGCCTCTTCTAGGCGTTTACAACATATAGATTTCCTCTTGTATAGACATTCCTTGGAACTTCGTAAAACATCTAAAAGCTTGTTAGCGAGTGACATCTGCGGCTTCTCAGTTATCTGTCTAATTTATCATCTACTAAGCTGTAGACATGTGCACTGACCAAACATTTCTTTGTTTTCCTTTCATTTGTTTCTTTGTTTTTCGGGTCATTAGTTATGATCGACATTCATTAATTTGAATAAATTTGAAAATCTGGAAATTCGAAAATCCGAAATAATAACAAATTATCGGTATCGGAATTTTCTTTTCAAATTTAGCTGTTGTTGAACGTAATGATTATGAATTTATCCGAAGATATAAATTATCCGAAATAACGAATGCCGCATCTAAACGAATGGAACGTAATGAATTAATAATAATAACAAAACATTTCTGTTTGTTTCTGTTATAAAATGTTGTAAATTAATATGTTTTCTCCTTCACTGATATGGCGGCACTGATAAGTGGCACTTATAGGCAACACTGATGGGTACTGATAAGGCGGCACCGATGAGATGGCACGGATGGGTACTGACATGCAGCACTGATAGGAAACATGGATGGCCGCACTGATGGGTGGCAGTGATATGCATCACTGATGCACTGGCAGGCATTGCTCGGCATATCCTTGGTGGTCCAGGGTGGCATACCTGGTGGTCCTGGATGGGCATCCACCGGGGGGGGGGGGTGCGCTGATAAACAATAAGCACAGACCTCCCTGTCAGGAGGGCAGCCGATTTGGCTCTCCTCTACTCTCGTCTGTTAGATGCAAGTGAGGAAAATTCGATAAACGGCTCTTACTGTTTACACTGTGATCAGCCGTGATTGGACACAGTAGATCACGTGGTAAAGAGTCTCCGTCAAAGGTGTTGTGGTGTGTCAGACTGACTGACCCCCTAGGGCGCGCAAACACGCCAGTAAGGATAATTGAACCACTTCCCGGCCGTCATTTTGCTATAGACCGGGTAGGAAGTGGTTAAAAGCCTTCACAGGTCATCCGGTTAGAGGTAACCCTGAATAATGGGCCTAGAGTGCAGTGGTCAGGAGTATATCATATACAGAGGTCAGGAGTATATCATATACAGTGGTCAGGAGTATATCATATACAGGGGTCAGGAGTATATCATATACAGGGGTCAGGAGTATATCATATACAGTGGTCAGGAGTATATCATATACAGGGGTCAGGAGTATATCATATACAGTGGTCAGGAGTATATCATATACAGAGGTCAGGAGTATATCATATACAGGGGTCAGGAGTATATCATATACAGTGGTCAGGAGTATATCATAGACAGAGGTCAGGAGTATACCATATACAGGGGCCAGGAGTATATCATATACAGAGGTCAGGAGTATATCATATACAGAGGTTTATGCTGTGATCAGCCGTGACTGGACACAGCTGATCACATGGTAAAGAGCCTCAGTCAGAGGCTCTTTATCGAGATCGGTCTTGCGGTGTGTCAGACTGACAAACCACAACAGTGATCGCCGCGCTGCGCTCCCCCTAGGGCAACAATCATGTCTTATCCTGTTGGACATCATATGAAGCCCAATCAGGATAACTGAACCACTTCCCGGCCGTAATTTTGCTATAGGCCAGGTGGGAAGTGGTTAAAAGTCTTCACAGGTCATCAGGTTAAAAGTAACCCTGAATAATGGGCCTAGAGTGCAGTGGTCAGGAGTATATCATATACAGGCGTCAGGAGTATATCATATACAGCGGTCAGGAGTATATCATATACAGGGGTCAGGGTCATCTACTGACATTAATTAGAGAGAAAAGTCTCTCCTGTACGGTTCTCTCCTTGGCATATCGTAGAATGAAGCCGTATTGTTCTTTCAGTGTCATCATCCCGTGTTCTGTCCATTTCCACACCGACACCAACATCTCCCCCACCATCCCGCTGTATTTGTTGTCTCACCATGTTTCCAATGATGGAGATCCAGAGACTGGCCGGAGTCTTCTTCTCCATGTCACCAGACCACCTCTTCCTCTACTATTGGGGTGCTGGGCCTTTCTAGGACTACTCAGGACCCCCAACCTCTTCTATAGGATTGTGAAGATTTCTATCCTATTTATTAAGAAGCTGAAGAAGATGTCCATGATGTAGATGAGGGTTACATATAGTATGAGCAGCATCACCCTTCACTCTGTAACTAAGACATAGTCTGGCAATGCCCAGAATAATACCAATTAGTCTCTGACCAATCTCACGGTTTGGATGGAATTTCTCCTTATATCAGTGGTCAGTGTAGTGGTCCCTTACATTGGTGACCAATGGGAGAAGGACTCTCTTATATGTCATTTATCTATCAAAAAGTCTTTCCCGGTGCTAAACCTTCCATCCAATTTCTACATTTTTCTGCTGCATTTGTAAATTCCAAAAGCCAATATAAAGGAATATTAGTGGTAAAAATGCATTTTTTCCCATTAAGGGGTGTGGCCTATGCCTCCATACTAATAGAAATCCCTCACTCCCATCTCAGAAAGTTGGGAGGTATGTACACATATATAGTGTGGAGTCGTACATTAACCCTTTCAGGGTCAGAACATTCCCCCACTTACGGGGCCGGAACATTCTCTTCATTTCGAAAATGTTTTTTTTCCCCCATCTAATTCAGCTTTTCAGTTTATACTAACAGATTATACGATAATACGGGATGGGGTTTTTATTAAGAGGTGTATTTATAATTGGAGATGCTCCGAAATGTTATCAGCTCAGTTCCCTGGGGGGACTCCGCAAATAATTGAATTAGGTCTCGAGCAAATGGTAAAAAGTGGAAAAAAGTCGACTTCAACCCGATATAAGTATCTTTTAATAAATACATCACCAGATATAAGTAAATTAAGCGAACATTGGAGAAGGGACTTTCCAAACTTGGTGGAGGAGAACTGGGAGGAAGTGTGGAGGTTCCCATTTCGGATACTGGTATCACTTCGAGACAAACTAATACAATTCAAAATAATACATAGGAGCCACTACACACCATATAAGTTATATAAGATCTCTCCATCAAACTCTCAGAACTGCTGGAGATGTGCAGCCATTCCAGGAAACTTCAGGCATATATTTTGGTCATGCCCAATGATAGTGGTATTTTGGAGGGAAGTCCTGAGAATAATTGCTATAGTAACATCCATAGTTTTCTAAACAGGAGGCGGAGATCTGCCTACTGGGATTGGTAGGGAAGAAGATTGTTCCGGTGGGAAGGAGAACACAGGTGGGCCTATTATTATTCTACGCTAGAAAGACGATAGTCTTAAATTGGAAGAAGGTAGAAGCTCCCTCGGTAGCACACTGGAAAAACCTAGTAAATAATAATCAACCATTATACAGGGAGACATACTGCAATAGAGGACATGGGGAGAAATACGAGAGAGTATGGGCAGGTTGGATAGAAAATCCTATGACAGCTTCAGGATAAATAGGGAATAAGGGGAGGATAAACACACCATTAAAGAAAGGGAGGGAGATGAATGTAAAAAAGGTATTTGTGTTAGATGAAATGAATGTTTTTTTTTAACAACAAGGTTGGTCTTTATTGGGAAAAACACAAAAATGGTACATGACAAATCATTCTGGGAAAGAGCAGAACAATACATTGATTACATATCAAGGAAAAAACAAAGAAACACACGGGTTGACAAGGCACAATACGACTGAAAAGAAAAAAAGGATAATAAATAATAAGGCACACTTTTTGAGAGAAGGAGGTCATACCAAGCAAATAAGACAGCAGGCAACTTCTCAATAAACAACACCACAGGCACGAGAGCGAACGCCTTGAAGCAGGGAGGGGGGGAGAAGGGGAAGAGGGAGGGGAGGGGGAAGAGGGAGGGGAGGGGGAAGGCCTGCCCATGGTGCCAGGGATAGCTCATCCGAGTACAACTCAGGGGTTAGCAACATATGAGGGATCAGTCCAAGGCCGCCACACCTTCTCATACTTCATAGGACACCCTGTACTTATGTACGTCAATTTATACAATGGAGGTACTGCGTTAACCGCATTTTCCCAGGAGCCCACAGTGGGGGGTAAGGGGAGATCCATTTCAACAGAATCCCTTTTTTTGCATAGAAGAACAGCAAAGAAATCAACGTCTTGGTAAATCTAGGGCGCAGCTCATCATCCTGTATACCCAATAGGGCCAATTCCGCCGACAAGGGGAGTTCCAGTTGAAGGCGGAAATTAATAGTCTCACCCACCGCAGCCCAGAACCTCGCCAGCTTCGGGCACGTCCAGAACATGTGTAAAAAGGTGCTCTAGGAGATTGACATCGAGGGCAGTTCGGAGAACGGAGCGGATAAATTCTGTGCAGCCTCTGAGGCGTAAGGTACACCCTATGCAGAAGTTTTGTTTGGATCAGCTTGTCCCTAGAAGATATAACTACTTTAGAACTGGCCTCAAAACATTCCTCCCAGGTTTCCCTATCCAAATCGGGTAGATCCTCCCTCCATCTCTCCCACAAGATGAAATGAATGTTAGCGGAATTTGATGAAGGTTCGAGAAGAGAGCAGCTAAATGTAACTGTAAAATGTATATAAATATGTATATGTATGTTTTTTGTTTTTTTTGTATGGAAAAAAAATGGAATATTAATAAAGAGATTAAAAAAAAAAGAGATGCTCCGAAATTTCATCGGCCCGAAACTTATCGGCCGAAAATTGTGTTTTCAGCATATTCCCGAAAGAATAAAAAGTGCAGATAATTGCGCAGTCGCAGTGGCTGCGCTTCCGGGGGTCCTCCCATTGCGGGGTGTCATCCTGGTGGCTCAAGGTCCTGTCCTCCCCTCCTCCTCTCCTTGCAGAGTGGCGATCTCACTGTGTCAGGGAAGAAACAATATCAAGCAAGTGGACATTGATGGTCAGACTTTCAGGCCAAGGAAGTATGGTTTTGTAAAAATATATAATTTAATAGCATATAAATAAATTAAACAGGATATACAGAAAAAAATATACAGAAAAGAATTTATCACAAATTGATCAACAGCAAGTGACCACTGTATATTCCTTGGAAGTCGCCAACGCACGTTTCGCCGTGGGGCTTCTTCAGGGCGAGGATGAGGAATATAGAGTTAGCAGAGAGAAAGAACCTTATCTGCAATGATACAGTGTGTCACATTAGTAAAACAGAAATATTAATCAAAATACAGAATTAAAAATGAAATAAATTGAAGTATCGTAGTGTGTATTTACATGGCTGGTGGTCCCTCGACGAATGCATCCACGGGGCATATAAGATACAGGTGGAAATAGACAGGTCGGGAGATAAGCTTAGGTATAAGCTTTCATATATCGAAAATCTAGTTGACAAAAATATATATATATATATAGCAGTAATTAATTATTGAATTCATATCGTAGCTGCTGTCAAGGTGCAGACACAGATACCATATAGAATGGTGAAGGTAGAGTGAAGAAACAAGATGAAAAATAAAATTAAAAGATAAAGCAAAGAAAACTGAAAGCCTGTATGCGTGTATATGCATACACACAAAAAACTAGATGCACACACACACACGCACACATATAAAAGAAAGGGAGGGGGAAAAAAGAAAAAAATAATAAATAAATGAAAATAATAAAATAATACAAAGTGAAATAAAATAAAGTGAGGTAAAAAATCATGTGAACAAGTACACTGAATGTCACTGCTACATACATCCATCAATAAAAAGACAAATCAGCCAACATAATCACCTTGGGTAGATCGAAAGAGTCAAAACTACATATCCAAGGAGTGGAAATTATACACCACAGGAGGAATTGTAACTCGGACTGTAATAATGAAAAGATAACGAGAAAAGCTATTAAACAGCCTTTAAAGACTAACTTTTGAGATGGAAGTAAAGAGTTAATAAAAAGATCAGGGTTACCTATTTTTGTGAGGTCCTAAGCAAACTGGGACAGCAGATGGCAGTGCAACAGCAATGTAGGGGAGCTTACATAGAAAAACCCTGTCTGTAGCATCATTTGCATGGGGCATTAGTACAAGCCTGTTGAAATGAAACAATGTGTTCATTCAATAGGTTATTAAAGTGTGATAAAGTTGAGGAAACGGTTTGGAGCAGAAAAAGTGACTTACCATGTATCTGATTGCAGCAATGCGTCTGTGTCCCAGGGTGTACACACGGTACCACAGCGCCATTGCATGAGCATCAGGTTTATATAGCCTGTGGGATCTCATAGACGTATGACGTGATGACGTCATAGATGCGCGCCGTTTCGGTGACACGGCGCATAAACAAAGATCCCAGTGAGGCGGTGCATCAAAGCACATCGCCCAAAACGGCCCATATAATTCAGGGCACAAGACAACAGGGAGCACACACGTCCAGACAGAAACCACACAAGAGTAGCCATCATGGCTTAACTACCTAATAAGCATCAGGCACATAGTAATGGATTAAGATATCTCACATGGCTTAACTATAAGGATTAATATTAATGCTAGGGCTGCCATCTAGCGGTTATGTAGGGAAATACATCCCCAATAGTATACTAGATGGAGAAACCTAATTAGTAGACCATTAGGTATAGTGCATAGCAATATGTATTAATATCACTAATGTAAGTGAATAGAAGGTACACACGATATTACAAATAAGGAGGAGAGAAAAAAAGAAGAAAAAGAATGAAAAATGGAAGCTGTGTCCGCACATAGAAAGCAGCAAATGTCAATTATTGATAATATTGTCTAATACCGCTATCAACAGAGTATCATTCAAGATAGCCTTATGATTTGATGGTTCTATTGTGAGGGAAGAACCAATTGAAGTAAATCAACCCTCACAAACCGACAATACTGGTCATATCAGTACCCGGTGCATCCGCGGAGGGGCGTCCAAACGAGAACACACACAAAGACACAATTTCATTAAAAAATAGAGAGAATATACATAATAAATATACAAAGGTAGATAGATCTACCTTTGTATATTTATTATGTATATTCTCTCTATTTTTTAATGAAATTGTGTCTTTGTGTGTGTTCTCGTTTGGACGCCCCTCCGCGGATGCACCGGGTACTGATATGACCAGTATTGTCGGTTTGTGAGGGTTGATTTACTTCAATTGGTTCTTCCCTCACAATAGAACCATCAAATCATAAGGCTATCTTGAATGATACTCTGTTGATAGCGGTATTAGACAATATTATCAATAATTGACATTTGCTGCTTTCTATGTGCGGACACAGCTTCCATTTTTCATTCTTTTTCTTCTTTTTTTCTCTCCTCCTTATTTGTAATATCGTGTGTACCTTCTATTCACTTACATTAGTGATATTAATACATATTGCTATGCACTATACCTAATGGTCTACTAATTAGGTTTCTCCATCTAGTATACTATTGGGGATGTATTTCCCTACATAACCGCTAGATGGCAGCCCTAGCATTAATATTAATCCTTATAGTTAAGCCATGTGAGATATCTTAATCCATTACTATGTGCCTGATGCTTATTAGGTAGTTAAGCCATGATGGCTACTCTTGTGTGGTTTCTGTCTGGACGTGTGTGCTCCCTGTTGTCTTGTGCCCTGAATTATATGGGCCGTTTTGGGCGATGTGCTTTGATGCACCGCCTCACTGGGATCTTTGTTTATGCGCCGTGTCACCGAAACGGCGCGCATCTATGACGTCATCACGTCATACGTCTATGAGATCCCACAGGCTATATAAACCTGATGCTCATGCAATGGCGCTGTGGTACCGTGTGTACACCCTGGGACACAGACGCATTGCTGCAATCAGATACATGGTAAGTCACTTTTTCTGCTCCAAACCGTTTCCTCAACTTTATCACACTTTAATAACCTATTGAATGAACACATTGTTTCATTTCAACAGGCTTGTACTAATGCCCCATGCAAATGATGCTACAGACAGGGTTTTTCTATGTAAGCTCCCCTACATTGCTGTTGCACTGCCATCTGCTGTCCCAGTTTGCTTAGGACCTCACAAAAATAGGTAACCCTGATCTTTTTATTAACTCTTTACTTCCATCTCAAAAGTTAGTCTTTAAAGGCTGTTTAATAGCTTTTCTCGTTATCTTTTCATTATTACAGTCCGAGTTACAATTCCTCCTGTGGTGTATAATTTCCACTCCTTGGATATGTAGTTTTGACTCTTTCGATCTACCCAAGGTGATTATGTTGGCTGATTTGTCTTTTTATTGATGGATGTATGTAGCAGTGACATTCAGTGTACTTGTTCACATGATTTTTTACCTCACTTTATTTTATTTCACTTTGTATTATTTTATTATTTTCATTTATTTATTATTTTTTTCTTTTTTCCCCCTCCCTTTCTTTTATATGTGTGCGTGTGTGTGTGTGCATCTAGTTTTTTGTGTGTATGCATATACACGCATACAGGCTTTCAGTTTTCTTTGCTTTATCTTTTAATTTTATTTTTCATCTTGTTTCTTCACTCTACCTTCACCATTCTATATGGTATCTGTGTCTGCACCTTGACAGCAGCTACGATATGAATTTAATAATTAATTACTGCTATATATATATATATATTTTTGTCAACTAGATTTTCGATATATGAAAGCTTATACCTAAGCTTATCTCCCGACCTGTCTATTTCCACCTGTATCTTATATGCCCCGTGGATGCATTCGTCGAGGGACCACCAGCCATGTAAATACACACTACGATACTTCAATTTATTTCATTTTTAATTCTGTATTTTGATTAATATTTCTGTTTTACTAATGTGACACACTGTATCATTGCAGATAAGGTTCTTTCTCTCTGCTAACTCTATATTCCTCATCCTCGCCCTGAAGAAGCCCCACGGCGAAACGTGCGTTGGCGACTTCCAAGGAATATACAGTGGTCACTTGCTGTTGATCAATTTGTGATAAATTCTTTTCTGTATATTTTTTTCTGTATATCCTGTTTAATTTATTTATATGCTATTAAATTATATATTTTTACAAAACCATACTTCCTTGGCCTGAAAGTCTGACCATCAATGTCCACTTGCTTGATATTGTTTCTTCCCTAATATAATTACAGATGTGGCCCATGTGAGTGCTATCCTTGTGTTTCTACTTCAATCTTTGTTCCTCTCTGCGTCTTCCCCTCCCTCCTTTCTTTTCTCCTCTCTCCTCCTTTTTCATTTTCTTTTTCTCTCTTTCTTTCTTTCTTTTTACTCTTCCTCCAGGTTCTCCAACCAACCCCTTCCTTCTTTGAATCATATTACTCACTGTGTCAGGGAGCTGAATTGCACGGGCCACAGTGACAATGTCCCGCCTCCTGTGATAGACGGCACACTGATCCAATGCCGGGACATTGAATCAGTGTGAAGTGATCACTGGAGGCGGGACATTGTTACTGCGGCCCGGGCTAATCAGATCCAGCTCCGGGCACAGGCAGGCTGCATCTGACAGGCACTGGTAGACTGCATCTTATGGGCACAGGCAGGCTGAATCAACAGGCAATGCCGAGGCTGCATCTTATGGGCACTAGCGAGGCTGCATCTGATGGGCACAGGTTGCATCCCACAGACACTGGCGAGGCTGCATTGATCTCTTGTATAGTTTCTGCAGTCTCTGACCATCTCCTGTATTATGTCTGCTAGAGGTGCACTGAATGGAAATTTTGCTAATACTATTAGCAGTGTGTTTAAGTAAGAGATTGCAGAAATGATACAAGAGAAGGTCAGAGACTGAGGACATGATACAAGAGAAGGTCAGAGACTGAGGACATGATACAAGAGAAGGTCAGAGACTGAGGACATGATACAAGAGAAGGTCAGAGATTGAGGACATGATACAAGAGAAGGTCAGAGATTGAGGACATGATACAAGAGAAGGTCAGAGACTGAGGACATGATACAAGTCTGGTAGTTATACATCACTGGGTGTTAAGACACTTGTCTTGACACTTAACTTATCTCCTATCATCCAACCTGGTGAGGAAGCTGCTATATTTAGAAGCGGTAGTAATACTGCACTCAAAAGTTGGAATTGGCTGAACATGTATTTAGATCAGTCAACCGCCTAAACAAGCCAAGTTCTGTTCAAAAATGGGTTCAGTCCAAACCCAGAGCTCTAGTTTTAGTGGTCAGTTTATTGGTCCTTTACATTGGTGACCAATGAGAGAAGGACCCCCTTATATCAGTGGTCAGTGTAGTGGTCCCTTACATTGGTGACCAATGGGAGAAGGACCCCCTTATTTTGTCATTGGTGGGAAGACTGCCCTCCTTACAGATCATTGATGTCAGTTGTTACTAAGAGACAGAAATTGCTCATTGCTCAAGGAACCCCTAGAAGCCTTTGGAGAAACCCTGGCTGAGAAAGTCTGGACTAGGCAGTAATATATTTTTCTCCCCCTTGGTGGGAGTGGAGATGACCCATCTATAAGGTTATACAGTACATACACACACACACAGCACAAGGCCGTGGTCACACTACGAGACGTTTCTCGGGGGTGCAGTTCCTCTGAGATTCACAAGGTGGTGATCTCACTTATACCATAGAGAAAGGATGTCTCTATGGAAGACAGGAAGTGATGTCAGATACAAACAGGAAGTAATATTAGATAAAAACAGGAAGTTCCATGAGGTACGAAGTAGCAAGGAGACAAAGCTGGAATCGGCAGCAGATGAGGTAATAAGATCTTATCTTCTATTTACACCCAGTAACCCCCGTCATGTCTGTCCTCTTCCTCCATAGTCACTGTGACGTCTTTTATCTCCAGCAGATGATAATACACACATATACCTCCCAACTAGGGTTGCCACCTCATCCCTTTAAAAAGGAACACATCTGAATTACACAGGTTCTGTGGATGATTAAGGTGGTAATTAAACTCACTTGGTGCCTTATCTGCATTAAATTAGCCTCATAACCTGTGTAATTCAGATGTGTTCCTTTTTAAAGGGATGAGGTGGCAACCCTACTCCCAACTGTCCCTGATATGGAGGGACTGTCCCTCATTCACAACAAAGTCCCTCTTTCCTCCTCATGTTGGTCTGATCTATATACATGTATATAAAATGTACTATTTATCTATCAAAATGTCTTTACCAGTGCTAAACCTTCCATCCAATTTCTAAATTTTTCTGCTGCATTTGTAAATTCCGAAAGCCAATATAAAGGAATATTAGTGGTAAAAATGCACTTGTGGGTTTAACCGATTATTTTTTTAAATGTTTCTCCATTAAGGGGTGTGTCAGGGGGTGTGTCCTATGCCTACATACTTTATAGAAGTCCCTCATTCCCATCTCAGAAAGTTGGGAGGTATGTACACATATATAGTGTGGAGTTGTACATTAACCCCTTCAGGGTCAGAACATCCCCCCACTTACAGGGCCGGAACATTCTCTTCATTTCGGAAATTATTTTTTTCCCATCAGTTTCACCTTTTCAGTTTTATACTAACGGATTATACGATAATACGGGTTGGAGCATTTATTAAGAGGTGGACTTATGATACATGTGTTTGATTTTATAATCACTGTCTATTTAACCATGGAGGAGTGGGAGTATTTAGAAGCACACAAGGATCTCTACAAGGACGTCATGATGGACAATCAGCCGCCCCTCACATCACCGGGTAAGAGGAGACTTTATTGTAAAGGAGAGAGCAGTACGGAGGCTCCACCTAGATCCCCCATCATCTGATAAACACATAGAAACAATGGATTCAGTCAGTGTGTGTGTTTCCTACAGATGGATCCAGTAATGGGACCCCACCAGAGAGATGTCCCCGTCCTCTGTATTCCCGGGATTCCACACAGGAAGGTCACACCATCCCCCACCATCATCAGGTAGATGAGGAACAATCACTGATAGTATCATTAGGATCTGTACATTATCTGCATTGTTACCATTGATGTCATTTTTATTCTATATTCAGAGTGGAAACCTGAGATATCCTAAAGTTGAGGTTAAAGAAGAGATAAAGGAGGAGGATGATGAGGATGGGGTGATGGAGGAAATACACAAAGATCTGTACCAGGACACCATGGTGGAGTCATCCAGATACAGAAACCCACCAGAGAGATGTCCCCGTCCTCTGTATTCCCGGGATTCCACACAGGAAGGTCACACCATCCCTCACTGTTACAAGGTCGGTGGGGCGGAGCATCTACAAAGATGGGAAAGGTTCATACTAAAGCTATTTCGTTACAATGAATGTATAATTATATATTTTTAGGGTGGAAACCTCTGGGATAATAATATTGTTGTAAAAGAAGAATATAAAGAGGAGGATAAGGAGTATGGAGGATGGAGGAGTTTTCAGAAGGACACAAGGATATGATGGAGCCACCTAATACCAGGAACCCCCCAGAGAGATGTCCCCGTCCTCTGTATTCCCGGAATACCACACAGGAAGGTCACACCATCCCCCACTGTTACAAGGTCGGTGGGGCGGAGCATCTAGAACATGGACTGGTGGAGATGATGTGTGGATTTTGTATGTAAGTTTATATCTTACAGATGATATTCTCTCTCATTCTCTTGGTTTAGAGTGGAGATCCAATCGATATAGAATTTGAGGTGAAATCAGAAGAAGAAGAGACGTATGTGAGGGATGATCAGCAGTCTATGGAGGAGGATGGAATAACGGGGACATTTATAGAGGAGGACACTCCTACAGAGATCAGCACAGGTGGGTCATTAACACTAAATCCATTCCTCCACCCATACTGCTCACTGATTGGGCCAGAGTAGGGCGGGGACTGGGTGATATCAGCCTGTAATCCCCTGGTCACTTTCCTGAGCTGTGTTCCCTGTCCTGTATTCCTGTATTTCTCTCAGGTAATCTTCCTTCTCTGTGCTGCAGACACAATTTATGTCTCTAGACTGGATTTATGGAGATTCTGGGGTTCAGCTGGCAGCAAAATGTTGATTTTCACTATAGGGTTTGATCGACCTAGACACCTGGGGTATGTACCTTGGGTCTTCTGTCCCCATGCCCGGGTCTAGTGAGATCTCTGACAGAACAATTCTCCCGGGTTACTTGCTCTGTTATTTGCTGGCTGTGCCGGGTGGAGGGATATGTCTGTATAGTCTCAGACCCAAGTCACTGAGTGCAGTCTCAGGAGATGGGAGGCAGCGGTGTGGGATCTCTGCAACTTGTCTCCAGTAAACATTTCATCTGCCACTGATTACTGAATACCAATATCATGAGTCCTGACCCATCACTATATACTCTATGTTGTACATTACATACTCCTGACCCCTGCACTATATACTCTATGTTGTACATTACATACTGCTGACCCCTGCACTATATACTCTATGTTGTACATTACATACTCCTGACCCCTGCACTATGTACTCTATGTTGTACATTACATACTCTTTATTATCTCTGAACAAGAACGGTTGGAGAGACGGTTTAGGGCCAGGACACATTTGAGTAGATGCAATGACAATTGGCAGACTCCGAGACTTCTATAGGTAGACTGCTATACAGTGGAAGGCCTCCAGCCGGACACCACTTCTGTATAGGTAGGACCGCTGTCTCCTATGGTAACAAATCTTGTTACAGTCACTAACGCTAGTTCTACATAACTCTTGGTAACACAGAATAGTTCTCTTCTTCTCACACAGTCTCTCACTGCAGATCTTCTCTCCCTGAGCTCCCGGTCTCTCATTAGTAGGGATGAGCTTTATGTTCGGGTTGAACATGAGTTCCACTCTAACATTGGCTGTTCGCCCGTTCAAGGAAAGACGAACATTATGGGGCGTTCGCGCCAAATTCGAGCACTGCGTCACGCACCATAATGCACTACAAGATCGCAGTGCATTGCTGTATGATGATTGGCCAAAGCATGCACTATGACCCGCATACTTTAGCCAATCCCAGCGCCATCAGCAAAGAGAGACATAATTGGCCAAAGGCAGGGTGCCTTTTGCCAATCATGGCTCAGGGGGATTAAGTCCACGCCCCACACTATATAAGGTCACATGCACGTCGGCCCTGTGTAGTGTGTTGTTGGCGTGGACAGAGACAGAGTGTCATTTAGATTAAGCAGGCCGGTGATTCAGTTAGCTGCAGTGCATTTAATATAAATATATATATACAGTCTCCTACACACACACACATATATATATATATATATATATATATATATATATATAATCCACTGCATTCAATATATACCTTCGCCCTCTCTTTGAAATCATCAGTAGCCAAAAACTACTTTATCACTCATATGCAGATGACACGCAACTGTATTTTCGCATCCGCAACAAAAAGGATCATCATCCAAATCTAGAGACATGCCTCTCTTTGATAGAAAACTGGATGACCAAGAGTTATCTTAAACTCAACAGTTCCAAAACAGAACTTCTTCTATTACAGGCCAGCCGTAAGAGTCAACGGACAACAACCTGGACACCCCCGCCCATTCTGGGCCAAATCATCACCCCTAGCTCCAAAGTCAAAAGTCTCGGGATCATCTTTGACACCTACATGACAATGGACGCACAAATAGGGTCAGTAGTCAGCGGATCCCACCATCTGCTGCGCCTACTACGCAGACTTATTCCATTTATCCCCAAAGAGGACAAAGCAGTCGTGGTGGGAACAATTGTGAACTCCAGATTGGACTATGCTAATGCCCTTTATCTTGGACTCCCAAAGTACCAAATCGCTCGTCTGCAAGTCGTACAAAATACGGCCGCCAGACTTGTGACTGGGAAAAAGCCCTGGGAATCAATCTCACCTTCACTGAGAACCCTTCACTGGTTGCCAGTAAAGGACAGAATTGCATTCAAAGCACTCTGTCTGACGCATAAGTGCATCCATGGGAAGGCTCCGCAATATCTTTGCGACAAGATAAAAGCTCACAACTCCAATCGCATTCTGCGATCCACCAACCAAAATCTGCTTCAGATACCCAAAGCCAAATTCAAGTCCAAAGGAGAAAGAAGATTTGCGCTCCAAGGTCCCAGACTATGGAATGCTTTGCCAACCAGCATTCGGTTAGAGGAAAACCACCTGACCTTCAGAAGACAGATCAAAACTCATCTCTTTTGATATCAAGAGAGACAGGAACAACGAGCGCCCAGAGGCGATTTAGTTCGCATGTGCTGCGCTATATAAATTTTTCATTCATTCATTCATCCAGTGTAGCTAGATCTGACTGCAGGCCGTTCCTGGTGTACTTTTTCTAATATACTTTCAGGCAGGCAGGTGATTCAGTGAGCTGCAGTCCAAAAAATGATATATATATATATATATACAGTCTCCTACATATATATATCCACTGCATCCAGTCTAGCCAAGCTTTGAGCCATAACATGCAGAAGAGTTGGTGGCGTGGATAACAAAGCCGTCCTCATCCTCTGTCACCCAGGCTCAGAGTAGTTTGCCTGCCAATGCAACTGCCACAGCGGCCTTTCCTAGCCCCACCATCATGCACAGAGGAGTCCCCCGAACTGTTCGACCACAGTGTCGGGTACATGCTGCAGGAGGATGAACAGCGTTTTGAAGGCTCTGATGATGGGACCCAGGTTGAGGAAGGGAGTAACGTGAGCCTAGAGAGAGGGGGTGCCCAAGAAGGACAAGAAACTGGCAGTCATGTTCCCCCAGCTGTAGCATACTGCCAAGTTTGCTCCAGTGAGGAGGAGGAAGAGGATGATGAGGTCACTGACTCTACTTGGGTGCCTGATAGAAGAGAGGAGGAGGAACATCTCCAATGAGGCAGAATGCCCTCCAGGGGGCAGCTTAAGGGCAGCCACCCTATTGCATCACACTGCAGAGCTAAGCATGTGCAGGGCGCTGCTGACTCTCCGCGTATTTTGAAAAGTTCTTTGGTGTGGGCCTTTTTTGACACATGTGCAACAGATCGCACCGTTGCTGTTTGCAACATTATATCTGAAGCGTATCAAGCGTGGCCAAAACAGCAACCGCTTGGGCACCACATGCTTGACCAGACATATGACGACCTCCCATGCAGTCTGTTGGCAAGTGTACCTAAAAGACCCACATGAAAGAAGAAGGCGGACCTCTCCTAGCTCCTCATCAGCTGGGATCTCCAACCCCAGTATACCTTCAGTCCTCTCAGAAGCCTGCACTAAGAGGAATGAAGGTGTAGAATTAGGTGTCCCAACATCCGATTGTAGCAGGCAAATTTCCCTACCCCTGTTGCTAAATCGTCGAAAGAAATATGGTCCCAGCCATCCACATGCTCAGCGTCTGAACGCTAGCTTGGCTAAATTGCTAGCACTGCAACTGCTGCCTTTTCAGCTGGTAGACTCTGCCCCCTTTTGTGAATTTGTGGAATGTGCGGTACCTCAGTGGCAGGTTCCCAAACTCCATTTCTTTTCACGGAAGACCATTCCGGCTCTCTACCAGCATGTGGAAGGCAATGTCTGGGCCTTGTTTGACAGAGCGAAAAATATGGAGTAATGCCTGGATCAACCGATTATAAATACCTTACAAAGAGGTAGTATATGTAAATCTACATATAGTTCAGTGCATCTATCCAAGTCTCATTCACATAGAATACTATGTCAATGCAGTTCTGATGGCCTAGAAAAATCTAGCAAAAAAGTGAGAAAATAAAGTTCTCTCAAAGTAGACCAAAACAGACCACTATGGATGGTACAATGAACTTTAATCATAGAAAAACACACAGCAATAGTTAATCAAAAAAGGGTGACAGATAGATGGATTGGTTTACGCAATTAAAAAATAAGACAACGTTGTATAATTCGTTTAAAAACAGGGGAATCGCAGCTGAGCCAGAGCTTGCACAATATGCAATTGAGCTACTGGCCTGTCCTGAATCCAACGCACATTCAGTGCTGCTGGAGGCTTTGTAACCGATCACAGAGTGCGCCTGTCCACAGACTCTGTTGATCGGCTCACCTTCATAAAAATGAATCAGTCTTGGATCACCAGCTACCAAGCACCTGATGCTGATGTAACCAATTGATTTTTCTATGGATGTGGGATCCCTTGAAGACTGCCTATGCTGAGGGACTATCCTATAATGCTGAGTGACTATCCTATTCCTCCTCAATGTTCATGTTGATAGCTTCTAAGAATATTTTTGTTTCAGGGCACTACCACCACTGCCTAAGGCCCAATTTTTCTGCCCCTGTTTACATGCCCCTGTTAATTAAATTTTTTGATTTAATATTTCACAGCAGGGCCCGTTCCTGCACCCACCAAGAGTAACGGTGAGGGCTTACAGTGTTCTGGTACCACCAACACCTAAGGCCCAATTTTCTGCAGAGTATATAGGGCAGGCTGTATAGTTTATACAGGCGATCCCCTACTTTCAATCATCCGACTTACAAACGACTCCTACTTACAAACAGAAGGAGACAACAGGAAGTGAGAGGAAATCTACCCCTAGGAAGGGAAATTCTCTCCTGTAAGAGTTAATATGGGAAAAAGGTGTCTCCTCTCCACTGATGCTTTATCACCAATCCTTGTTTCCCTAATAACCCCAAATTTTCCAAATCCAATTGTCATTGGGACAAAAAGTGAGGTGAGATCTTCTGAACACGGGGCACAGATAGCAAAACAAATGTTACAGGGGTGATAACCCTTCCCTATGTTTTCCAAAAAGCTTAAAAAATAATTTTTTGGCTGGAGCTACACTTACAAAATGTACCAGTTCCAAATTACAAACAGATTCAACTTAAGAACAAACCTCCAGTCCCTGTCTTGTTTGTAACCCGGGGACCGCCTGTATACTGCTGTTCAGAGTATATAGAGCCTGCGGGCACTTTTGATTTTTCACGTTCGGGCCCCAAAAACTTTAACGGTGTTCGAATGTTCGCACAAACTTTCGGTCTATTCGCTTGTTCTGCCGCAAACCGAACTGGGAGGTGTTAGGCTCCTCCCTACTCACTGGACTTCCAGATTCAGTGGCCACTGAATCTCCTGAGCTCTTCTACAGCTAACCCGCTGTATATTCCTCAAGCGTCACCCCCGCTATCCTGCTGGGCCCCAGGCTTGGCACCTGCTGAAGCTTTCCCACTTCTTCAATGTCCCAGGCTGGTGAGAAGATTGCTCTGGTACTGGCTCCAGCTTACTAACTGTAGTCTCCGGTAACAAGGTGGATGGTCCCTTAGTGTTGACAGCTTCCCCTCCACCTCCAACCACAATTGGTTCCCCGTTCAGCTGAATCTTTACTCTCAGTTGGAATCCAATCCTGCAGTCCCAATCCTACGCTGATTCTCTTGCTCCTGGGTAGGCCTCAGGCTTCCGGCCTAAGAAACCGGGCAACATAACACACGTCCACCCAGACAGCTGTCCAGGTGGCACAGAACCCTGATCACCTGACTCCCCCCCAAATAAATAGTCTCTCCCAGCAGGCCAAGGGACCAAAGAAACCCCTGCAAATTGGCTGAGGCACCCCATCCATTCATAATCCGACCTTGCTACACCCTTGTCTATCTAGTGCCACCTAGTGACTGAAGAGAAAAGGTGCAGCCATCCAAAGTTAGAGAGGAATCCGTAAATCTCCTAACAATAAGCAAGGATAACTACCACCTGGTGAACTCAATTTATTAGCCACCCTTCCTAAACACCAGGGTGCTACATGTTCATTACATACTCCTGACCCCTGCACTATATACTCTATGTTGTACATTACATATTCCTGACCCCTGCACTATATACTCTATGTTGTACATTACATACTCCTGACCCTCGTCCTATAATCCCCTCATCACTGTCACTCCTATAAAAGACAGTTCTCGTTGTTTCCTCACTCTCTGACTAAGGTCCATGAATAAAGAAATGATCTGGTAGGAGATCAGAGGACCCATTTACTAGTTACCTTGAGGGGGGAATTGTAAGATCCTCAGAGACAAAGCTGCCTGATGTGGGCGGAGTCCTGGTTTAGGGGAATCAATCAGCTCATGTCTAGTAATAATCTTTGTATTTCTATTTTAGTAGATGGACGGGAGATGAGGAAAACCTCAGAGGATTGTCTCACTTTGTCTCCAGATTGTAAAGTAGAAGATAAGGACATCACACAGTATAGTCCAGGAGAAAACCCGACTACCTCAAATGTCCATCCGGCACCACACAGTGTAGATGGACCATCGTATTCCTCTTATCCTGAGGAGCCTCAGACTGTGCGGGACGGTGCCAGACCATCGTATTCCTCTTATCCTGAGGAACCTCAGACTGTGCGGGACGGTGCCGGACCATCGTATTCATCTTATCCCGAGGAACCTCAGACTGTGCGGGATGGTGTCTTACCATCGTATTCCTCTTATCCTGAGGAACCTCAGACTGTGCGGGACGGTGCCGGACCATCGTATTCCTCTTATCCTGAGGAACCTCAGACTGTGAGGGATGGTGCCGAACCATCGTATTCCTCTTATCCTGAGGAACCTCAGACTGTGCGGGACGGTGCTGTCTTTCCAACACATAAGAGATTTCCATGTCCTGAGTGCGGGAAATGTTTTTCAATGCAGTCCCATCTTTCCACACATCAGAGATCTCACACGGGGGAGAAGCCTTTTTCCTGTTCTGAGTGCGGGAAATGTTTTTCAGTGAAGTCCAGGCTTTCCAGACATCAGAGATCACACACGGGGGAGAAGCCGTATTCCTGTCCTGAGTGCGGGAAATGTTTTTCACAGAAGTCCCATTTTTCCCAACATCAGAGATCTCACACGGGGGAGAAGCCTTTTTCCTGTAATGAGTGTGGAAAATGTTTTTTACGGAAGTCCCATCTTTTCACACATCAGAAATCACACACCGGGGAGTGGCCTTTTTCCTGTTCTGAGTGTGGAAAATGTTTTTCAGATAAGTCCAGTCTTTCCACACATCAGAGATCTCACACGGGGGAGAAACCATTTTCCTGTTCTGAGTGCGGAAAATGTTTTTCAGTGAAGTCCAGTCTTTACAAACATCAGAGATCTCACACGGGGGAGAAGCCGTTATCCTGTCCTGAGTGTGGGAAATGTTTTTCAGTGAAGTCCAAGCTTTCCACACATCAGAGATCTCACACAGGGGAGAAGCCGTATTCCTGTTCTGAGTGCGGGAAATGTTTTTCAGTGAAGTCCCATCTTTCCACACATCAGAGAACTCACACTGGGGAGAAGCCTTTTTCCTGTTCTGAGTGCGGGAAATGTTTTTCGCACATGTCCAGTCTTTCCAAACATCAGAGATCACACACGGGGGAGAAGCCTTTTTCCTGTTCTGAGTGCGGGAACTGTTTTTTGCAGATGTCCAGTCTTTCCAAACATCAGAGATCTCATACGGGGGAGAAGCCTTTTTCCTGTTCTGAGTGTGGGAAATGTTTTTCGCAGATGTCCATTCTTTCAAGACATCAGAGATCTCACACGGGGGAGAAGCCGTATTCCTGTTCTGAGTGCGGAAAATGTTTTTCAGAGAAGTCCAATCTTTCCACACATCAGAGATCTCACATGGGGGAGAAGCCCTTTTCCTGTTCTGAGTGCGGGAAATGTTTTTCAATGAAGGCCAATCTTTACAGACATCAGAGATCTCACACGGGGGAGAAGCCTTTTTCCTGTTCTGAGTGCGGGAAATGTTTTTCACAGAAGTCCAATCTTTCCACACATCAGAGATCTCACACGGGGGAGAAGCCGTATTCCTGTCCTGAGTGAGGGAATTGTTCCTCACTGAAGTCCTGTCTTCCTGTACATCAGGGGTCTCACACAACCCTCGAGGTGTATTAGTGAGTGCGGGAAATGTCTTTGTGTGTGAATGTTGCTGGACATGTGGGGAAGAAGCACACCCTGATATACGGGTGAAACTCGAAAAATTTGAATATGGTGCAAAAGTTCATTTATTTCACTAATGCAACTTAAAAGGCGAGACTAATATATGAGAGAGACTCGTTACATGCAAAGCAAGAGGGTTCAAGCCGTGATTTGTCATCATTGTGATGATTGTGGCTTCCAGCTCATGAAAACCCCAAATCCACAATCTCAGAAAATTCCAATATTCCATGCAATCAATAAAACACGGATTGTACAGAGAAGGATATCGCACCTCTGAAAAGTAGAAGCTGCGTATTAATTGTGTGAAAATAGTGCAGCGCTCCGTATCTATAAATCTTATAGAAACAAATAATTATACATTCCATAAAACTATTTATGAAAAAAGAAATAAATGATAAAAAAAACAGTTCATATGGAGGTTTCCAAAGCTGTCACCGCTGTGAAAAATCTGATTTAAATGGATCCAATATTCAGTACGCACCCCCACCTGCTAAAATGCATGCTCACCTCAAGGGTGAGTATAAAACTCATAGACAGATCACTCCTCGTGTCCGATCACGATCCGTCCACTTTACCAATGGTAGTAATTCCTACAGTCTCCAGACTGCACCTCTGTGTGGGGAATCAACGTATAAATTGTCTCCAAACACCACCTTCCTCCATTCACTTATTAATAATCAATTCCACTTCTATATCCCGGGGGGAAGGACATGAAAGAAAAAACACAAGTACCATAGTGCTCTCTGCTTCTGAATTTATTATAAAAGACCCCCCTAAAAAGTTACACAGGAACAAAAATTGTCTCTGGACAGCCGCACTCTGAACAAATTGTCGCCTTTATTAAAAGAAGGACAGCACTACAAGTCACAGCAAAATAAAACCCGACCGCTGACGCGTTTTGCACTGAAACTAGTGCTTAGTCATAGCTAGAGTCCCCTAAAAAGTTACACTTACAAGAAATAACAATAAAAACAGCAAGTATCAAATCACCAGCTCATTCACCACCGATCTAGACCCACGGCGCTTCGCCTGACATCACAGATAGGGCTCCTCCCTTCTAAACGCGTGTCGGCCTCTCGTTGGCCTTCGTCGGTAGATGGGTGGGTCAAATGAGGTGAAACCTTATATACCTGCCTGTTGCCTAGGCAACCCTTCAGGCATCACCACAGTCTGTGAGGACACGCCCTCTTCCTGTGACTACAGAGCTCACATTCATAGAGCTGGAGAGCGTGTCACCCGAATCTGCAAACCAGCAGGGCGCTCTCACTCGATCACACCGCTGAGCTCCGTGGTAATGTCCCTTTACAATCTGATCTCCACATGAGTGTGCGATGTATCCCCATATACATACAATAAAAAAACAAGTCTAAAATAAAATGAAAAGATGTTCCTATGTACTGTATATCTTTATCTACCGGGACAAATTCTATCTTTATTAGGACCTCGTTGTCCATTCATTAAAAATTATTCTAGAAAATATAAATATGTATGAATCAATCACATATATGAAAAATCAATTGTACACCGATCCTAAAAAATAATAATAATATATAAAACTACGGCTTGTCCAGGATTTGAATATGGGACCTCTCGCACCCCGAGCGGGAATCGTACCTCTAGACCAACGAGCCGAGTTACCCCTCCCACATTTCATGAGCTTATATCACTTTATAAACATATTACAATCAATCATTAATAAAATCTAATGTGAATGTCGATCGGCGGTGAGTGAGCTGGTGATCTGATACTTGCTGTTTTTATTGTAAGTGTAACTTTTTAGGGGGGGGGGGGGCTTTTATAATAAATTCAGAAGCAGAGAGCACTATGGTACTTGTGTTTTTTCTTTCATGTCCTTCACCCCGGGATATAAAAGTGGAATTGATTATTAACCACTTAAGGACCGGGGCCTGTTTTTCAGACTTGGTGCTTTCAAGATTAAACAGATTTTTTTGCTAGAAAATTACTTAAAACCCCCAAACATTATATATATTTTTTTTCTTACACCCTAGAGAATAAAATGGTGGTGATTGTTAAGGTGTTCCTCGTACACAAATTCCCCCTTAATATCTGGGTTTATTTTCTCCTTTCCCCCATTTTCTATGGTGTGATCTTTTCTACAGTACTTTGTTATAATAATGGAACACGTTGTGTATTGTATGACTCCGCCTCCACATTCCAGACAAGTCATTTTCCTGACCGATCGCATTTCTACCTTTTTACTATTTCCTGATTCTATGACTGTAATCTGTTTAAAAGTAAAAATTATAATAAAAAAATGTATTGAAGAGAAAAAAAAGTTGTGTGTGTCGGTGGAATGAGAAGAATTGCTGGTGGTGTTGTCACCTGTCACAGCCGTCACACCTGGTTTCCCGGCCAATGCACCAGATAAATGTTGCAGCAAAACGGCTCTTTGAGTTCTGGGAAACCAGGAATGGACTCCGGACACGGACTCCAGGAAAACAAACCTTTTATTTCACCAGGGAAAGGAGCGACTCACGCCAGGATGCCAAGTGGCCTCTTCTAGGCGTTTACAACATATAGATTTCCTCTTGTATAGACATTCCTTGGAACTTCGTAAAACATCTAAAAGCTTGTTAGCGAGTGACATCTGCGGCTTCTCAGTTATCTGTCTAATTTATCATCTACTAAGCTGTAGACATGTGCACTGACCAAACATTTCTTTGTTTTCCTTTCATTTGTTTCTTCCTTTTTTGGGTCATTCGTTATGATCGGCATTCATTCATTTGAATAAATTCGAAAATCCGAAATAATAACAAATTATCGGTATCGGAATTTTCTTTCAAATTTAGCTGTTAGTGAACGTAATGAATACGAATTTATCCGAAGTTACGAGTTACCCGAAATAACGAATGCCGCATCTAAACGAATGGAACGGAATGAATTAATAATAATAATAACAAAACATTGTTCTTTGTTTCTGTTATAAAATTTTGTAAATGAGTATGTGTTCTCCTTCACTGATGGGCACTGATCAGGCTGCACCAATGAGATGGCACTGGTGGGCACTGACAAGTGGCACTGAAAGGCTGCACTGATGGCACTGGCAGGCATTGCTAATGGGCACTGATTGGCATATCCCTGGTGGTCCAGGGTAGCATACCTCATACCTGGTGGGCATCCTTTGTAGGCATCCCTGGTGGTCCTGGGTGGGGGGCTGCACTGATAAACAATCAGCACAGACCCCCCTGTCAGGAGAGCAGCCGATCGGCTCTTCTCTACTCTCGTCTGTCAGATGCGAGTGAGGAAAAGTCGATAAACGTCTCTTCCTGTTTACGCTGTGATTGGACACAGCTGATCATGTGGTAAAGGGCCTCCCTCAGAGGCTCTTTATCGAGATCGGTGTTG